>NW_026706814.1:13600000-13931514 GCF_024137745.1 Phymastichus coffea
GAGGATCATCGACAACAAGCAAAGCGAGGAAACGAATGGAGACAATGGATCTAAGCTCAAGAAGAAGATTGTCACCTCGACGACAACTTCGTCAGAGAATAGCTCGAAGTCTGATAAAGTCGAAACGGGAAAGAAAGTTAAGAAAGTCGTCAAGACTAAAGAGGCTATTGGCAAGGACAAGGAGAAAGATGGATCGGATAATACGAAGAAGAAGAAGATAGTAAGAGTCGTTAGGAAAGTTGTTAAGAAGTCGTCCGATACGTCGGACAGCAAGTCGGATGATAAAGAGAAGCTTGCAAAGACTGTGGTTAAGAAGACAGTTGTCGCAAAAAAAGATAAAACTCCAGAGACGATTATATCAGCGAATAATCTCCAGAAAAACGGTCCTGATCGTCAAGCTGCTGTTCAAAACGAGATGGTTCCTGAATCGAAAGTTGAAAAAGACTTTGTCGAAAGCCACACTAATAAGAGCACTGATAAATGCAAAGACATGGAAGCTGAAAATTCTGAGCCAAAAACGTCCAAGTTACTCAATAATATTGCCCCCGCGAAAATAGTTATAGATCAAAAACCAAACAGAGAAAAATTGAAACTCGAGCTTTCGCGGATTCCACAACATACCTTCCGAAACATAACGCCACCTAGAAGAGAATCGCCAAAGAGCGAAACACCGAAAAGCGAAATAGGAGGAGAAATACCGAAACTAGTATGGAGAAGTCAATCGGACGATACTTCAAGTAAATTGTCGGACAATCTATCGAAGATGACCCATCGGGCGACGATCGCCAGAAACAAGATTGTTATTGACAAACCACTTCGACAAAGAGATATTGCGGATTTAAAAATCGAAAGTCACACCAGCGATTCGGAAATGAAATTATATGAAGAAAACCACGTAGAAATACCCAAAAGCTCCCCAAGTGAAATTCCCAAAGAGACCGAGCCAGCGGAAAGTTTGAAAGAGGACAAGAACAATGTAGAAGACATGAAAGATGCACCATCTTCTAAAGATCTCGCGAGCACTGACGACCTGTTATCTCCTACAGAAGATACCGAAAGCTTTGACTCATGGTCGATCTGTTCAGCCGACATAAATCACACGAGAAACGATCTGCACTCGCCAACGTCGCCTTCTTACTCGTCATTATACCGTCGAGATTCAGCCGAACCCAGTCCTACCAATGAATCAGTTCTCGAGCGCATTCGACGCAAGAGCTTTTACTGCAGGTTCAATGACAGAAAGCGAAAAACTTCTCTAAACGCATCGCCGGCCGGTGTTAACATATCGTCAAGTTTGACACTGCCGAGAAAATTTAGCTTCCAAAATCCAAGGGAATCTGGGACAAAACAGGAACAGAGCAGTAATAAGTCTAAGTCGAATAACTTTACGCTAGCAGAAAGGAGAAATTCAGAAAAGAAGTCGTATAGCTTGTATAATGACGAACTACCGCCGATAAGTCATCGAAAGTCGCCAATTGAGTTAACACCGATGAGTCATCGAAAGTCTCCCATCGAGCTACCACCGATAATTCATCGAAAGTCACCGATTGACTTACCAGCCATGAGTCATCACAAGTCGCCAATCGAGAGGGACAGGTACTCCGACGGCGGCAGTACTGTATCTTCGTACTCGAACGAGCACAAGTCACCCAGTCAATCGTACAGTCAAATTTCCTCGCCCTCGTACGATCCACTCCGGAAGTATCTGTCGCCCACGTTTGACTCGAGTCCCGCTCGCCGAAAGTATCACAGTACTGAGTTCAGCACCAACAGCGATTTGGTACCTTACAAAAACTCATCGCTGAGCGATGCTCGGCTGGAACCTAGGACAATCAGCAGCACACTTCCGAGAAGATTCGGCTCCAGCATGTCGGGACCAAAGACTGTCGAGTACTTCGAGGAGCTTTTAGCGCCAAACAATACCGATTACCTCGGTGGACGCAGGTTTTCGCCGCTTCCGCATGAGCACTATACCACTGGCAAGTACGAGAATGGTTATTATAATGGCAGCATCGACTTATCGCAGTTCAGCGCCGAGAAATGGAAGAGTCAAGCGACAAGACCTGATCTCATCGATGGCTTGCAAGCTGAAAGTCGTGTTAGGTATAATATTCATCCAATGTACCGCTTTTTCATTCAATTTGTACAATTATTTTTTTATATTTAATTATTTCAGGAAAGTTAGTCAATGCATCAGTGAACCCGATGATCTATCGACGTCTTTGGATCTTCGAGCAACAACGTCCACTGCCCAGTGATATGCGTTTAAATCATCTTTTGAACTATCTTAAGCTAGGAAATTTCTATAAAAGTGTACCACAGTCACATAGATTATTGTACTGCAGTTCTTAATCCGACTAGTCACTCTCAGAGATTAATATTCGTACGACGCCGTGGTACAATAATCCAATCAAAATAACGGTGTACTTACAAATGGAACAATCATATTTTTTAACACAAAGTCAATAGGTGCCAAAGAGCTGTATAAGAATTATAAGCAATTCAGCGAGCAGTAGACAATTTAACGGATCATAAGTATATAATATATAGGGTTTTTATAATATCGACGAAACGGAGCATATACACAACGAAATGTTTAATAAGATTTGTAATAACTGTGAGGACAATGTAAATGAAACTTTGTAAAAATATATATGAAGATAGTATGAATGAAAGCTATTGCCAGATCTTTTGAGTGTTCTTCATGTTTTATTCGAACGATTTTTTTAAAGCAATTTACTTCATTACTGTGTTTCAAATATGTCTTATTTGCTTGATTTTTTTTATGGTACCAACTGCCACACTTAGTTTTTGTATAAATGCAAAGGCCTATTCAATTTTATTCTATTTGTGAATATATAACAAGATTCTGGCATGTAGAACAATATTTATAAAATATAGGCTTACGTATTTCTAATATTAAAGAAAATTCAAAATTTGTAATGAAAGGTTTTTTGGCTCCAGAAATTATAGAAATATAATAAACTTGGTAGTCAATTTATTATTGATAAATAATACATTTCTGAGCTATATTAAGAGCTTCTTAATACAAGTTCAAATGGTTTATTCTACAAAATTTTTAGAAAAAGAAAAAATACTTCCAGTTCCTGTTATGGGTATTGCCTTGTAGTTACACGCTTTTGTGAAAAATAGAATTGGAAGTAAAAGTTTATTTACTGTTCTAATTCTTGTTAATATTTAAGTGATCTTCCGCATGTTAAGTACTGTGTTTTCTATTGATATACAAATTTTAAAATAAATATTTCTAAAAATAATTATACTGTTATATCTACTGCCTAATTAACTACTAAAAAATGAAGGTTGACATATTTTTTCATGTTATTTTAATGAAGTTGAATCTCTAAAAATTTACATAAAAAATATCTATAAATTACTTACTCATAAGATACTTAATTGCTCTTTCTTACTAATTGCTATTAGTCTAATAATGAAACTTGATAATTGCCAAAAAAAATTAAAAGATTCAATTATGATCATCTTTGATTGAATAATCAACAATTCTATTTAATAATTATGAGAATTTACTAGATTTTGTAGAATTTGTTAATTTTAATAATGTGAATAGTTTGATTGTGGAGTAGCTGCCATTCTATAATTTGATGAGTTTGTACTTGTAGAAGAAGCAGTAAAGTATCCAACTGACCTTGGTGCTCTTGAAACTGATGGAACACGGAAAACTTCATTTTTTCTTTGAGCCGAATCTGTAATCTTATCAGTACAATATCGGTGTTGACTGCACTTTGGATTATTCGCTTGATTTGGTGGTGTCCGAAAACTCGACCTGTTTGGATACATAAAATTTATTCAAATAAGTACGTTGATTTAAAATAAATCCATAAATTATATCAGTCAAAACACTTACGGAGCGTACATTCCATTAGGTACAGATTTATGCTTTTCTTTTTCCATTAAGTTGATAGTCATTTTTAATTTATTGTATTTTTGTACAACCTTTTTAAGGTTTTCAGCACTTACCCAATAAGCTTCTTTTAACGATTGATACTTTGTATCCTAGTGGATAGAAATTATTAGAAATAAGGATCTACATAATTTATATAAATTAAGAGAAAATTTGATAGCTTACACTTGCATCAGCTCGTTTTAAACAAAGTGCCAATTGTGATTCTTGAAATTGCTCAGCTTGTATGACTTTTTCCAGCAAATCTGTTGGTCTTGTAAAATAATGAGCTATTTGGGGACTTAAAGGTTCATTCAAAGGTAATGAGATTTTACCCACTGAACCACATTGGAAACATTTTTCTTCAGCTGTAATATTCAAAAAGATGATTATAAAATTTACACTGTTTATCCGTAAATAATATTACAAAATTAACAGCACCTTTCATAATACATTTATCACAATACACGTGACCACATTGTGTCAAATGAAATAAAGATTGTTTTTCTTCAACTTTAAGCCAACAGGAATTACAGCGCATCCACTCCATTTCTATTCTAGATAGCTAAAGGGTGCTGGATACCTACTGATTATTTTTGTGATAATTACTATCTATAATCTAAATCAATGAAGTAAAACTACACTAAATTCTTTGATTTAGAAAAAAAAACAAAACCGCAAAAGCTCGACACAGAGCAAAGAAACGTTAGCGGCGCGAGCTATAGACCACCTTGGTGTCGAATTCGTATTCGCTTTTATTTTGCCAATGTTACCAACATTTTTGTGTTTTTTCTCAACACAGCTTTGCCGCTCGAAAAATTTTTCTCAGGATCCCTAGCTCCTAGAAATTATTACATTATGTTAAATCAGATAATTGTTAGGGACCCTGAAAAAACATTTTCCAGCGGCAACGTTGTTTCAACATTTGCAAAAGTTGACAACTTGATTTCGTAAAATTGCTGTAAAATTTTTAACAATTAATCATGTTAAATCCGAAGAAACTAAAATTTTTAACTGAAAAGTATGAGAAGGAAAATAGCAATTTAAAACTTCAAGAAGAATTTATTGCTTTACCAGGACTGAACCCCATATCAGGAAAATTTTACGCGAAACACGAAGCCCTTTCATCTGATGATGACCCACCTGTTGATTACGTCAATCTCGTCAAGCGTAGTGCCTCGTCTATTCCGAAAGATCACTATCAATTTCCGCCGCCTTGTGTTAATATGCAGTAAATATAGCCTTCAATTCCCAAATGTTGACATTTGAGAAGTGTAATAAAACCGATTGCGGACTGTTCCATTGATTTTTTAATATGAAATAGATACGGTTGGTTCAACGAACCCTTGATTGCTCGTTCCATGGACAAAAGACTTTACTTTCCTATCACACAATGTGATTTCATAAAACAAGAGATTTACATACGAGAGATGCAAAAAACGTTGCCTGAAAACAAGTTCGAAGGCGTGCCATTTCGTCTTTAAATTTATTTATATAGACAGATAATGTATTTTCATTCATCTAAATTTGTGAATAAAATATAAAATATGATCATGAATCAAATATAAACTAATGAATCAGTTCACTATTTTCTGAAGATCTGAATTTCATCAAAATTGTCTGTTATGAATCAACTGATTTCGTTGTTGATTTGGAAAGCAACTCCTACATGTATGCATGACTAAGCTTCGGTTGCCTAGCAACTGGAAACACAAACAACTTTCTACCATTATGATGACGTAGGTTAAATATAGAATACACCAAAAACTTGTCAAAAATAATTTTTTTTAAGTTCCAGGCCATGGATCAATTTATATATTTTTGATCCATATTAAAATTAAACAGTGACATAGCAATGTTTTCGTAAAGTGAAGTAAAATATAATAGTGTTTTCTACTATAGATTTTTATTAAATTTGCGAAGTATGGTTGGAAGAGCATTTTCTGTGAAAGTAGACTTGGATCTACATGCTGTAAGTTTTTTTTATTTTTATTACTTCTGCTCAAAATAAATTAGATGCGTTTTATATCTTGATTCTAATTACTTGTTTTTTCAGGTCACCTGCCCAGGTGTTTGGCTTTGTCCTAGTGGTAAAGTTGCATTAAAGATCAGTATTTTTAATTCCTGTGTCTCCACGCATCGCTTGACACCAATATTTCCTCTTCTATACCATAATAAATTTACATTTAAAAAAATATTTATTGGAGTAACAACACTTGTGGAACTAGAAAAAAAGTTGTCTACAGAATATATCTTTGCTGAATTGATTCAGTGGTCTTCCACAGCAAACAGGAATGTAACATTAGCTGTATTTGAAACCAATTTGGTGGAATTGTTATATCCTGTTCCTTGTTACAAAGGCTTATTGGCAGGAGTTGATGTTGATTTACTCATGGAACCAGCAAAGTGTTTCCCAGTATGAAAATGCATTTTATATCTTACTAAAATGACCTTTTACTAACTTTTGCTTTTAAATAGGGTATTTTATCTCCAAAAATTGAGGTATCAACAAGAACAACTATAGAAGAGGTGATTGATTTTGATATTTGTCCAACAAAAGCTCGTTTAATCAATCCTAAAAATATAACAACATTGGTAAGCAGTTTTAAAGAGTTTGTTAGATATTTATGAAATATTTTTAAATTAATATATGATTAATACTTTAGAATCAACCATGCAGTCATAAAAAAAAAGATTTATTAGCAAGCAAACCTGTTATAAGACAAAAAAAAGTATGTCATTCAAGACAGAGAAAATCAAACTCTTACATATGTCGAAGGTAATTTGAGCTAGATAAATTTTTAAATCAACTGAAATAGTTTTATTTCAAGTATAAACTTGTTTTAGTTGTCGACGTCGACCAAATAATGTTGAAGTTCTTCATAACTGTGATTGCTCTGACAAGCATACATTATTGCATAGAGACAATTGCTACTTATCAAAGTCACATAAAAAATCAACATGTGAATGTTCATCAGTTGCTTCAAGAAAAAGTTGTGAAAATTTTAGTATCTGCAATGATGCTCATATATTTGATAGCTGTCCTATTTGCCTTAAGTACAAATGTTATTTTCCGAGTCATAAATCAGAATCCAACAACTTAGAAAAATGTTATGATAGAAAAAAATATCTTAGTTTAGATAGTGAATGTTCAGATAATAGAACAAAACTCTTATATAATAAAGATTCAAATATTCATGATGATTACAAACACAAAGTTTCAAGGTTGTCAAGTGCAATAAACTCCATTGATTTAAAAAATAATAAAAAAATGGATTGTGCCTCAGAGCAAGTACAAACTGAAGAGAAGTCTTCAAAACATTCTTGTTTAGAAAAATTGAATAGTGATTTAATTTGTAAGTCAACCAGTGCACCATCTCTAAAAGACGACCCAACTACGTCAATGTAAGTAATTGCTTATAAATATAAAAAAATTAATTTATTAATTAATTTGTACTTGCTAACTTATCTTAAAATTGGAAAATTTTATTTACAGTTTACGCGCAAAAATGAAACAATTAGAAAGAACAAAAGAGAGATTAAATTATGCCAGATGTAAAGAAAGGTATTGTTCTATACTTTTGTTTTTATAAACAAAATTTCATAGATTCAATGTATTCATAATCGATTTATTTTTTAGAGAATTGGATCACATTTCATCTTGTAATAATCTTCACAATAGTCAGACAAGAAGGGGATTTTATAAAAATTTAGGAAAATTTTACAAAAGAATGTATAAACAAGCTAAGCAACGCGCATACGATTTAGATGAATTATGATTATAATTGAGATTCAAAGTCTTTCAACCCATTAACTAATTTTTCAGGCGTTTGTCGTTGACAAAGGTATCGACTCATTTTGTTTCCTTATTTTACGTTTTTTTTACAATGTTATGAAAATATTTATTGGGAAATCTTTTATAATGCCATTTATACAATAATGTATGGTACAAGTTCGATAAAAAAGTGAAAGAGAATATTTTTTATGTCAGCCTACGTTTACCAACTTCGTGCTTTCTAGTCATTGTTAACATTGTTTAATTGTGTACAATTTAGCGTATAAAATATCTTTTTAATGCGTCAAAATATAGGTTTTATGTGTTATTTAGGTAAAGCAGTTGAATTTTCATGGAAAAATTTCTTTATTTTACAAAATTCATCTTTATTTTATATTGAGTAAAGCGCACCCTAAATGCTTACTTTTTCTATACAAATAAATTATAAATTAATAATATAAGCATTTTTAATTACTATGATTTACAAGACAATTAAGGATATTCTTTTGAAAATTACTATTCCTTAGATTTTCTTGAACTTCTAAAAATAATTTTATTTTGTTATACAGCGGAATAAAATTAATCACAAATTGAGTATCGGTAATGGTATTCAAAATTGAGATCTTCATCTTCAAAGTTTGCTTTTTTAACACATATTAGATATGTTTAAATAATTTTCGCGGTAGATTCCATCTGATTATAATGTAAATTTTTTTTTCGCTCGGGCGTAAACGCCACACGAGACAAGAATCTATCCCGCACTTGTATCGTAATGTACTATTATTTTGCTTTTTCACTATTTCCATGTAGTTTCATCGTATTCTAATAAGTATGTGTAATCTTCTAAAGGTTTTTGATAGATTTCTGATAGACAATGTTAGTAATAGAATATTTTCATAAAAATAAATACTTTCTAGCATGGCTGACATAAGAGAACGTCCTTAAGTAAAATGTGAACCATTACATTTTAACTTCCAACTAAAGTCGTCCAATTTCCGATTTGAGAGGTTTGGACGATCATGTTCAGGCAACAATTCAGTCTTATTTAGCTCTTCTAAATGGCAAGATTTTTGCAAGACAACGACTGGACGGTAAAAATAGATTTCAGCCAGGCATATTTTCATGTTCCAATAACGGAATCTCATTGCAACCTTCTTTGTCTCATCTACAAAAATGAATTACTTGAGATGACAAGCTTGCCCTTCAACCTCTCATCTGCACCTTACATGTTTGCGATGATAACGTATTAGATCGCAAAGATCTATCGTTCGCAAAGTGAGTGATTCTGTACTTGGACGTCTTTCTTTTGGCCCTTCAGAACAAAGCTAAATTAACTGCCCAAGTCCCCGAGGTCTTCAAATTTTCTAGATGAATGGCTTGAGAAAAGAGCTGTACTCTTGAAACACTTCAAAGTTTATTGGACGATCTCAATTTTATGCGCTGTCCCATCTCCTATAATGATCAAGTTCTGTTGGTGGAAAAATACTGTATTTTCCACAGTTCAACTTCACATGAGTTCATTTAAACAACAACTAGCTATCGGGCTCATGGACAACATAGATATCTTGGCATTCGATCATGAAAGAATTGTTTGAAGTTTATGTAGCTATTCGAGGATTTTCGCGCAATTTCCAGTACGCACATGTCCTCGTTTAATCAGACAACCGAACTCTCACTGCGTGCATCAACAAGGAGGGTGGCACTCGTTTAATACATCTTCTGAACTTAGACCTATTGTTTTTTCGAAATAGTCGATTTTCTACACGTTACTATGGAAGTTTATCTACCGGGGAGGTACAACGGCATCGCGGATCGCCTATCCAGAAAAAAGCTGTTGTCCGAACGGCGTCTGTTATCCGAAGCAAGTACAAAGACTTTTAAATAGTGGGGCACTCCGGAGGTCGATTTTTTTGCGTCGACGAGATCAGCGGTGGTGGACCGTTATGTAACAATCGACTCAACGGACAGTCAAGCCTTTTTCAACGACACTTTCAGCAATACTTAGCAGTTTAAGTTGGTTTGGGTTTGGGTTTGTCACATCGATATTTTCAGTATCAAAAACTTTTAAGGTTTTTAGAGAATAAAGCAAAAATATATCCGAACCAATTTTTTTTTAAAGAACGGCATACGTGGGAATTATATACATGCTTAGAAACGTTAATAAGCGCTAATAACAACTTGCAATATTTTATTAATCAAATTGTCTTAACAATATTATAATATAAATTACAAATCACAGTTAAAAATAGCATAAATAAATAGAAAATAATGCAATGACAAAGAACGCATTTGTGTACGCCGCAAAATCGTTTTTCACATTGAAAATTTCCGAGCCTTTAAAACATAGGACCATTTCGAATTTTACCAAGAATTTGTACATATTATAAAATTATGAAAATATTATTCAGAGCCAGTAATATGATGAATTAAGTAAAGCCATCGGAGAGCCGTGCGCCGCTCTAAGCGTTGTCGATGTAGCCGCATTCCACTCTCGTACTAATTTTGCTGTATCTTGGGATTGAAATTGAATTGAATTGAATTGAATTGAAGACAAAAATATTATTATCGTATTTGATAGCCTAATTAAAAAGAAAAAATTATATGTATGTCAATGATTTGCTTAACGAAAAATTACAATTTTGTTAATGTCGTAGACTTAATTGCATTCAAATTATACTATTTCTTCAAAAAAAATATTTCGAATGATTGCTACCGAAAGAAATAAGTTACTGTTGGTATCACGTTGCTCTCCAACTTATTTTTTATTTATATTATAACACCTGAAACTTACAAAACACGGCTTCTATTAAAATTATTTACAAACTTTAACAATTTAGCATTTAAAAGTTTAAAAAATGTATTCAGAAAATCATTGAAAATTATGATGTTTAATCATTACTTAATAATTTGCACCAAGTCCGACGTCAATCGAATAAGTCATTAAAGAGATAATTTTTTTTTTGAAGAATGCACTTTATAAATAAACTAATTAATTTTTTTCAAAAGCCTACCGCAATTGCATTGAGGCAGCTTCGAAGTAGACGCTGAATTTATTTTGCGATGTTCTATTCATTTTTAATAAAATGGCAGGTTACTGCCCTCGTAAAAAGTAGCTTAAAATTCCGTGTTTTTTTTCCTTGTTATCGCTATTACAATTTTACTAATTAAACTAGATCGACCGCCGACAAACTAATTGATGCGTAAAACAAAAAGCTTTAACGCTATTTTTTCTATATCATTGTGCGATTTGTTTTCGCAGAGCTACACGCTCGGAAAGTAAGAGTCCTATAATTTTTTAACCGATAGTAGAAGCCTTACTATATAGATATGCACGCTCCGGACATACATCAGAAGTAGTCAGGGCGCCGGGATAACTTTTTATGCAATGAGAACACTTGAGTGAGAGATATTGTTTTGGACGTGAATTAAAATCAAGTATAGATTATATCAGACTCATAATAGCATTCAAATAATGAAAATCTGTTTCAGAGGAAAGATTGGGTTAATACGGTCTACTCGAGTAACTGGCTGATCTTCACAAAATCCCAAAGAAAAAGTGCGCGTATCACCATGTTATTATCATAATCTGGCTTTACGTTTTATATCATTGTCAAAGTGCCAACAAGTTTTAAATACATTTATACATATGTAAACCTCGTTTATTTTTTTTAAGGTTATATCTCCGTCAATATAATATTTATACATTTACTAAAAAATCATTTGCATATGCAACGCTCAGTGCGCTGCAGAAGCATCAAATTCAGCAAAATTTCAAAAATACAGTCTGATAGAATTACTTCAGTGGCTCATAATATTTTACAATCTTCGCTTATTTTATTTCACTTACAATTTTTTAAATTACATTACCTCGGTTACGTTTTATTTTTCTTTCGTTTACTCTTCTGTAAAAATAAATACGCTTAAAAATAAAAAGCTTGTTTTATTTGAAATGTTTTTAATTATTTTATAATTATATTAATATGGCATCTATTCATCAATCGTCATCTGTTGGGCTCGATATCAATAAAATATATTCTATTTATCGTTTTCAGTGGTTCATCTATATTTTTTAATGTTATACCAGTTTTATATTAATTTTTACGATTTGCTTGAAATATGCTACCTAAAATACCAAAACAACATGGAACGTGTAAATATAGAAGCCGTTTTATGTACACCAATGTCCGATACAATAAAACCTGTTATTCGATGTTTTCCCATCAATTATCGCTTTTACCCGACGCATTCTGAAAATTTTCAATGTGGCTTAAAATATTATAATTAACATAGATAGAAAATAAGATTTTCGGTGTTACAAAAAAAAACTAACCAATATAAGAAGCTTCAATTTTGTTTTTAACGATATTTCTTAATGTATAGAAGAATATAAAAGAACACGCGAACTCGTCGAAAGGAATTCGATTATACTATATAAAATTCAAAGTATTTCCTCTAATCTATAACTGGTGAGACCCGTTTGGTCGCCGTCCACAGCCCGTCGGCCTCGAGAGACAAGCCTCCAGTATGATAATCCAGCACTTTACCGGACGATCGACAGAGTCAGATTATCTAGGCTTACACGTTCAGACGTCGTAGCTTTCTGTGAAAATGAAGTCCTTTATCGAATATTCTCCGGAATGTGAGTTTCCCATTCAGAATTTGCCATACGGTATTTTCTCTACTGCTAATGATGTAAGTCTATATTGTGCCGAAGAATTTTATACTGATAAGTACTGGTTTTTTTCAAATTTTTTAATAAACGGTATAGGTTACGTTAGAATTGAAAAAATTATGATTTTTTTGCATCATTAACGTTCAGTCTTCATCGCGTATAAGTTTGGAACATGAAAGCATTGTTATCGTCTGATTTTTCTTGATTCTACAAGGTTTCAGACGAACTAATAATTTATTATCAATCTGCAATTTATCATAATATAAATACCGGTTAAGCAACTTCTTACAAGCACTTTTAATCGTATAATTTCTGCCCTCTCGTGACATCTAAGGTTTAAGAACGTAAAGTACTGTGCGTTCAAACGGCTCGGTATAACAGGTTTCTGTGATACACTGACGTACCTTGTACTACTATAACTATACCGTTGACTATACTGAATCAACGTACCATGGCGTACACTATATTGTCGTTATTTAAAAACTTGAATAGATGACTATATTGAATCAAGTTCAAATACATAAGATAAATATTGTCGTTATTGATAAAAAGTATATATGAATTTGTCTAACGCTGATTTTTCGGATGCGTTTTTATAGCCGAAGAAAAGAATAGGCGTCGCAATTGGAGATAAAATTTTGGATTTATCAGCGATATCGGATTTTTTTACTGGTCCGTTATTGGCAAGTAAGCAGCATGTTTTCCACCAAGACAGCCTCAATGAGTTCATGTCACTTGGTAGGCCATCGTGGATCGAGGCCAGGCAAACCTTGCAAAGCTTGCTCTCCATTGAAAATGGCACTCTGCAACAAGCCGATATTCGATCGAAGTAAAAAATAATTCGCGCTATTTCATCGTAAGCTAGTCGTAATTTTAATTTGCTTCGTTTGCTTCGCGATTGATGTTTCCAGAGCGTTCGTGTCTCAAGAAAAAGCGACGATGCACTTGCCGGCTAGAATAGGCGATTACACGGACTTCTACTCGTCCATTCACCACGCGACAAATGTTGGGATAATGTTCCGCGATAAAGACAATGCCCTCATGCCGAACTGGTGAGATGTTTTAACGTTAAAGTATAATTTCGAAAGAACTTGGGAAAGTAAAAGTAAGACCATGGCTCTGACTAAAGGAAGTACCTGCCGGTGGGCTACCACGGCAGAGCCAGCTCGGTGGTTGTGTCGGGTACGAGCATACGGCGTCCCCGTGGTCAGACGTTGCCGGTGGAGGGCGCGACGCCGGTCTACGGGCCCTGCCGCCTCATGGACTTCGAGCTCGAGGTGGCCTTCTTCGTCGGGGGCCCGCCCACGGACCTCGGCGACACGCTCAGCGCGTCGCGCGCCCGCGACCACATCTTCGGACTGGTCACCATGAACGATTGGAGCGGTGAGCCGGATCGCCCTCGCTTCGACTCGCCACGCGCAACTCACCACTGATCGATTGCAGCCAGGGACATCCAAAAGTGGGAGTACGTGCCGCTAGGCCCGTTTACGGCCAAAAATTTAGGCACCACTATCAGCCCGTGGGTGGTCACTCTGGAAGCTTTGGAGCCATTTGCGGTTCCTAATATGACTCAAGATCCTCAGCCGTTCCCCTATCTGAGGCATCGCGATTCCTGCAGCTACGACATCAAATTGGAGGTCGATATAAAAGGTAAGCATCGATTTCACTGTTTTTTTTTTTTGCGATCGACGCGTAGGATACAATTGTCCTATGTACTTTGTCATTTTCTAGGCCCCACCGGAGTTGTCACAACAGTCACGCGCAGCAATTACAAGTACATGTACTGGACAATGCAACAGCAGTTAGCTCACCACACTGTGACCGGCTGCAATATCAATCCCGGCGACTTAATGGCCTCTGGAACTATTAGTGGAGAGGTAAGTAATTTTTTAATAGAGATGACAGTTAGTTTTTCTGTAAGTATCATACTTTGTGTGTTTTATTCTTTTATATCTTAGACTTCTGATTCCTACGGTTCATTGCTCGAACTTTGCTGGAAGGGTACTCAACCCGTACCTATGAATGATGGAAGTACCAGAAAATTTTTACAAGACGGAGACGAAGTTTGTATTCGAGGTAAATCAGTAGTAGCGTTGTTTCATTCAATTTACTAAATATATAAGCAATTGATCAATGGTTTTTTTTATTTTCCGATCAGGTTTTTGCGAGGGTGATGGATACAGAATTGGTTTTGGACAATGCACTGGAAAGTTACTGCCTGTGAAACCAGAATAAGACATTGTAACAAGGCACCCGTACCTTACATACTTTCGGGACGACGGAGAGCAATATCAAGGCATTAAAATTGCTAGTAAGTAGTTGAATGAGGGAAAAAAGATATAGTATCATAATTATGAAGATACCAATCAGGAATGCAGACAATTAGGAAAGCAGGGAGATGGCAATGAAATGTATCGTGTGAGACTCGCCGTGAGGAGCATCCTTTTCCTCCCCGTGAAAGCCTAGAAAAAAACTACTAGTTTCGATTTAATTTACGGTTTGCTGCTTCGCATTAAAATGTATATTTATTTCGTTATTGACATACATAAAACTTTGATGGATTGAATAGTAACATTAAACTCAATTCATGTTACTTAACCTGACCACCAATATCTAATATTCTACTATGCTGATAAAAATAAATATATGCCTAAGACCACACTAAAGATCTGCTATTCAATCAGAACTGAATTCATTTGTTAAAAAAAAAAAAAAAAAAAATCAGGCAGATACGTTCAATGTTGAAGAACGCATAGCCGTGTTTATTTTCTGAAAAATTTATAAATAACGTTAAAAAAGCTGTAAAAGGTCAATTTTAAAAATGAAAAGTCATACAGTAGTAAAACATATATTCCCATAAATTATCAGTGTTAAATTTTTATCACATTATAGCTGAAATGTTTTTTAATACTTTTTTATATAACATGTTATTACATCAGATTATGTTTTATAATTCTTAAAATATATTCTAATATATTTCGACAGAACAAACGCATCCATGGAATTAGTTTAGTAATTTTTAATATATTCTCATAAATTGTTAGTGTTGAAATTTTAATCACATTTTAACTTACATCAATATTTTCTTATAACATATTATTCAATCAGATTCAATTGAATAGATTGAAAATTATTCGAATAAATTTTCAATAAATGGTCAATTCAGGCAAATGCTATTTAATAGTTTTCAATATATTCCAATGCCTTACATATCCGAAAGCAAATATTTTCAAATAAAAATGTTGAATTTGAGTGCTATTTAAAAATACAGTTTATCTATGCTAATATGCATCTTGTGACTTATAAGTCACAAAGAAAACGACAAAACAGTCATAAAATCATCGGTCGTTTAGTAGTTCAAGTGTTAGATTAAGACGCAGGAAGTCAGGAGTTCGAGTCTCAGACATCTTCCAAAGATGCAAATTGAAGAAAAGAGATCGGAAGCCATTTCAGTTTATTCTTTTTGCTCTGCTACAGTCTATTGAAAATTAATTATATTGTTAGAAATTTTTTATACTGTCTTTTGGTAATTTTGTTGGCGACAATCCAATAGAATTTAAATGTTTAAAATCTAAATTTCAATAGCATTACTTTCTAATCTAATTCCAATTATTTTTATATGAGATTTAAGAAATTCAGATTCACGATTAAGAATTATTACTGAATTTTTAATATTTGTTGTGCCTTTTGGACTGTAAAGAAGCTGAAAAACGAGCCAAAGTCATGGACCTTCCATGGAGACTTCCATGGCCTGGCGGCGCGTAAGCGACTTCAATACGGATTGAGCATCCTCTGCGTGTAAAAACCCGAGTGCGGGTGCCTATAGGCTTAAGACCACATATAGGGTTTCTTACAACTTATGTTACAATGTTTACAACTTGGACGCTCATTTAGATTAAGAGAGATAATATAACAGAGCTGCTCATATTATCAAAATTTGGTCCACATGTGTTTGGCGAGAGCGATCAGCGTTTGGGAAAATATCATGAAAAAAAGGGAGAAGAGTGAGGCCGTCTGCAAAAGGGCAGAATGCATTAATAAATTGTCGGAGCGTCTGTATATAATGCACATGCATGCTTTCGCCGTTGTTACTTTGACGTTTGTACTTCAGTTTACCAAACTTTACTTATCATTATTAATTATTTAACATATTACATCACCAATTCCAACTCCAATTCCGCAATATTCTCATTTAAGTCGTAAATTTGTCATACCTATTGTTTATTATGACTTCATTTTTATAATCGAATTTGTGTACAAAATATGAACCAATAAGACAATTAACATTCAATTATCTATAATTACAGCATTCGATATAATTAAATTGATTTGATACAATATTTTATGCGATTTTCATTTTATGACTAATCTAAACCTTGAAAAGCTCGTTATGAGGTTTTTGAAAGACGTAATTATTTGCTATCCATCGTTGCAAATAAAATTCTAGAACTCTCTAACATTTTAATTTCACTCTGTTTCAAAGATAAAAGGTAAAGCATGTTGTAAAGGAAGAAACTCAGTGGGAACGGTAAGAAACAGGAATGAGATTGCAGTTCAGTGGCCCTCACCTTATCGGCTTGTTAACGCTTTCCAGCCGTGCTGGAGATAGAGCTGTAGGTTTCTCGTAGTGCGTGCGAGTTAGAGAGAAGAGGAAATAAAGAAAAACTGCACATAGTGCGGAGAAACGCAGGCCCAAATCATGAATGCTAGTTTTGTTTTTAATGAGGTAACATTTTTTAATATCAAAAGTGGAAAGTGCTGTATAATTAATTTCGTGGCGTCATTCAAGGTCTGGTGGTATACCACAGCAAAAGGAATTCATATCCATTGCTTAAGCATCGTAATACAACAAAAGTCTTATATTCTCTAAGGATAAAGCATTGCAAGCCGTATAAATCATTGCAGTCATGAACACTCGCACCATGCTTGATAAGTAAACCTGCAATTGCGGACGTTGGTTGACGAGCTGCTCACCACAACGGCAGATTACCATCCCTGCGTTTCATTCGCGGATTAACGCCCGATTCCAAAAGTATTTTAACTTGAAAATTCATAGAAATTATATATATAATTGCAAGCCTGCAAAACATACTTGTTCAAACTGTGAAGCATATGGAAATAAGAAAAACCATCGTTATCGTTGTAGAATTCGTAAAATGGAAATTTTTCAAAACCAGCCTCAAAACAACACCTAATGTAGAGGATCCATAGACAGACGACGATCCGCCTCAATGCTTTGGAACGACATAGACAAGCAATTTATTTCTCAAATGGACGACATTGCCATTTATGGCTCAAGCCAACAGGAACAAAAGGACGACTATTGAATTTTCTAGTAGACACCAGAGCAGGACTTTCAATAATCAAACATTTTGTACTTTATAGAAAAACATGTAGTTCAATCAAATAGTCCATGAACTAGAGAAAGAAAATTTAAATGGCAAACGGCCCATATACAATGTATAGGCAATGCAAACTCAACACTTTCGGAAAAGATAATCTACAATGTAGCCGCAGACTCATTTCCACTCGATGTTATTGGATATTTAGGGACAGATTGGCTTAAGAATTATCAAGCTTTATAGTTACCGCAACAGAAACAATAGAAAATAGAGATGAACATAAAAACAGTTTATTCAAGTTTAATGGAAAAAACTTACTCCAATGCAGCCAAGAATTAATGATCGTACGACGTACCTCAAGATACATTATTTTTATTTAACATTGAATAAAATTAATCGAATAAACGCAATGGTCGCATGCACGCAATTTTACAATGAAAATGAGTGGTCTCTTCGAATGTCCAAACTGAACTGAGCTCATACAAGAAAAATAAAGGTCTTAAAATAAGGAGAGAACGCCGCTACAAAAACTTTTTCTTCCCCACTCCAGGCCCAAGGTTCGGGGCGCAGTTTCCGCGCGATGTTCATTAGGCGCCGCCTACTACCCGACTCCTCTCTCAATCCACCGTGACTCAGCGTCGGCGGTGGCTGTTCTCGAGAAGTTTCGTCCCTCCTCCATGAGAAAATTCTTTTTTTACTTTCCATTGTTATTCGTATGTGACTCATCTTAGTCCTTCGACTACGTGCTCAAACGCTGCTTCGAGAGCGGTGATAGTGACATCGCCTGCGTTTTTCCGCATTACATTTCATCAACCGGTCGGTGAGGCGGAAATACTCTTTTTCGCTTTTTTCATACCATGGCAAGACGCCTCCACGCTTAACATTTCTTTCGCCGCTTGGACGTTTACATTTCTAGCACCATCGCATACAATCTCAACGCGTAATTCACGTCATGCCGAAATAAACCGCAATGCCTTCACCTATCGGTGACACAACATTCGGGCGCAGACAATGCACACGTATTACTCGGCGCGCCTCTAATCCTCTGCAAATGTTAGGTGCATAATACGTTTAGTAATCGTGTCAACGCTTCAAACTTTCTTTTTTTTTTTTTTTATTTTTATCGCTTTGCGCTGGCTGATCATCTGTACGATGCAGAATATTACAATCATGAAATAGAAAAACTATACAACTACGCAGAAAAAGCCTTGATGGCCGTGAGAAAGAAAAAGTGAGATGGCCGATGAGTTTTCGAAGGAATTTCATACGTTGAAAAGAAACTAAGAGGAGTTACTAAAATGGAGTAGAAGTATGAGATTCATGGACTATCAAGCTAACGCAATAATACATATGTCGCTTGAAGAAATTAATGTCTCCATGGAAGAATATGATAAATACATATCAGAATTATTTACAGTTGTAAACATTGCACGAAACGACATTATCACCAGCGCTTTTAAAGCCGGAAACGCTCATACAAGAAGCATATCAGCAGAACTTATATATTGATATACTCCTGCCACCTCATATCTTGAGCGCAATACCATATTCCTATGTGAAGTTTGACGCTGAATAAAACGTCCGGTCTTAACAAAAATATAGCACTCAAATTGGACAAAATATTTTGAAACTTTGGAAAATTTTTAGGAGCATCACAAGTTTCAGTCGCCGTATTGAGTTTGCCATTTTTAATTTTTACAAAAGGTCACATGATGCTGTAAACTAGAGGAAAAAGGAAAATTTCAAGCTGTCGCGTGATTTTTTTGGACATCACTAATTTTGGAAAGGGTGGGGGGTCCGATTCACAAAGAATGACCTATATACATATGATCTTTTTCAAGGTTTATCTTATAGTTAGAAAATTGATGCTTTATAGTCTTAAATATTGAAGTTCGATTTTAAATTCCAGTTTCAGACAAAACAAATAATTTTTTAAGCAAAACCCCGAGTCTGACTTCGTTTTTTTTTCAATTACTCACAAATTAATTCTTAGATTTATATCGCAGATCAAATATTCGATTTCGATAAGGATATCGAATTAAAATTTCGATTTTGATAAACTTATTAATAATTTATTTATAAATAAATTGAAAATCAACAGGCACGCGTGATGCGTCTTTTTTCTAGAGAAAACCGAGTGCATAATAATTGAAAAAGAAAAACATAATTTTACCAATGAAGGAATTGAATAGCAGGTTAGAAAAAACGATGGCATAAATAATCAAGTAACAAATAGGCTACTAATGGAAGCTTTTTAAATTTAACTTTATTGTTAAAAGCTCGTCAATTGCCGAAAATAACAATGAAAATAAATCATCAAAATAACACATAAATTCCATCATAACGTGCAATCTAATTATTATGCTATTAATGCGTAATACACGCAAGGCTTAGCGATCTCAGTATAACAGTTTTCAAGGAGACACATTTTACATTTAAATATAGGATTTAAGAAGATAATCCGCTCTGCCGACAAGGCTTATACTTCCAAAACCTTTTAGCAGTCAATCATCTCTAAAGTTGACAATGGCACAGCCACGCCACGCTCTTCCCGTAATTAGCCACCCTGCGAAATCTGTCTATATCCGCATAGGAACCGTAATAAACGTAGGAACGCACCAGCAACGCTAACATACGAGCGAATAATGGTGTACAGTCGACAAGAGAGACATCGCGTAGTTCTGCTCCAGACGTCGTGTTACATGGGTGATAATTAGTATCGTTTGTGCATTCATTTTGATTTTGTGGAAGTAGAGAAGTTGATCCAAAATGGCAAAGGAAATCCTAACCAAGGAAATTGACGCGTTCCTGATAAGTCCAATCGTGACATGGGTGAGTATATAATGTTTAAACACATTACATTCACTAGCGTTGTATAAAAAATGTACAGACCGAAGAAATCTTTACAAAGATTTACTTAATATTCATCAATCGATTCATCTACAGTTCTCCAGTTGCTTGAATGGAAGAAGCGGCAATGTTCAGCTCACTTACGAAGAGCTAGTCGATGGAGTTTTTATCTACGACGTAATCTTACAAATGTAAGTATACGGATATGTTTGTATCGTTGGGTTATTATTGCGCATCCCTCAAATACTGTTGTCAACACATTGAGCTTGATTTGAAATTTGATTTCCACAGGGATATCGACGGCCAAAGTAACGACGTCACGCCCGCGCACAACAACCCCGGGAAACGTCTCGCCAACCTCGAAAGCGTGCTGCATCTTATCCGTCATTTCTACGAGGATCATCTTGGGCAAGTGATTTTGCGTTTGCCCCGAATTCATCTCATCGCTCAGGAGCCACGATCGAATATCTGTCAAGTTGAATTACTTCTCCTACTTCTTCTTGGCTGTGCTGTGAAATGTCGAAATAATGAATATTTCGTCCACAAGATTACGCTGCTCGACGAGGACACGCAAGCGGCTCTCGCTGCGGCTATCAGCAAGGTAGACTGTAATTTCCCCTTTGTGGTGTAATTTTTTATGACACAGTGAATTATTGTACAATTCTTTGTTTGCGTGCAGACTTTATGCCAGTCTCGCTTTAACTTTCCAAATCAAACTATATTTCCGATAGCGTCATTGATTTTCGATTGATGGGCCCGAAAAAAATTAATGCATTGACCGAAGATTAATCCGCATGGATTAAATAGGCTGCAAGTTAGTCGCTGGAAAATTGGAGTTCCTTATTCAGTAAACTCTAGCAAACACGATTATGAAAATAAAATCAATTGACTCTTCGTGAATTCGCTAATATAGTCGAATCTATAAAAATAGTAGAAAAAATTTATCTGATGTTGAAGATTAAAACTAGGTTATATTAAAGTCTTTATGTAGACTTCTCCTGCAAAATTTAATATATCGAATTTAATGTTAACACTTAATGAATGTTGAGCACTGTAAAAGTTGGTAGTTTTCCTAATTAAAAAAATCTATTTATCAGATATTACACGTGCCTGACATAGTACTCAGCAAGGAAATGTTGTTGATCGATTCTGCCGAAGAAGAGCAACTTTTCAATCACAAGCAGAAGGTTCAGCAAGCTATTGAGGGCTTCAGTCGGATGAGCAAAGAAAGGAATGAGCTGCTCGCGCAATTATACTCAGCATCGTCGCAAAATGTTGTACAAAGTTGCAAGAAGGAGCTGTACGAGTGGGAAGCTGAGGTCATAGTGTTGACTGATCAAGTGGATCATTACAAACGTAATGTCGCCTCACTCGAGAGCGAGAATAAACGATTACGTGAGTTTCTACATTTTTTTAATCGTCTGTTGAGAAATTCTTCTTGGTGATGGTTTTATTTTGGCTTTGCAGTTTCCGAAGTGGAATGTCACCGCGAAACACTGGAAGACATCTCGGAGCTAATGCAACAGCAAGAACAATCTAGTCAGGAGCTTGGTAATTATAAAGAAAAACTGAAGAAAATGTCATCCTACAAAACACTCTTCGAAAAGTCGGAGCTAAAGAATCGATTGCTAATCGAGGAAATAGATAAAATTGATACCCAATTGAAATCCGACAAAGCGGAGTTTGCGAAGAGAATGCGAGAAATGAAGCGGGAGATCCGTGTACTACAGCGAAAGAATCACGACTTGGAGACTGAAAACCAAGCGAACTGCACGCGGAACTTCCAAATTTGCGAAGAGAATGCCGATTTGAGTAATTAAGAGTGGCATATAAACGGGTTTACCGCTGAAATTTCAGCACAGACTTGGGGGGAAAGAAATTGCAAATTGACCAAATAATTTTTAACCGGAAATCTCGGAAATTGACGGTGGAGAAATTTTTTTCGTGCAAAAACAGCATCTCTACAAAAGATGCTTCAAGAAAGCGATCCTTGTCTTGTGCCCCTTTCCACCGTCGCGTTATTCGGCCGTAAATGTCACACGAAACAAAAACCTATTTTTTTTTCCCACACAAGTATAATGTATGAATTGTTTCTAATTCGTGCGCAAAGCTGTTTATCACCACGCAAAGTATAGCTAACATAAATATTACAGTGCAATTTTCATTCTCACTTATATCATTACTTGGCGTGCAATGGCGTTGTACGATCGTGGCGGCAAAGATAGAATAAACTAGGGTTGACATTTCGATGGCTGCTTCGCCAACCTCTTCAGAACTTTATTAAACCAAACAACAATTAAGCCGTTTATTTTAAAAGTAACCTAACTCCGTTTTTTAATTTTCTACCGTTTACAATGGTTACATGTACAACTTCATGTTATTTATCAGTGACGCACTTCAGATTGCTTATGTTCAGAGAATATACAATACATTTTTTACACATAAGTTTTCCGAATTAATTGAATAACTGAGCCGTGTAGTTTGAAAATAGCCTAAACTTTCAATATCTCGATTTTAAGATGAATGGAGTTAGGCCACTTTCAAAATAAGCGGCTCAATTTGCACTTATTAATCTAACCATAATTTTTGTCGGCGGCACCTTGTCTTTTTCTCATTTCAAATGCAATTTGAATTTCAAAGGGATTGAATGATGGAACGAGTGAACGACCAGTCGAGTTCGTAACACATTTAGGCTGCTAACTATGTAGCTTCTGCGGAAAGCGTGAATATTCTGATTAGAAACATGACGTAATCTTCGTACAACTTCCCATTTATTAATGCTATTGTGTTCGCTTTTGGTATAAATCATTTCAGAAATGAGACGCTCATTTCACAGTGATTTAAAGTCAAGGGTCTATGCATCGTCCTAGTCAAATTGATAAGTACGTATCATCATGTGTGCACTTATTACCGCATTCTTATTTTTATTTTTCTGATGTTCGTCAATTCTTAATTTTAACAGTCGCTCCATTTGACCTACGCATAGGACGTCACAGAGTTTACATATTAATTTATAAACCATGCTAGTACTGTCCATTTTTGGCGTTACGCAACTTTAACTGAGCAATATAGTTCAGTTGTTATATTGTCTAAGACTCAATGCCATAACACTGAAGTAACTGTTATTCAAAATATACCCGTCAGATACAGATCGTATCAAATCATCCGTTTTACTTGAAGACAAATGTTGTGTAAAATTTTTTGTTAACTATGCTTTTCTAATGATCTAGTAAGTGTTTAATCACAATAATAGAAAGGAGATTACGAAAATTCTACGTAATATCGCGTATCAGTTTGATTTCACTTTCTTTTTATATACGATTGCGAATAACTTTGGAAGAGCTTGACCAATATCGATAATGGGAGAAAGTTCATTGAAAAGGGTACGGTACCGTAATGATCCCATTTCATTATTGATTTAATTGAAGCATAACTTAACGAGTAATCGTAACAAAAATTAAATTGAAGTCGAGATCGTTTTTTTATGGAGAGGGGGAAGGATAAGGGTAAGTTCTGAAGAGTTTGGTACATGGGCCAGCCCTCATTTTCTCTGTTTTTGCCTTCATGATCGAGTACAACACGATTACACATAAAATAAATAACATGAAAAAATTGTTCAACCATTAAAGATTCCTTTAAGAGTAAGTTAAAATTTCACCGGTATTCCCATACTCTGTAATCTAATGAAAAATTTTGTATGAAACGGAGATAATTAACTGATAATATTGTTTTCTTTTTCAGAACGTCGCGTTAAATTTTCAAATTCAATGAACGTCTATCTTGACGACAGTTTCGATGTCGAGGCCGATGAGACGTTCAACCAGCGCAACAACAATAGTCTTTCCGAGGAGCTTTCTCAAAGCGTCCACTCACAAGTGCTCAAACTCGACCTGGAAAGTCGTCGGTTGAAGATTCTCGAAGAGAATTCTGTTCTGGAGAATTCACTTCAACTTCATGATTTAGAAAAGGAGAAGAATCGGCTTGAATCTATTGTTAAAGATCTAAACGCTAAGGTAGGTAAGCTCGAAGAAAAGTTGACGTCGGCGAATATAGAAAATATGCAATTGAGAGATTCGGTGCGCAGTGCTGAGAATATTGCAAAAGAATTGGAAAATACGGTATTTAAACTCGAGTGTGAAAAAAATAGGGAAGAGAAATCGATCGATGCAATGCAAATAAACTTAGACGAAGATAGCGAAGATTACAGTAGTGACGAAAATTTGATCATGAGTGTACCAGAGAGATCAACGATGCACCCGGTTCAGTTAAATCTATATTCGAACAGTGATGATCGGATGGAGCTGCAGGAGAGAAATTCGAATGAGGTAAATTTCAATTTGATACAATACAGTGAAGATGACTCGTCGGATGAAGTTAGCATTGAATACGTAAATCTGAAGCACGATTTTACTCTTCTGATGAAGGAATACCGCAAAGAAAAATTAAAGGTCGACGAGTTGACGGAACGTCATAAAGATTATGAAAAACAGTCGCAGAAGAAGACATTCCAGTTCAACAACGAGAATCGTCTGCTTCGCGTGGAGGTAGAGAATTTAACGGATGAGAAAGCGCGACTGCAAAATGACATTGCAAAGTTGCAAAAGATGATGTCGAAGATGTATGAATACAATGATGAATTGATAGCGAAAACATTTGAGACGCAGGAGCAATATCACAAGGAAGATAAGAAGAAAGACCAGACTTTGCACAATCTGGCTCGTGCCAAAGCGAAACTCGAGGAAAAGCTCATGTGTCAATTTCGCGAGATGGAAAACCGGCGAGAGACGAAGAAACGCAGCGCGGCGATTAGCGCTGTGAAGAATACGATTACAAAAGTCCAAAGAGCTGGCTCGGAATTGTTCAGCAAGGCCAAACGCTCGATCGCGGACGACATCAACGCGGAACGCAACAAGCCTCTGGATGACGAGGCGAACGCAAGTAGATTCGAGAACTTTGCCATGCCGAGAAAAGACAGGTCTAGCGATTCTTCGCGGAGCTCCAGTCCGGAAAGGTTCTCACTGAGCTATAAGGATAATCGATGGTGAGGTGATTGCGCAAGTTGCGCACGGGACGTAAATAAATTAGCGTGTGAATGACTTATTCCGTAAATAAGCCAATGGAATGTTCAAAGTGTCATATTGTACATAAAGTATGTATATAGTAATGTGATGAATGGAGAGCAACGTGTCCATTAGGCCATTAGGGTATTGTAAATTTAAGAACAAAAATTGTAAATTAGGAACAAGAATTTGTTCTTGTATTTTAAGCTATGAAACTAGTAGCGTAAACATTTTCTAAAAACGTAATGGAGCTGTGTGAAGGTGTCTAGTGTCCAGTAAGGTTTTGATTTAGACAATTTTATCAAAGTTTGTTTTGAAGTATTTTGACTCGCTAATCATGAAGTTCGAGGGCGGTTTGCGATTCGACAGATTAAGCTGAAATCATGAATAATTCTGTTAATTCAAGTCACCGGGAATGTATTTGAAAATCATTTTAACACGTATTGAGGATGTTTTGACAAAACAATTGTAATTAATAAGTATTTACTGTACGTTACATGTGACATGCAAAATTTGATGCAAAAAATACTAGCTCGCATATCATAATGTCGATCGAAAGTACAATAAAAAATCTAAATGGTAAGTGATAATATTTTTGTAAAAATATTGTTTATTATTAAAATGAAATTTCTGCATCCATTAAAGCTATTGATTCTAATTATTTTTAAATATTCGTAAAATTCTGAACTATCAAACTACCGATGCAAACATATCTTTTCAACAATATTCAAAAAGTTATTAATTTTTATTAATAGTGAATATATCTCGAAAAGTTAATTTTTTATTTATTATAAAGTCGACTGATCGATACCTATTACTCAGTATGAATCACAATTGCACATTTTATGACTGACCAAAATTTGCTACCTGCCTTGTTAGACAGGTGATGTCAAATATGTACTTAGCATTTATTCCAATGAGATTAACTACGCTAATAAATTATCTGCAGGAAATGTACATTTTCCGCACATGTAGAGAAAAATGCTAAATTGATTAGCCTGCTTAGATTTTCGATGAGCATTCAAAATTGTATTATTCGAAAAATTTATGCGAAATTTTATGCGAAAAGTTACTTGAATTTTTATTTATTTTTATTAGCATTTTACAGTAACAAATTGAACTCTCACAAAAATGCTATAGAAGTTTTCTTCATAATTTTTCCCGTAGAATCGATTAATGAAATTCGTTTTTCAAAATAATAAACCTCAAGGTTAATAATTTTTTATAGACAATTATAAATGACGAAAGAAAAAACACGGTTATTTTTATTTTTTATTATGCTATAAATAACATGGTCATCTTAGTTTTAATAATACAAATGGAATAGTAATTTTAAGTGAGTAATGTTAAGCAGAGTAATTTTTTAATATTATACTGTAAGTTTGAAGTAATTTACCTGCCAGGAAAACATTGATTTCAGAATATTAT
Organism: Phymastichus coffea; assembly: GCF_024137745.1. Taxonomy (NCBI): domain Eukaryota; kingdom Metazoa; phylum Arthropoda; class Insecta; order Hymenoptera; family Eulophidae; genus Phymastichus; species Phymastichus coffea. The sequence continues at coordinate 13,627,047 of NW_026706814.1, forward strand.
ATATTTTACTGTAGTATTAACAATAACTATTGAATGCGAGAAATGTACTTGACTGTAGAAAATTTATTCTACGATTTTCTCTAGTTTACTAGGAAAATCTAGATAGATCATTATTTTTCAAGTTTTCTATCAGTACTGTTCGATTTAATCAATAAGTTGTATATTAAAAAATATCGTCGCCAATATGAAATAAATAAATTAATGGTTCTATGTTATGTTGAACAATATGTACATATTACTGCAATTAGAGTGTCTGGTTCCTAGGTTTTTACTTATAGTGAAAGGTTGCATGGAAAGAGAGAATTGTTTTATTCTAGTTTTCTATCGAAACATTTAAATATGGCGCATTTTGCAGAAAGGAGTCGAGCTAACCAATCACGCGCGGAACGAGAGAGGCTCATATATGGCTTTCCCAATGGTCGATGACGGTCACGGTTCCGGACTTTTTTATAAGCGTGTATATATATATACGTTGGTATCATAGTCAATATCAGTCAATCAGTGTTGTATGGTTGCGCGTTACTTCGTATTGTTTGTTTCTTTTCGTCAAGCTTACGACACGATTTTATAAATTAAAAGAGCAAAGGTAATCTCTGTTTTTCGTACACAGCTAAGTTTCAGTATAAAAAATGTTTATACTGGTGCATATTTGAAAGAATCCGTTGTAATAAATGTGAAATTAACGTTACGTTCGACGTGAATGTGTGCGATGATAAATTTTAGGTTATGCTACAGCTTATGATATTTGTTGCAAATCCAAATTTTCGTTCTATAAAAACTTGCATTTCCTTGGAACGTTAATGTCTGCTGATTTTGTAGATTCTTATTTACTTTCAGGATAGTTTCAGGTAATATTTTTCCAACTTATAAAAAACATTTCTACACGTGAATGATATATCTGATATAAATTTTTTTATTATCCACAGACTACGGACTGTGTCCAATAAATAATGTTTAAGACATCAAAGTTTATAAGCCAATAAAGAAATAAGAAAATTATCGTAAAAATTATGTTATCAAAAAGAAAGTCATTAAAAGGTTTGCTTAATTCGTCAGGCATACCGAGTAAACTATTGGAAGCCAAAATTAAAAGTTTTAAAAGAAACTCATTATTGGATTTGTCACAATTATCCAATAAAAATGTCAGTTTTCAAAGAAAAATTAAAAGGACTCAAAAAATATTATCAAGTGATTCGTCATCGGACTCATCGGACTTGTCGGAAACAATCGCAGATTATTTCAGAACAACATCCAAAAATATTAAAAACAAAACGTTGTCAAGTGATTCGTCGATAGCGTCGATAAAAAATGAAGCTTTTATCGAAAATAATTCTTGTATGTTAGAAGAAATTTGTACTCCTAATAGCAAAATTAAATTGAAAAGGAGAAGATTATTGGAAAATGCATCGAGTTCGTCAGCAGAAAGCGATACAAATATAAGCGTGTTGAATAATTTATTAAAAGTAAACAATGTTTTTGTAAGAAAAACAAAAAAATCAAAAAGTTTAAGATTTTTGAGAGATACGTATGATTCATCAAATGAATCGCAGCGATTGGACGTCTCTGATCTACTCAAATACAAGCTCAAAAAGTTACGTTTTGCAGTCTGTTTCAACAATGCAAAACAAGTGCGCGCCATAATCGCCGAAAATTACGTGAAGCTAGATTCAGACGAATTTAGTAACTTACTGTGGCAAGCATTGGAGAACAAAAACATGAAAATCATGGGTATGTTGATACGCGCAGGAGTCAACGTAAACGTCCGCGGAGCTGGTGACGATCGAGACAACACTTTGTTGCACGCGGTCGTGCGTAAAGCTACAACTAAAAAATTTGAGCAATTGGCACTGTTACTGTTAGAGTACGGAGCTGACATTGAAGTAGTCGACGTTAATGGAAACACCGTTCTTCATTGCGCGATGGAAAGTGGCTCATTCGTAATTATCGAGAAATTACTTGATCTTGGAGCCAACATCGATGCTGTCAATAATCTTAATCAAAATGTTCTCTACGTGGCTGCTAAAAGTCCTAGAGCTAAAAAACTTTTACCACATCTAGTGCAATACAATGTTCCCGACTTAGAAACTAGGAATCGTCGAGCAATGAAAGCTCTTGGTTATCTTGTTCTAATTGGCAGAGACTTGGCTGCAATGAAAGCATTGTTGGATCTCAAAGTACCTATCAACGAAAAGAATGATTGCGACTCAACGCTTCTTGATTATGCCATTGCTGACCAAAAGTCATTCGAAATAGTATGTTCCGTATTTATGCTTATTCTTTTTCTTTATTTTTTAAGGAAATAAAAGAATACTTTTTCAAATTTTTCTTTATGTTAAAAAGAAAACAATCTAAATTTTATTGTACACTACTGTACACAAAATCAAATTATAAAAACATGACCATTTCAAGTGATATTTAAAAAGAATTTTAGTGCAGAAATTAGTAAAGTAAAAAAATATATGACATTAATATTAAAATAAAGTTTATAAGCACTAATAACAGAAAAAGTTATATGTAATAAATGTTATGAGCTCTCTTTAATACGATATTTATTTTATAGGTCAAATTACTTTTAGAACATGGTGCTGATCCAAATAAAAAACGAAGCGATGGTAACTTCTATCTATGTTTAGCTTGTAGTATTAAGAGCTGCTCCACGACTGCATTGCTCATTAAGAATGGCGCAAAAATACACGTATGTAACGATGATGGTCAGTATCCCATACACGAGGCATGCAAATGTAGATCATCACAAAACATAGCACTCCTACTATTTCTGGGTGCTAATGTCAACAATCTCGATAATAGAGGGTGTACTCCGTTCTCTCTTATGTCTACTTACTATCTTCATGATGCTAGTAAAATCATGATTAAGCATTTTGCAATTTTAACTTCCAAAAATATTAAGGTTAATAAAAATGACTTATTACAAATATACACGCATCCACCGATGAGTGAATTTTACAATAAGTGTTTATATGAATTAAGAAATATGAAGATTATGAAAATTCATAATAACGTTACAGCATATTGCATTCTCACACAAAGCTTACTAAAGTTGACGCGACGCATGAGAAGCAAAGAATTCGATAAAAATTATTATAAAAATCTGATCAATATTTTAAACATGTTTCCGCTATATTCACAGTCAATTCTAAAATTATTTAATGTTGCTTTGAAAGTCAGAATAACTATGATCAGTTTAACAGATGCGATTGACGAAGCTACAAGTTTCATTTTACCTAAGGAAATACTGGAACTAGTCACTTTTTACACTTCTTGTCATCGTTTAGTGGATTTTTATCCAAAATATACGTAAACATACATTACATATTTATTAAATTTTTCAACGTTATCAACGATATACGTAATACATTGAAAAATGTATCCTGAACATTCAAAAATTGTTTATTGCAAAAGGTAAAAGTGAACAAAATTATAATAGAAAAGTATTGATAAATTGCAATTGAAAAAAACTACTAGATGGTTTTTTAACAAGTACGTGAAAAATAAGTTATTTTTTAACATTTAATAAATTTATTAAATATTAAATTATATATTAATAATTAAAAAAGTAAGTAAACGCGTACATATATGACGTTATTCTTACTATTTTACAAAAGTTAGCTTTCATTATCACAATTAGTAAAGTATATTTATTTATTGTTGAATTTTGAATAATTTATAGATTATCAAATAATTTGCATGGTTATTAATGTAAAAAAGCTATATTTACATTAAGTATTTTGATTTAAAAATGAGATTATAATTACAAAAAGTAAGCAATTTAATTTGATTCTGAAGAATTTCCTGTTTCAATAACATTCTGTTAAAAAACAACAAATATAAGAAATTTTATTTACTACGTAAATAAAACCGCTTTCACATTTATGTATCTTCTTAAATATACTGTTTTATTCGTTTAACCCTTTTCCTCCCAAATAACACAAATTTTTTCTTAACTTTCATCCTCATATCTTTTAATGAAAAAATCATATGAAAAATTTATCAAGCATCACATCTTGTAGATTTTGACCTCCTCTTTCGAATGCCGTTGACAAAATTTACCTAAATTGTAAGCCGGAAACGTTATAGGCCGGTTTTCCGGAAAATTCACAAATTTTTTGCGTTTTTTTTTTCTAAAAAAAGTATATTTTGAAATGGAAAAAGTTTGCACACACCATTGGAAACACTTTTGGCTACATGCGCGTCGTTCGCGCATGCTTGAATGCGTTCGAGGAGTCTCGAGGAAAGGTTGGTCGCAGTGTGAGCTAGCCAGGCTCACACTCGGGCGGTCGGTAAGGAAGAAAGCGTTTCGTCCCGATGCTACCGGCTGGACTCGTCAGTGAGGCTTGACGGCCGGTAACATCTGCCTCATACGCTCGAAGTGCGCGAGTCGCTATGCGGACTTATATGTTCAGCGAGCGTATTTCTTGCCGCTCGTGGCTAGCCGATGCCATCTCGATGGGGATGGTCGAACCGTGGGGACGCCACACACTGTTATCGGTGTTATAGATGTCTTTTCTTTCAAATGCCGTTGGATTTTTTCCGAAATTCAAAATGGCGAACACAAAATGGCGTTTGAAAGGAAAAATTTTTTTTTTAAACTTGACGAACTTTTTTCTCCAAAACTATCAAGTTTAGTGAAAAATTTCTAAGAACAAAAATGTCTTAAAATTAGTCAAGAAATACTCTCAAATTTTTTCAGATTTTTTTACAGCGAATTTGGAACTTTCGATTTTCCGATTTTCCACGAATTCGAAAATTAACTCTCGCCTAAAGTCCTATCGCTTCGCGATCAGGAAAATCGACTTTTAGCGAGGGTAGTAAAAAAAAATAATTGTTAGACTTGAAATTTTTTAAAATTTTGTGAAACCAATTTGAAAAAAATGTATACTAGGAATAAAATTGATTAATTTTTTCTCAAAAACTATTGACTCAATAAAAAAATTCATAATAACAAAAGAATCTTAAAATTTACCAAGGAGTACTCTCAATTTTTTTCAAAATTTTCCGAGTTAATTTTCGAATTCGTGGAAAATCGGAAAATCGAAATTTCCAAATTCGCTTTGAAAAAATCTGAAAAAATTTGAGAGTATTTCTTGACTAATTTTAAGATATTTTTGTTCTTAGAAATTTTTCACTAAACTTGATAGTTTTGGAGGAAAAAATTCGTCAAATTTAAAAAAAAAAATTTTTTCTTTCGAACGCTATTTTTTGTTCGCCATTTTGAATTTTGGAAAAAATCCAACGGCATTTTAAAGAAAAGACATCTATAACACCGATAACAGTGTTTCCAATGGTGTGTGCAAACTTTTTCCATTTCAAAATATACTTTTTTTAGAAAAAAAAAACGCGAAAAATTTGTGAATTTTCCGGAAAACCGGCCTATAACGTTTCCGGCTTACAATTTAGGTAAATTTTATCAACGGCATTCGAAAGAGGAGGTCAAAATCTACAAGATATGATGCTTGATAAATTTTTCATACGATTTTTTCATTAAAAGATATGAGGATGAAAGTTAAGAAAAAATTTGTGTTATTTGGGAGGAAAAGGGTTAAAAAATGTTTGTAATTTTTCTGATGTGAAAAATTGTATAAAATTGAAAAAGCAATCGTTGACAGAATAAAACAATTTTATAATTTATAAATTTGGGTTATAATTTCAAATTCTGCTAATAGGGCATTTAAATAACTATTTTTAAACAATTTCTTTTACCATTGCATTTACATTTTATTTATTTTTCGCTGTTATATTTTTGTCGATTGACATGGAAAAATTTGGAATTATCTGGTACCAAAATATTAATAATAAAATTATATTGTTACAGTGTAATATAGTTGTGAAAATATAAAGTAAAGTACTGAAATTCGAAATAACAAACAGTATAAAACATTCGGACAAAGTACATAGGTGTGTATAGGTATGTACGGAAGTAGGTAGACATTTGATAAAGGTGAAATACTTGCGATAGGCTGCATCATACTGTGACATAAAGATGCAATGCCACATCGCCGGAACAGCTCCGGCCTACTGATTATAAATAATTTTTCTAAACAATTTCCATCGGTCTAGATGAAAATTATGAAGTTGGCGAGGTTCATCAAGATGTGGTCTGTCTAGATCAATTATGACCCCTCGTTTGGCTCGGACGCAAATGTCTACATGAGGCTTAAATCACTTTTTCGCACCAGTATCGAAATTTAATAAATTAATTTTGTTTTAATTCCACCGTAGTTGCTTCAGGAAGACTGATTTAGAACGGGTTTTTGATCAGCGCATTATGTTCGTGTCTGAAATAGCTCGAAAAATCTGTTTCTTTTCCTTCCGATTACCGCCACCACTTTGACAATTGATCTAGATGAACCGCTGATGAATTAATCAATGCTATTTCAATGCGACTTTTTCCAGACACACGCTTTGAAAGTTAGGTAACTATCATTTTCAAACCGATCGTAGAGTGCAATTATATGAATGTCCTGCTGTATTAAATGCGTAGGCTTTGTAGATGTTCACTAAAGTTCTACAATCATTTTTACAGATTTGCAGCAGATAAGTTGATGACTGGTTCACTTCAGAGGAGGAACATAATCTCACAGATAATTACAGAATTGTCTTAAACATTTGCTCGACCCTGTTTTAAGAGGCATTTGGTCAGTCGCTCTGCTGAATAAATAGTACATTACGACACTAGGCCAGAAAGTTGTATTTCCGGGGCGTGCGTAAGTGACGGGCGAGCCGAAGGCGAGGGTATCCAACTATCTGGCCGTGTGTCGTATACTATTTTTCCTTATCCCTGGCCGAAAGTGCCGTGTACACGGAGAGAATAAAAATTATGGTGATCTTTCTGTAAAGTTGAAATACCTAAACTTTTAGAGGCTAACCGAGTGTGCGGGAATGACAGCTGCGCATGCGCGTCGCGCGTCTAATGCCGCTGCTCTATAGCGTACAGAAAAAACATTTGGGGAAAATCCGGGGAAACCCCAAGTCGTCATACTTTATGATTGAAAATTTTACTGGGCGTCACTGAAATTTTTACTAAGCTATCTTAGTCATTTCAACATGAAATTCTTTCCATGTAGCTGCGCGTGCTTTTTACTTTCCGCTTAAATCATGTTAAGCTGGTCTAGCTGCAGTACGGTTAGGTGTCTCCAAGCCCGCCTGACTTTTGTAAAAACGAGGCGAAGCCGAGGTTTTACTGGTCAGGGCGGGCATGAAAAACAAAGGTCACTTGCACAACACTATGTACGGAGATCAAACTCTACGTCTTTACCGGCGTACAGTAGCAAAAGCTTTGGTTTGACTGGCAAGAAAATCTTTCAGCCAACCCCCGCATTTTTACAGACGCCGTAAAAAGCGCTCTTTTCTTAGCCTTTCGGTCAAAAGATAAAAAAAAAACTCTAATTTTGCCTATCAGGGGTCTACATTTTTTAAAAACGCCGCAAAGGACACTCTTTCCGAAGCCTTTCCGCGCCTGGATAGAAAAAAGCATTTCAGCCAATCAGCGCCGCGTTTCCCAAACAGCCAATCAGCGCCGCTTTTCCCAAACAGGCCGCAAAAGTCCCTCTTCCCGGAGCGAAATCAGGCCGGGAAATAGGCACTTTCGGCCAAGGGATAAGGAAAAAAACTTTTACTGTAAATCATATTTTTCTCCTTATAAAAAGTGATGGATGCCATGCTGAAGAATTTTATTCGTGGTCTGATTGGTTGAGATATAGTTACGTGATATACTCTTATGCGGTGGCAAATAAGCGCGGCGATGTGGTTTCGAGTTAATATTTTAGTAATAAAAATTCAATTTATTATAACTGATACGGATAATTTTAAATGTAATGAAAGTAGATAGCCAGCAGTGTTATTGTTGTTACATTCATTTTATAAAACTAGCAGCGAATAAGTCATTTCGTAAAAACAAACTGTTGACATTGCTCTAAATATTTTTTATTCCTAATTAATAATCTGATTTTTGAATGTGTAAGATTAAAATAAAGGTTGTAAGGTTGTAATCTTCATTCAAAAAGTTTACTAATAATTTAATCCGTTAAGAAAAAACAAAAGGATTATTTATTGCAGTTTTCGATATGATAAATCGAATTTGCCAATGTATTTCATCAATAATACACATTTTTCCGCTGCGATATATGTTTTGTAAAAAAATTGAAAACAGTAATTTATCTTAAATATTTTAATTAATATAACAATAAGAAGTGAAAAAGAAGATAAGAGTGGGGAAAGTGTATCTGATCCTATATATTTTTTCTTTCCTATACGAAAAAATAATACTGAGTGAAGTAATTTTATTCGTGGTGTGATTGACTGAATTTGATCGAACATATAAATTTATAGAATATCTTAATTCGGATAAATATCATCAATAATGAAAAAATTGTTAATTGACATTTCATATGAAATTGTGTGTATTGATTTCGGTGCATTCGGCACCGTTAATTTATTTTTAAAAACTTGAAATTGAATTTATAAATGTAAACAAATTCTTCAAATAGTCACAGATGAACAATAAAAAAGTAGTTGAAAAATAGTTAAATTAAAATGATTTATTTATTAATATGGAGACATTCTACGGAAAACGTGATATCACGTCCAACAGATTAAAATATAAACAAAATTAAATTGTTAAGCGTAGCTAACGCGGTTCTATCCTCTCCTCTATTTTTTTATTATTTTTTTTTATTTATTTTTTTTTATATCTTAAAAAAATAACGAATCGCATACATTCAGCGTTGTGATTGATTGATACTAGATAAAAGCGCTAAATTTCGCATTTTCATATACTTTGAAATATTTTTATTTACAATTGTTAATAATTAACGGTCAATTTTACTAATCATAAAAAAATTACCATTGAAGTTCATTAAAAATAGTACATTTTTCTTATTACCAAAAAAATTAAACCATTTCATTGACTACGTTAGTATATCTTTAGATAGATATACTAACTTTCTCAATACGATCACCTGTTAGAATGTTAGTATCAGACTTAATACATATTTTACTTTTGTGGTGTACAAAAATAAAATATGTACAATTAATTTTTATTTGGATAACATTGAACTAAACTGTACATAAACATGAAGTTTTTATATGTTTAATTATTCAAATTAAAAAATACTATATTTATTGAATATTCGTTTATAGCAGTCCTTCATAATTTATAAATTGCCATTTAAAGTGATTGAAGAGGGCAAAAGGTGTGATTTTTCAAAAAGAATACCTTGGTGCACATTTATTTATGTAACATTTAGATAGTTACATTGCTTACTTCATCTAGCATAATAATTGGAATACAGAAGAAAAAATGTTTTCTATAGTTATTAAAATTCAAAATTTTCAATCATTCGACATCCAATTAACAGTATAGAAAAAGTATTCATTTTAGCATAAATAGTAATTCCACTGATTTATAACGACTGTAATATACGTTTTATATATACATTTTTTTAATTTCTTATAAAAATATAACTGATGACAATTGAAAGTACAATTTAATAAACAACATTATACAAAATCACATTAATTGACAAAAAACTGGAAATTTTTGTTTGTTAGACAGACTTTTTAACATGCCGTGGTACGACTTTTCTTGCACTCTCGACGAAAAACGTGCGCTTAAATGGATGCTTTCCACATGTTTTGAAAAAAAATTGAACCTAACATGTTCAGAAAACAGATTTTCGTCTCGTCTACCTTTTTATCCTTGCTTTACTTCAATAAACCTCACACAAGATAAGAATCTATTGTCCCGCACTAGTACTATTACTATTATCTAATTAAAATCTCTTTTTCGAACATGTTACATAGGTACCGTATTTTTCAAAACAACGTGAGGAAAACGGAGAAAAAAGTTCTTTTTATTATTTTTTTAAATTTCTAGTACCTATTTGATGTATATACTCGTCGACCTAATCTGTACGCAGGACTATTAATTCTACGCATCCCACGTAAATTTACAGAATATGGCAATAACGCTGGAGTTCGTAAATAGATTCCTCGACCTTCTGGTGTCCAACCCCTCATAGTGACTTTTTCATCTGATTTTGCCGTGATCGCTATCCAACCTTTAAATTATATTTACTTATTATGTATCCTAATTTAAATTTAAAATTTTTTAAATTTATATAATTATTTACCAGCACTAGATAACACCACATCAGACACAGATTCTTTATCACCAATTCCAACTGTTTCCATATCTTTTGATTTTAATTCTGGCCACATTTTTAATCGATTTGGATTGTTCACTGGAACAATAAATGCTTCCGATTCAAGTAATCTTCTATAAATAAAGTCAGCATTCTCCACTCGACATATTGTAATTGGTAAAACTAAATTTGCAAATACTGTACACCTGTAGTTCAATACAGTTAATTAATACTTCCTACTACATGAATTTTACAATGTTATATTTGAATGAATACAAATTAGTTACCTTATGAAAGTAGGAACATCTAAAATATCTAATCTTCCTAATCCAGCTATAAATATTGATTGGCCAGGCCAAATACAAAATGTTCTTGGAGAAATCACTTTCTTTGGAAGAGTTTTTAATAATTCATCTGTGGTTAAAAGGTGTAAAATTTGGTCGGGTTGAATGGTACCTGGTGTATCATAAAACCATTTACTATACTTGTATTCATTAGCTGTTTCATCTAAACCAAATTTTTTTATTTCTCTAAGTTCGATAAAATTTTGATTTGGTGATTTCGTAATGGCCTGCTTGATTTCATAGTCTTTTTTGAATGAGTGCGTGATGCGACCTAAGTAAATAAGAATAACTTATTTAGCAATTAAAATTCTTTATATTTTTAAATGATAAAAATGTAATAACTTACTTTGTAGAGTTGTCAGCTCGATGTTTCGAGTTTTTCTATATTGCCTTAACTGATCGCGATCCTCTTCAACTTTCAATTTCCGATCTTCTTGCAGTCTTTTCACTCTAACATACAATCTCCAAGGAGTAGGTCTTAAAATAGGAAATTTCAGTAGGTTTAAGGTTGTTCCTGGCCATTGAGATGTTGTTGCTCTTTGTACAAGATCAACAGCTTGTGATTTACATAAATCTGATTGTAATAAATGATTAAAAAGTGTTGATTTTCCTGTATTAGTGCAGCCCACTAAATAAATGTCACCTAACAAATAAAGTTAATTTTTATTAGCTTTGATTATAGAAAAACTAACTGTGGAAACTGATGGAATATCAATATAAAATGAAATTATTGTTATATAATCTAACATACTCTTGTAATTCCATGTTGCATGCAATTTATTTATCACTTCTTCTATTCCAAATCCAGTTTTGGCTGAAACAAGACCAATATGTTTAATTTTTGACTTCACTATGCCCATTTGGATTAAAGATTCAGTCAAACAATCTTTAACGTGATTTTTAAATTCTGGTCCATCCACTGGTAAGAGATCTATTTTATTTCCTATTACAATTACGTTTCTTTTAGGTCCAATGAGTGATGGCAACTCTGGCCATATACTACATGGAAAATCAGTAAGATCTACTAATAATATGACCAAAGCTTTTGGGTTATCATTTATTTGTTCTAATAACTTTGGATATTCTTTTGGTGAAACTCGTACATCTAAGCAAGTATCATAATTTTTCATAAAATGACATCTTTGACATATAATTGACTTCAAATCAATGTCACAGATGTCTGTAAACAACTCTGATGGTAAATATCCAGGAATAGCAGGATCTTGACAATGTAAAAGTGCTCCACAGCCCCCGCAAGGTATAGAACTAACTGCAATATTTGGATCTGGTGTTCCATATTTCACTTCCTCATCATTCACTATATTTTGTTGCCTTTCATCGTTATATACTTCATAATCTGTCATCCAACTTGAGGGAATTTTTGAACAATCATCTCCTAATCTTAATTTAAATTCCTTAATACTTGCTGCAGTTGGATTTTGAGGTGAATATGATGTAATTTCCAAATATTTTTCATATAGCTTTTTAAATTTTTCATCTAATAAATGTAATTCATTTTCATCTATATTTTTAGAAGTATTTATAATTTTCTTTTCAAATTTATCAGTTTGAGCATAAGGCATGTAAATTGGTTTCTCTTTATCTAATTCTTCTGTATCAGTTTTATGGTCATTGATTTCTTTAATCTGTGATTTTATAAATAAATTTGAACTTTCATTATCTAGATATTTTAAAGCAATACTTAAGGTAAAACTACTCCGATCTAATTCTTGTTTTTCTTTGTCAAATTTATATCGAAGTTTATTTTTTATCCTTATATTTTGTTTATAGCCATATTTCAATTGATTATTTTCTAAATAATCACTGTACAACAGTTTATCTTTTATATTTTTTACTTTTGGATCTATGATATCATTGAAGTCAGTTGTGCTTTTTGAAATCAACTTATTATAAACTTCTTGATTATGATATTTCAATGAAGTGTACAAGTATATTTTCTGTGCTCTTTTGAATTTATATAGTTTTAGAATATTTAGCTGCATTTTTCAAAAATATTTTAAATTAGCATATGAGCAATATGATTACTTGATACAATTTTTGCATATTTTATGAGTACCTGTAATACAAAAATAATGTTCAATGAGCACATTGTAAAATTGTACTTTCAGCATTGGTAATGATTTAACGATCTAACTTGAAAGAAATAAAATAATTTGAAAATTTTACAGCGAAAAATGCTTACAATGTTTATAATTTGTAGAATACTTTGAATCATCTACCCTTTGACATGCATTTTCATGAAAAAATTAATAGTAGAAATTGATTACATTTATGGTAAGTATAGATGTGAGTTGTCGTAACAAAACAATTATTATGATTCAAACGTATAAATATTGTGAATAGCGACGAATATAGACGCTTCTACATTCGTGTTAATACAATCGAGTTTAACGTTTTACATCTGGAAAAGTAAGGTTATATTATGAAAGTGCCGAACACGTGTGTTTCTTAGAATGGCGCGACAATAAAAAATTCAAAAGTGCGTTCCTGAAACGGAAATGATAGTTATTGTAGAGTTATAAAAGTAATAAACTATATATTAATAGTTTGGAGACAAAGCCAAATTCTTTACAGCTATTCTTTTTATACATTTGAAATTGTTACTTATGTATTTATCAACCTATTGTGTAAAATACTAGTGTAGTAACAATTATAGTAGAAGTTTTTCAAATTGGAAAAATCCACGGGCAAAAACTACCAAAAGTCGAAAGAATGGGAAATGTGAAATTTTGCCTCTTTTTGCACTATCTATACATTTTTCGAAATACTATTAATTATTCCATGCAAAATACGTTCACATGCTATCTCAAAATAAAGGAAATAAATCGTACCAATACACACACACGAAAGGATAATTAACTATTAAATAGTGTGCACGACACTTTGGAACTGAAGTAGTTCATTGGTTTACCGAAGGATTATTTCGCTCTTTAACGCTCCATCACTAATATCACGCCGTGCATAATAAGCTACTTCAGTCCTACGTACGTACCGTAATATACTATTTTGATTAATTGAAAGCTAATTTAAATGTGTTAAGGTAGAATATCATATACTGTATAGTATATACATAGCTACGAGAAGATAAAAATAAAAAAATGTAATTATAAGAGACTTTGTAATGATTATTACAACTGTAATTCATTATAATAATTGATCAATAAGTCAGCAACAGAAATATAAACTTTCATAGTTAACGATAAACGACATGTACTGAATCGTACAATCGCCAAAAGTGTAACATTCTAATAGCTATTGCGCCGGAACTGAATGGTCAAACTTTATGATATCTAGCATCGTTTAGTTTGTCAAAAAAGTGGCCTAGTTATTAAAAATGTTATGACAAAAAACCTTCCATGTTCACGCCTTGCCTTATGCCTGAGAACACCAGATAATCAATCGATTTGATACTCTGCACAGGTATGGATTTATTTATGAACTTGGAGTCCTGAAAGTTTAAAGTAACTTGGATGGATTTTGAATTACGATAAAATTATCTGAAACGCATAGAAGGCTGCATGTACATATGACAATTATCAATCGTCACAGGGTATAGTAGAACGACAATTCACTAAAAAACAACGTGCATACAATCAACTTGAGTCAGAAAGAAGAGCCTTGATCAGTATATAGGGAAACAGCTGCACATCTCAAGGCCTTCCGTTGTCAAACGGTCGTGAAAGTGCATCGTAAGAAAAGTAAGGCTTATGAGTCAGTTGGCGTAAACAAAAAGACCTCTCTGGTTTGATCGTGTACGTACACAACGTATATTTTCGGCAAGGACATTGGCATCGAGGCAGCGAGGAGTTGGGTGCGAGTGATGTGTCGTCAATTTACGGCGCATCAACCATCGTCACACGCTAAACGGCGTAGTTTTATTTTTGCGACAACGTCACGGAATACATTAATTCATTAAAAATAATACAATTACAAGCCGTTGATGGTCAGCTTATTTTGTATAGTTTCAATTTTTATTACAACAATAGTGATCTTTATGATTCATAAGTAATTTCGCGCCTTGATATTTAGACGAATCCCAGTGTGGGCATGCTTGCCGATACCGGTGTCTGTAGGGATGAGACTATGAGAGCGACGAAGACAGAATGAACTCGCTGCGTACATGCCCGAGTGCCGCGTCATTTCAGTGTAAGGTTAGAAGTGTTTTGGGATGTGTGTAATTTTCCGCGCTCACGTGAATTTCCGGCGTCATGGAGGATACGGAGAAAGTAAGTTTATGTTGTTTACGATCAATTACACTTGATCTGCTATAAAGAATTGATTGATGACATTCGACAATTTTCTGTCATATTAATGCAAAAGCGCCGTACATATTTACACGTTTAATGTAGTAGTCACCATCTTCGATTACTATGTTTGTTTTGATTTGACATGTGCTTTCTTGGGACAGGTATTTGACATTGTAGTGATATTATTTCCAAATTTCTATAAAGTTGTCGGTCAAGCACATTTTTTGTTTGGCATCTTTAATGTTTAAATGTCATAAGTACATGTCTACTTGGTATAATTTTCATTCTCTTATAAACTTGCAACAAATATTTTGACTTTTTTCAATTTGTCGATTCTGAAAACGCAATGTTCGAAGTTATAATAGTTGCGATGGGTGAAGATATTTCTAGAAGGCATATTTTCGAAACAAATAGTTTTTTTGTCAATAAGACGCGATGTTTTGCATTCATGTCACAGAGCACTATTCAGCGACATGCTTTAATGCGTCGTCATCACACGAGTGAAAAATATCACGTTTATGCGATCATTCGTGCTTGATATTTTCAAAAATGTAGTCGAAGTTCGTCAGTTACCGATTGACGATACACATTGTTTTGTTGGCATTGAAATGGACATCCGCGTCTTGTCACTATAAAATAGATTCTTTATTTGAAACCGAGTAAAAACAGGATATGTTTACTTAGACATGACCCGTTGGTTATATGCATAATTCTCATTATACGTATCCTACACGCAAACAAAATTTTACTGATACTTATTGCTTTAAAGATTCAATTTAAAATCATTTAATAATAGTACATGCTCGATAAATTATCCATCATCTTTGATATTCCGATAGCTCCGCTTTTTTTTAACAGAACGCCAGTTATTCCTATCGTATAATAACGCATATTATGCCTCGACGTATTTTTAAACACCAATGTTTGCGCCAATGAGGCACACTGAAGATAACAAATTGACTTGCCAAGTTCTAATAAATAAAAGAAACCCATGCACCGAAGCAGAGCTTTAAAAGCGTAACTCTGAAATGAGCACACGAGAATCTCATTAAATAACATTGAATTTCAAATAATTGTTATTCAGCAGACCAACAACAAAAATTCTAATATGAATTACATTTGCAGTAGAACTCGTGCAGAGCGAAATTTCACTTGTACCGCAAGCGCTTGCATGCTGCATTTACAAGGAATTTAATAAAAGCGGAATTGCGCACATTCGTATTATTTAAAATTCCTCGCGCGCGCTCTCTCTGAAAAGCTCGCGCGGCAAGGAAAGAGTTTAATTAAAATCTTCGTCAAATAGTAGCATAGTTCCGGAGCCGCAACGTACGCCGAAATGTGGACTGAGTATTTTTTTCATTTTTCCTTTCGCATTGTTCGCTGTGAAGCATCGATACGCACTGACCTCGCTAAAGAGAGAGAGAGAGAGAGCCGTGTTATTGTGGGTACACGCAGCTCCGTGTTCGCTCAGGCGCGAGATGCACCAGGCTTGCGCGCACACAGAGACGTTATTCGGTCTCACCGTTGCACTCGAGGAGTCAAGATAAGGACCAGTGCCCAACGACGGTGCTCTCCTTCGTTTTTCCTACACCTCGCTGCCAATTGTAAGAAGCTGATAAACAGTTCGACGAATTCTCTTTTTGCAAAATAAACTGTTTTTTTTTCTTTTTTTTTTCTTTTTTACAAATAGTCGCTGTACCGTTAGACTTGGGATGTTATCGAGCAAACCGGTAATTTGAGAGAATTACGTTTAATGGATTTGCGCTTGCGATAACGCTCTTAAAATGTCAATTTGTTTTTCGATTCCATTATTTATTACGTTCTTTACACGTATTTTTCTGATTCATACTAGATTCAATCCGATCGACTATATGGTTTAACGTCCACGACTCACGCTTTAATCAAGTTAGTATATTAGCAGTTTTAATTCGATTATCTGAATCGAAAATCAAAGTACGCGTATAGCTTCCATAAAAAAAAATCTGATAATTGATGGTTGTTGTTTCGTACAGTGGATCGGAAACGGAAGTGCGTGTTGTTGTTTTTCTTTTCTTCTCCGCTGAGTAGACAACAAAGCTACACCCTCAGGAAAAACGCAAGCCCTGGCGGCTCGTAACAATTCGTTACGCTTTGCGCCAAGACCGCGAACAGTTGCAGTAAAGGGGCCCTTCATCTCTGCCGCTCTCCAATCGCTCGGGGAATTCCTTACAGTGTCGGCGTACACACTTTACGCGGAGTGCATACACTCGGTTATAGTTGCAGCTTCAGTCGTGCACTGGATGTTTCTACTCTTGAACGAATCAATAACCGGCGAGCAAAAAATCTCGCGTTGTAGTGATTTTTAATGATAACGGCTTTGGGAGGCTTCGCATTTTATCGTTTCATTTGAGTAACGGATAACCAATTAAATTGCAAGTTGTATTGTTTTACTCGTTGCAAATGTCCGCGAATTTCACGTTCTAAGTAGACGCCTTCAATTACCTGTCGTCTACTTTCATATATATATATGTATCCTTATAACGAATGAAACGTTAACCCAATGTATGATTAGCTTTCTATCTTAAAAGTATGGGCATTAGTTTATAGGCTGTCGGAAACAAAATTTGAATGGAATATCTGTTTTATGTAAATGGATGGTTATAGACTCGTGGGCTACTTTGATCACTTAGTCAGCAGGCCTTAATAGCATATGTCAATCTGATTATAATAAAATTAACTTTCGCGTTAGAATGAATGCCAATGCATTAATGATCACATCAACTTTCGCATTCGATAACATTTCATATCTTCAATCTTTGATTTGTCTAGTAGAAAAGAACAACTTTAATTACCTGTTATTAAATAAATTTTAAGTGAAAACAAATATTTTTTTTCATGATAGTTTGTGAGACTTTGTCGTAATCATTTTCAAATATACGATACGGATAATTATGAAATTGTTAATTAATAAAAAGTATCAATCGACAAGAGACTATAGTTATAATGGAACTTAATTTTAGTATAGAAAGTATTTTTATATGAGACATTCAAGTGGGAAGTTAGTAGCAGCTCTGATAGTTTGTCTAACGTGAAGTAGGTATGTGCTTATAATGTGATGAAAACATTGTGAGAAAATCATACTCAACATTGTACACTCATTTGAAATTAATGGATATGTCGGACATTAAAAAGTTTGAAAAAGTATTTATAAAAATTGTAACTTCATCAAAGAGAGTATAACTTTTCGAAAGGAAATTGCTGGAAACTAAACCCTCGGATGTTTTTTTATTTAACATATAGATTAAAATATTACAAAATTACATACACCATTGGTAAAGGTAATTGATTTAGCATAAAATCCATGAAATATTACATTAATCTAATGTATGCGTATTTATTAATAGCTCACGTGCTAACAAAACTTATTGTATGACTTTTTCACAAGGCCCACAAGAGAAAAAAAACAAACGATTTGATTAAAGGCGCTATTTTTCTGTTGGACAGTGGCGCAATCTATAAAGGCGATGCGTCATGCGATGGATAAGGTGGCGCGTAATTTAAAATTAGCATACATTGCAAGTACGCGCAAAACACTTTGCGCTCGGACAAACAAGACCAAAATAACTGAGTTAAAAGCACGCCTCGATAACAACAGCTAATTAAAAGCAAGCACATACTCGCGTGATTCCACGCGACTGAACTTAGATAGAAATAGCATGTTTTCACTCGTCCACAGAAAAGAAGAAGGAGAAGAAAAACAGAGAGAGAATTAGAAGACTGCGTAGCAGCTATTGTCGTGTACGTATAGTAAGTATACTGTTTCCCGGCATAAATAGCTCAATTCCATTCCCGGCGACGATCGACATCTACGTTCCAGATGAGCGCTCTCATAATGAAAATCGAACCGCCCGCCACGGAAGTACTGCGCACTTGTCACACGGATACATCGCCAGGGGCAAGTGTGCGTGACCGAATCTATAAAGGAAGTCACTTTCGCGTAGCGCGTGCTGTAATAATGCACGTGTACGGGGGCAAAGAGGAGCGGCTGTTTTTCGGCTGCGGCCAGGCCGCGCGAAAGCTAACTGCGCAATTACGCCGCAGGTAGCCGGGGCCAATGGAGCGCGCCAGCCTGCCGGCCGGCGTTTCACGGAGCGCTCGACTCCTCGTCGGGCCGCGCTCTCTCTCCCTCGTTCGCTGCTTCTCTGCGCCAGTGCGTCCCTCTGGATTCGCACGCACACACACACACGTGCGTGAACGCCCACCCGCGCGCGCACGTGCCGCATCGAGTCGTCTGGCTGCTGAATTTCCTCGAAAGACGAACGCGATATATTTTTGTTGTCTTTCTGCCGCGCGCACGTCTCGACGCGAACTCGGTCGCGCGCACGCGCAAAATTTATCCCATCGTCGCACTGGCCTACAGCTTCGAGCGAGTACACTCGAGCCAGCGCGTCACCAGATCAAAAGGTCGTCCGACTTATGGTGCGCTTTTCGCGCTGGTTGTCAGGCCGTTGATAATAATCATTGCTTTTTTTCATTAAGGATAGAGTTATTTGAACGAATGGGAGAGTTTGACGTTAATGAAGCCGTGAATTCGTACGAATTCTGCTTGTTCATTTTTTACTGCCACAGAAATAGACCTGTCTCGACGTTATATAATCCGAGTTGCTGTTCTTCGCTGATTAATATTTCTTTTTTTTACACTAAACGATTGGTTGGAAAGAGAATATTAATGGTTGCAGCGTCGGCAATAAAAAGCAACTCTACAACTGCAACAAAAAGAAAGTTTTTTTTCGTAACGATATAGAATCGCACGAAGATGTCAGTCTTGGTGACAGTTAACACTCACATAATCGATTGATTGTTCGTCTGACGGTAGACACGTCAGTCGATCTACAAGTCGAGCGACATTGGAAAAAAGGCAATAGAAAATGTTGTTCAAGAATCCATTCGACAATGAGTTTTTATCTCGCTCGCAGCCGTATACTTGGAATTAACCTTGCGAACAATAGCACTTACCTACATCAACATTCCACTTCAATTCAGTCAAAGCAAGGCTTTCCGTGAAATCACATGTGCAGACAGGTCGCCGAGCTTTTTCAAAATAGCGTACTTTGCATAACGCCATTAAAATCTTCGCAATCGAATTTCCTTCGAGAGGCTACTCGGAATAATGGAGTCGATATAGCTTTGAATAGCGGGGCGCATTATCCGGATAGCCGCGGAGAATGCATAATGCAGGGCGCGCGAGTTCTCGGGCTACCCGGGAACGAACGGCAATATTATGGAAGCAATGACGAGAGAGCATTTGCAATTGGATGCGTCGCCGACGCGTCCGCGGAGCACGGTATACGAGCGCCCCGGGTGTAACTAGAAGCGGTCCGCTTATATATTTGGGTCAAGGTCAGTCCGACGGGAAGTTTGCGCCTTTTCGCACGTAATCTTCGTACTCGTTGTTCTCCACATTCGCGCCGATCGCTCGTCCACTTACGGCGCTCTATTTCCGGATGCGTACTTTGAGAGATAGAGCTCGCGCAATTGCCCGATCGACCCGCGTGAGCAAACGTTTATTTTAATTATATATGGACGATGGAAATTAAAGAGCTTTCGCGACTCGCTGATCGGTTGTACGAGGAAGTTTATGTCGTAATTTTTTTTTTTCGGCTGCGTGCGTGGCGGTGCATTTTTTCCCCGTTTTTTTTCTTGTTTTTTTTTTACAGCAAGCAACATTTTTACCGATGCCGCAATTAACTTTCGTACCTAAATGAAAAACCTTGCTTTTTTTATCGCGCCGCACGCAGCAAGGACGCCTGCTGTGGATTTTCAATCTCTTGACTCATTTTCATCGTTTATTTCTCATTCCATCGAGGTGCCGTACGTATGATGCACGCAGCCAATTTGTTCGGTGTGAAAATAAGAAGCTTTTTTTCATTTCTTGGGTGCGATCGCATTGTCGTTCTACGCAGCTGCGCAATTTTATTTAACATTGAGAATTTCAGGCGATTGAAAACGTCAAGTAACCTTGCAAATGTCATTCACCGTAGCGGATACCTATTTTTCTTCTTTAGGCTAAGAAGCTGTAGAGGTCGCAGGATGCGCGTCGTGACGAACGAAAGTGGGAAAGAAACGTTGCTCGTTACGAAATCGCCCGGGCAATCCAATCGTCAATTCCGTGATAGTTCGACGCCGCGACACCGCCCCGAAGCACCTGTCTCTGTCCTTTTCCGCGGGTCGTCTCTCTTCGTTCTCCGTCGACGCTTGCGCAAATCGCTTAGTGCGTCGTAACAACCACCCCGAGCATCACTGTACTCGCTCTCTGCCCGGCTAGATAGGAGGAGACTCCGTGTCGTCGGTTTCTCACTCTCTTCTTTTTTTTTTTTCTTCTTTACAAAACATGCCACTCGCGGTATTCGTATGGATGTTATCGAGAATGTGGGCGCGCTAGCAGAGTCAATATGATTTCAGCAGGCGAATCACGGTATAGAGGACCGAGCCGTGCAGCGCGTGTGGAACGACAACGCTTTTCGTTTTTTTTTTTTTTTTTTTCTTTTTTTATACACGTATACTCGATTAACGCGAGAACGAGCTGTGTTTTGCCTTTGTAATGCTTTTGTTTTTTTTTTTTTTTTTTTTCAGTTCATTCTCTTCCGGTCGCTCTTTCTTTTTGCGGAGATAAGCTCGTTCTGTGGGTGGCTGTGCAATTGCGAAACGTTCGAAAAAGTAATTGAACTTTGCGCAAAAGCGTTTTCGCACAGATAAAGAAAAAAACACCCACACGCGCGCGCACGATTCTCTGATATTTGCTCGTTAAATTGAATTGCAGCGTTTTGAAGCTGTGAGATAACAATTTTTGATGAGAAGCCAATGAATACATAGCTCTATAAAAAGATGACGGGAATAAGAAGAAGCTGCTCCAGATGAAACTGTTTGGCACATAAATTGTATTTTTATCTCAACGGTGTTGCGAAAAAAAGGAATAAGAAAAAAGAGAACTGCATTTCAAGTTGAAAGACCACACGAAGCCACTCACGTTTGTTACCATTTCTTCGAGAATCACCTTAGTTTTTGAACGCTACAGGACACTTTTACGCCATTTTTTCCCATCCGAACACAATTCGCAAATATTCGCCCTTGTGTTGTCAGTCAAAGGAATGCAAAGGAGAGATTTTGGCACGATGCTCGAGCTAAACTTTTAGCTAACATGGCGTCTTGTCCAGATAACGAACACTACGTACGCGACTCATTAAACTCGGAAAACTTCGGGCACTTGAGCTATGCTACCGAAGTCGTGGTATATAGGTATACAGAGGGAGGGAGAGAGAGAGAGAGAGCGCTACGCTTCTGCTGATCTCGCGGGGCGACAGTCCAGGAGAGAGTGTGCTGAAGAGCACGTAGACAGCAAGCGCGAACCTTCGAACTTGTTTACTAGCGCGCAGCTCAGGCCCGTAAGCACGGAACGCCAGAAAAAAAAAACAAGGGACGCTTCTTAACAAAATCAGGGAAACAGATTGCGTCCGACTGGCGTGTGTTATAATGACTGTCTGTGAGAATGGCTCCGAGCGATTTTCTCAGTGCGCAAGGAAGGAGATGGCTCAAGGCCGCGCTGAGAGAAGCCATTCTTCGGGCGACCGTCGCCTCGTTCTTCTACACGCGGATCCACTGACTTGACCGGCTTAGGGACGCGTATACGACCTTACACGTTCGGACGCCTAATCGAATAGGGTTACGCGAGCCTCCGCTTCTTCCTCGCGAAGCTCACCTGCCAATTTTTCAATTGGATGCTCGACTTACTCGACGCGAGGTCGTGAACGAGCTGTCGCGTCCCTCGCGCATTTAGCTTTGCGTTTCGTCGTCCGGCCTCCCTGTGATCGTGCGAAAAGTCAAGTGGCCAAAAATCACTTGGCCAGCTGCGTTCGCGTTCGATCGCCGCCGCTCGATCGTCTGAATTTTGCGCGGGTGGCAGCAGGAGTATTCGAATGCCACGCCGCGCCGAGTTTTTTTGGCCGCGCGTTGTAGGCTTTCGTGCAAAGCTGGTCGGACCGCTGCTCCGAAACAGCTCGTCGCGGCTCGCGAGCGCATTTTCCAACCAATTGCCCCTCTGGTCGTTTGCTCGACCACGAGCTCGCGACTCGGCCGAGCCCAGATCGCAAGCAGCGGCGACAATGTTCGAGCGCGAGTTCTGTTTCGCCGGGCGTCGTCCGCAGCCCGGCTGAAAATAAGCGCGGCGCGCCGTCGATCGACCGATCGCTCCACGCCCGGCGGCACAGCGTCGCTTCGCGAATATTCTGCCTGCGGCGTGCGTCGCGCGAAGGCCGTAGGCGAACAGTCGACGGCCGAGCACGCGACATCTGCCGGCGCTCTTGAACGAACGAGTGCGCGCCCGCGTCGTCGCCGCACACGTGCGTCGTGCGCATCAGCGCGAGAACCGAGTCGACCAGAGCTGCCGCCTGCTCTCTTCCCTCGACTCGGCTCTGATCCTCGATTTTCTCCGTCCGTGGTGTGGATTAAGGCAGACGGAAGCAGCGAGCTTTAAATACTCGTTTTCAACCCTCGCCGGCATCACTTGCATTATTGTTAACGAGCGCCGAGTGTGCGGCTCGTCCACCACCTCGGTACGGTTTCGATGAGCGACGTAGTCGATGCATCTTTTTTTTTTGGCTGTCCGCGCAACATTATCGTCGCGAGTGTCTCGCTCCACTAAACGTCCGCCCGATTTTACGTCCAATCGAAGCGTAACATCGACAGCCCGCGCGTCTATTTCCGTCGTCGTGAGATTGCGAGCTGTTCGTCCGCGTGAAGTCGAAATGCAGCGAAAAATAATAATAATAAAAATGAGACGGCGAGCCAGAATATGGAGAAAGGCGCGCGCATCGTTAGAAAAGGAAGTCGCCGACGACGAGAGAGTTTGCGCATGGAGGAAGTCGCGGACGGATTGCGCCTCGAGCTACTCCGCGCGGGTTTCTTTTTATTGCTAGCGCAAATCACCTGTGCACTGCCTATCTTGATTATTCGGTTGTAAAAACCTATACATACGAAACAGGAGTCCTCGCTGATTTTCCCAGCGAAGATTTACGTTAGAAAGCTGCGTCGCTACTAATTGAACGAAAATGCCGCGGGAGGGGCTTTCTAGCAATGATTTTTATAATTTCTTTCGCGATTCGCTTACGTAAGCCGGCAACTAGCGCGATTCCACGTGCTGAATTGAACGGGCGTGGAAGAAAAATTTTTCCTCTGCCGCCGCATTATGCATTCATATTTTAACGATCGGCTAAGCTGGTCGAATCAATATTCAGGAGAGAAAAAACGGAGATCTCGATGCCGATGAATAATTCACGAGTGTCTTTGCTGTATAAGTACATCTAATTGGTTGTTCGTTTCGCACTGAAAGTCAAAATTACGCCGACTTTCCCGTTCAGAAGTGGAACCGCAGTTCTAGCGAAATGCAGAGCTGTTGCATTTCCCACGCGTTAATTTGTACAGCATCACGCGAACTTTACGAGGAATCAACTCGGCAAACGGTAGACTGGCATTACTCGCACGAGCGTACGATTGACGTGTCGTTGACTCGCCGTTAACCGCTTCTCGGTTTATCCGCGCGAGCGAAGCTCTCGACGGCAGCTTGCAAGCGCGAAGCTCGCTGCAGTCCGCGCGCGGTGTTATCGTTGGGCTTGCAAGCGAGGTAATAAAATAGCGAGCCTCCGAGCTTATCGCGCGTCGCGCTGCGGATTCTGACGTCGCGTTCACACGGCCTTCGGCTCGCGCCGCGCAAATGCGCGCGAAGGACCGTAGGGGCTTACGCTCTCGTGCCCCGGATTCCTCGCTCCTACGCGTATCGTTTGATCGGCGGCGTGGCGCGCCGGCCCTTCCTCGGTTCTCCGACGGCCCACTTGTCGTTTTTAACGCGCGCCTTTTCGTCGAGCCACTTCGATGCTGCTAGCGCTGCTCGTCAACGTGTACGCGTGTCGAGAGTATCGATTTCGCTGCCTTAAAAATAGACGCGGCGAGAATGCACATTTCGTTGATAATGCCGCTGCCGTTGGTTCGGTAAATCTGATGGGATCGTGCGCGCGAGCACGTCGTTCAATTAACAGCCATGTTTATTCGATCGATATGACTGTTTGCACCAGAGATTAGCAGCTTTGTTTGAAACATTCTAGTTATAAGTATTCCTTTTTTTATGATTTTCACACGGGGTGCAGTGTCGTTATAAAAATTAAAAAAGAAATGAGCCAGCTGTAGCTGCAAGTCACGCGGAGCCCTTCTTCACTCGATTAAGTTTACGTAAAGGTCTTTTACACGCGACTTTCAAGTTACATCTCAGTCGCATTGCATCACAGCCAGTCAGATATATAATCTCTTCCTCTCGCGACTCGTTTTCGCAATCAGTCCAGCTGCTGCAGTCGCTCGGTGCTCTCTTTTTTAAAATTAAATTAAGTGTAACTTGTCTAATCATCGCTAACATTACACGTTTTGCCCTTGTCTACGTAACGCATTACTCCGTGATACCGTCTTGCTGCTAAAGTTTAAGTATCAATTTCAATAAGAAATACAATGAAAGATATCGATGTTCTTAGAGTTCATGCATTGCGACTTAATTTGAAAACCTCTCTCGCCGCCGGGTGATTTAAGATGCCCTTGTTGAACCTGTACAATGCTGTCAAAATGTCGGGGCGAGGGGAGGGGGGGGGGGGGCAGCGAAGAGGTAAGCTTGGAGTGACGCGCCCGCGCGAACATAAAGACGCGTGGTTTGTTTGCGTCGTCGTCGCGCTGTCGATTCCAAGCGAGTTTTGTTGTGTATTTTTGGGCGCGCCAAGGCGCACTTCCGGCAAAGGAAACAGATCGATGCGCATTTGCCCGTCACGGCCGACTGCGCGCTTCGCCACGCGTGCGCCTCCCGTCGGCCAAAAAAAAAAGGCGACTTCGTATATTTAACGAGCCGCTTAATTAGTCGTCCGCTCTTGCCAGCCACCACTTATCGCTCGAGCGCATTATGTGCAAGCGCTAGACTTCGGATTTATGTTTCTCCGTTCCCATTCGCAGCGAAACGTCAAATGGAAATCTGTTCGGCACGATTCAAAATTAATCCTCCTCGGCACGTCCGTCGTTAAAAATAGGCGAAAGCTCGCGCGAGCAGACTTCAGACTCTAGAACTCGTTTGCAAATCCTTCAATTTTCTAGCAGCAAGCAACTATGCATACGTAGATACGATAATTTGGATAGCGAACTTAGCTGCATTCTTGGCAACTTCAGAATTGGTGCTTCATACTTGAATACTTGATACTCCCCACACATAAATACTTGATTATTGCTAGAAAATTTTAGATACGAAAAAAGTCTCTAGTTTCTATAGCCTACACTCGCATGTGGTTTCACTCTTTTTAAAAGCTGTGTAGAGAAAAAAGGGAGATGTTACTACTGCATTAAGATCATAAAAAACGATTACTCGCAAACAAATAATCGATGGTAAATATACAAATGTGTTATTACTGCTGATATTATTATTATTATTATGATTATTGTTATTATACAAAATGGTTTCGGGTTATGAAACCTACAAAATCACTTGCAGCGATACATGCAAAATCTATACGCAAATTAGCTTAACTAATTACATAAAACTTACAATAATTCTAAACTATAACTAATAGTAATGAGAAACCATGAGAACAGTAACATAAGACAATAACTTTTTTTTTTCACTTGAGTTAATTTCTTGAATGGTAATACTGTGCATATACGCTATTTTATGCTTCTCCTATCAGCAGAGTGAGAATTTTTCTGTAATATTACTAGAATGAACTTTGAATGAAAAATGTTTGTGTAAATATTTTAGTTTGTTGGAAATTTACGTTATTCACAACTTGCGGGATTTTGAATTTGAAAAATCCTTTTTTAATCCATTTAAACGTGATTGCTGTCACCATTAATCATTTGATTACAAGTTATTGCATCTGCACAAAGATGTATATTTTCATCCATTTACACAATTTTATATCAGTGGAAAGTTGGAGTCTTGACAGCTGAAATGAAATAAAATAAAAGCAGATACCATTGAACATGTATGTGATTTTGTTACAGAAGTCAATCAAACCAGCCAAAAATAGTTGATATCATAAACTCAATTTGCTTCTATTATGAAAGATCATATTGACATTATCTCAGTTGAAACTGGCTGTTCTCTCCAAGCAGCGTGAGCTCTTTTCTATTTTTAACCGATCAGAGTATTTCAGTGAAACCAAAATGGTTCATTCGCAATCCAAATGGAAAAGTTGGCTCGCGGCAAAGGAGAATATAAATCTACAAAACGTACACGACGGGCATCAAGACTTGACTGACATCCGCAGACGGAAGAACGCTTGATTAGTGGCAGTTAATGCGTGGAGACCGGCCATTGTATGGAGGATCTCGCAGCCGACACGCTCATGTCGCGAAAGTCATCGGTTAGAACGATTGTCACGACTGTCTGGCCTGTGAATATGCAAGCGGCGCGACGGACGAAAGTGTCGGACAATGCGCGCGAGGCAATTAACGCTCGTACACATCGACATTGTCAACAATGGATAAGGGGCAGCGGCAATGTTTTAATGTGTTTATTCCATCGCTAATTGACAGCTGTTGCACCGGGCGCGCAGTGGGCTTGGCCATCGAAGATATCCGCTGGGTCTTGCGGAGTAGCGCTGATCGCTCGTGGATTGTGCGCACACGGCCGGCCCGCTCGCCTTCGGTCGAGTCGAAAAGCGAGGAAGCTTTCTCGCTGCACCGCGAGCTGCGCGCGGAGCCCCCAAGGAAATCAGTCGGAAAGGCAAAAAAACAGAAAAAGCGGACGAGCACGAAACTATTAACCGACTGACCCACATGTGCGACGTGCAGGCGGCGCGCATCAATTTGCGGCCGAAACCAGTTTGCCAAGGGCCATTCCGAAAGTCCCTGCCGCACAAGGCGATCGCGATCACGCGTACGAGGGCGCATCTGGCCCTGCTGGGCCGTCCCCTCGTGTGCTCGCCCTCAAGGTCGCGCGGCTCTCCGGAGGAGACGGACCACAAATTCGGACCCGATTCCGAGCGCTGCCCCTCCTATTGTGACGCTCGAGGCTCACCTGTTATTGCTGCCTTCGCGTCGACCGCCAAACATCCTTGCGTTTCTTCTTTGTTTCGGCGTCGTCGCGCACTGCTTTAAATGGCGACGATTCTCCGATCGATATATATTTCGTTTGCTCGCAAGCGACCGGTTCTCGCCAAGCTAGTACTCGTCGCTCGAGGCACGCAACTGTTTGTCGGTTAGCGCGTATCAAGGCTCGCCGCCGAGTCAGCTTTCGGAAAGCTGCGCAAAATAGGTGTTCAATGGCTTGCGGCGTAATTTTTCGATCCTCGACTCGCTTGCGCTTGCGCGAATTATGCGAATCCCGTAAGCGTCGCAAGGCTCACTGCGCGAGGCGATTTGATTTTTCTGGGCACGCGCCAACTGCACATAAAGCTTCTAATAAAAGGATGTTCATTTGAGCGGCTAAGCTTACGTCTGCGAAAGGATATACCGTGTGTTTGTTTCGAGCTTGCGAAATCTTTCGCTCGACACTTGTTTTTGGTGGTTGCCCGCATAAAAATCAAAAATAACAAATTGAAATCCGTGAGAGAAAAAAAGAGATTAGAGAGAATGATATTATTCAGGCAATCGCTGAATCCATAAGAGTTGCTGGACGTGGTCTGACGCTGCAGTTTCCAGACGATATAATACATTCACGTAACCCGAATAGCTCGTCTATTTATACATCTGCGATGGAAATTGACGCGCGTTGCTTCGTCAAGCATTAATCGACAATTGGATTCCATTTAGATATGCAAATTATTCTTGCTCGTTATACGTGGAATCGCACGTGGAAATGAACGAAAGCAGGCGCAACGAGCGTTCTCCTGGTCGACTAAATGCCAATCGAAACTTGCGCAAGCGAAAAAGGCTCTGCAAAGCGCGGGCACGCACTGCTCGTTGGGACAGGAGAGCTTTTATCGCGAGAGAGAAAACAAAAGAAAACAAAACAATAAATTTATCCTCGCCTAGTATCAGCGGATTAATCGCGCTCGAGCAGACGGCGCAAAAACACCGGCCGGCCGGCCGGCCGGCTTTCGGCATTTTTCTCGGCACGTGTTGGCTTTTGCGCAGCAGCGAATAGCGCGCGTGGCCACTTATCTCCGAAAGTCAGTCCGCCAAGATCGCGTGTGCGCCGAGAGCGAGCGAGGGAGTGGCGCGCCTCGGCCGAGCAAAGGCGATGAGCTTGTGCTTCTTACGTAACAGCCCTCTGCTGCTCTGCCAATTTTGCCGAATGCTTACGAAACCGTTCCTTTTGCTCTAATGTACATTTTTTTCTCTTTCTCTCTTATCGTGCTCTTTCGTTTTGGGCTATTGGGCAGAATACAATTCGACGTGTATTTTCAGACGCGTGCCTTCGTCGGCATAAAGTGCTTGTGCACAAAAACGCATTAACTGCAGCAGAGCATGCGAACAAGTTGATCGGCAGATCGGCAGATCGGCAGAGCAAAAAACTGATATGCTTGGTTTCTACACGCAAGGCGAAGAAACTAATTCTTTTAGCGTGCGAAAGTAGCTAAGCTGCGTATCTTTCCAGTGTCACCGTTTATATTCACATTCTTTTATTTAACTATTATTTGTTAAAGATATGACTTCTAAAATAAAACTGATTTATTGTCATAGGATAAACTCCTTATGAATCAAGTAAGGGATCTTATTTTTATGAGGATTCTTACTTATTATTGCTATAAATGTGTCGTCGATCGCTGTTTACTAATAAGACGTACGACATTATCTGCGTAACTAATTTCGCGAGTCAACCTTGTAAAAAAATCATTCGATGATTAAAAATAACAGCGTCTCTGCCGAGTATCAACGTCATTTAAGAGATAAAAGCTTTTCAAAGCACCGATAACGCGCAACGTTTTTGATTGCAAAACATGCATTGTTTTGAAAATATGCAGACACTATTTGCTCCAATTTTTCTGTTTCCGCGCAAAAACTAAACGTATTTTTTACCGGTGCTAGTGTTTCATCAATTCCTTCGCTATCTAGTATTATTTTAGAAATGTATTGTTATTCGCCAACAAAGTGCGCAAAACAGATATAACCCAAAAGAATTTCAACTAAAGCAGGAAAATTGCTATTTGAACGATTATTTATCAAAGAAATATTTAAGAAAGAAATATTGTCGAAAAGAAAGTGTCGCAACTAATTACTTCTTTGAATACTTTTCAAACTAAAATAAGTATGCATCAATCACGTTCTTGATACGATACACGATTTGCAATTCTACGTTATTTGTCTTGATCACCATATATGCAAATGACAAGCACAAATAACGATTTTTATGACAATAAACGAAAGTTTTTATTACTTTTTTTTTTATTCTGAACGGACATATAAATAAGCGTCGGTGGTTCTCTCCTTATTACAAGCAGAACAAAAAAAACATCTTTCCTCCGGATCGACACGCATACAAATTTCTATGTCCAACACACGATAGCCAAACAAAACTGGTTTAGTCGCTCTCGAGTAGATAGAAATGAAGAATAGCAAAAGAAAAAACAAAAAGAAGGTAGTTAGCATGGCCGCGCGGGACGTGTGTGTATAAACCGTAAGCGTCGAGATTAACTTGCACGTGTGATAAGTGTAGGAAGTTTGAATATATACATACGGCAATGATCGATCTGCTTTCCTAACTTAAGCGTTAGACTTGTTTGAGAGTGACGAGCCGGAAAGGAAAAAAAGCTGAAATAAGCTCTGCACGATTATTAACTTTCTTGCGCCTCTCTCGATGCACTTTCACCGCGCGAAACTCTCGCAGCTGCAATAAATAGCTATTACAATCGGCTATAGCTTCCCACACTCTTTATATGTCATGTCGTGTTATGTCGGCTCGCACCTCTTTGATATTCGATGCTCGGCTGAGCTTTATAACTTACGTAAAAGCTACGAGATCGTATAGATCTTCCTAGCCTAATTGATTTCTATGGTCAAGCCTTACACCTCGAACTTGGTCGATGATCGTGACGAGAAATCGTCGTTTTGCAATTCACCAGCTGAATACATCAAATTTCAAAGTGACGCTGTGCACGTTCAATTGTATAAGCTGCGCCAGTTCACAACACATTATTAGAGATTTTGTCTGTACTAGATGGACGATAATAAATTAATTTACGATATCGCGCGAGAGCAGGCAGAAAGTGTCCATTGTTTTTCAAGTATACATTTTGCGATTGACACGTAATTTAGAACGCATTACGCCCGCGGCTCCCTTCCTCGTACGCGATGTGTGTTGGATTATCAAATAGAAAAGAAAGTACAAGTAAATGAAATTTCACTATTCCCATATTAAGAATAGGGCTATAACGACGCCATGATTCAATTCTAAATCAATTATCCGCCATCGCGATAAGCTGCTCATAGACAATGGTTAGGTTCAGGAAATTTCCAAACAGATTTTTGGATCTGCACAGAAAGAAGTAGGAGGCATTGTAGTTGCAAAAGTCTAAAAGAGCTATTATAAATATTGGAATTGTATAACTGTTCGTGGAAAATACTAACGATCGGCTCTCTGGCTCTCCCCTTGTCTCGGAGATTTATCTGGCTAGTTGCGAATAAATTTTCGCAGCAAAAGAGCTGAAGCTGTACTAGCGCGAATTGAAACAATATGCATTCCGCAAAGTGCAAAGTAAAGCCCGTCACATTTATCTCGCTAGAATCAAATCGTGATAAATTAGCGATACACGCAGTATGCAGCCGTCATTTCTATACATCTGCATAATACATCCTTTCGTTCTCTCATATTTCACACGCATTTTTCCACACTCCGTGGCAATTTACGTTATCTCTAGTTTTTCTAGCATGTTCGATAAACTCGAAAATAAATTAATAACGCGTATATTGCCATTTGAATACTGGCGAGTCTCATTAATTTTACGATTGCCGATAGTACTATTCTTTTTAGCACTGTCGTAGATAATGGCTAGAGTCTGAGATATAGACAGTATAGCGTTGTTTGCAGATAATAGAGTACTCGTTGCGGACACAAAACACATTGAAGGTCGAATAACATTCGTAAACTTGTTGAAAAAATTTCGTCAGGTGCTGTCATTCTTTATCTTTCTTGTTAACATGTTTCATAGTTGACGGTTTCAATAGGCTCGTAATGTGTTTGCCCGCAGTGTTTTCAACTTGGTAGGTAAATAACCCACGTGACCGTGCGAGGAACTTGGGGAAAATTAAAGCAGTAAGTAATTTTCGAAGGCGTTGCTTTACATTTTTCTTGCTCGAATAGCTGGCGGCGAATCTTTGCCTGTTTTTCAACGGTGTAATAAGCGAGAAATAAACCGAATTTGCGAAGACTAAGTCTCTTCAATTCGAGGGCAAATGCTCAAACTTTCGAGCTTTAAGCTTTATTTTTGCCAGCTGCTCTACAAATTTTCACAAGTTATGCCGACTTTTGCTTCCTTCAGGGGCAACCTTCGTCTCGGCGATATTCAAAAAATATGTATTTGTAACCTCTTTGCTCTTATAGTCAGCTGTACAGTTTTTCTCTCCTTCAGATATATTTCCACTTGTTACATGTAACAGACTATAATTTTATGTGTCACATTTCTCGAATGAATGAGAAGCTTACAAGCATTTGTTTAAGTAGTCCCTTCTATCTCCGTATTTTCTGGACAGACTAGATCGCTTCCTCAAATTCACCATGGGTCATAATCATCATAATACGAAAAGATGGCTTTCTATGATGTGTGTTCGCACCTCGAATTTTTTCAATTTTATGGTTAGCTTGATCAAGTCTATAACGCGCAAATCACCGCATTAACGAGAGTGCGGATATTTATTCATAGAATTATTAGGTTCAAAATAACAAATCTCTTAAATTTTTAACAAAGTGCATATTTAAACCTTTGTCACGGGTTTCAGTTGTATGTTAACACCTGGCATTTTTGGCTCGTATTTGATGTATGTGATTATTATAACGAGTTCAGTATAGTTTTTTATTTCCAGATTTGTTGATTTCAAATTCATAAATTTATTGATATTTTTGTTAAATGTTAAAAATTCTTTTTTTTTGCGTATTATTAGCACGATATCTTACTTAAAGTTTCAATACGATTGATTCAATAATATTTGTTGAACTGCTTCTGTGCGATAATGTTTAATTTATTATCACAGAGTGATGTCGTGTGAAAGAATTTTTCGTTGCATAAACCTTCAATGAAACAATCCTCTAATACAATCAAGTATTGTATTGGTGCTTAAGTTTTGTTGATGGTTCGAGTATTTAAATGCGTTTGATTTAGTCTTTTGAAATATTGGGCCGCAATATGAATTGAAAAAAAATTTTTTTGAATTGTCTTTTGATTTAAAGTTTTGAAAAAATTTGGGCTGTTGATTTGGTTCAAATATTAATCTGTAGAATGAAGAAATTTTCAAATTTGAAAACAGCAATTTATAAGATTGTTGTGTAGACCAATAGATGAAAGTTGAAATATTTTATTGGTTTTATTTTTACATACACGTCATATCAAGTTTCTCATCCAGCTGAAGCTTAGCTTCCTAAAAGTTCGCATATTCCAGCCACCTCGAAACTTAATCTACATTGACTATTTGAAACTTAAACTCGAGTTTTTCGACGATTTGAAATGGAGTTAGCACGTTCGTCAAACGAAATATTACGCTTGTTTACTCATATTCGACATGCGCACTCCAGCCCAGAGCGGATAATGAATACTTCCAAGGTAGCATTCAAATAAAAAAGGTCGGCTGCGAACGGTGAATGTCGGTTGTCACATAGCTCGTACCTTAAAATTAGCCTAAATTCGCATTGATAAGTTTGGGCGAATAAATAAACCAGTTATAATTTGCGCAGCGTGAAATACGACAATTTACACGGTTGAACACACGTGTGCACACTGACTAAGCAGCGGTCAAGGTCAATGATGGAGTAAGCTATTTCTGTGTGCGTGTGTGTGTCATTCGCTTTGCTACGTCTTATTTTCCCGTCCAAAAGCGAGCTCTTCCCCGGATCATACGACGCGGTCGTTACAATGTTTACGTTTTGCTTCGTATACCGATTGTCGTTATTTCAATATCGTTAATGTATCTATTTACCGGGGTACTTACTTGCGATGATAATAATATCGGTAGTAAATACGTAAATATTTCTAATTTTATACGGTTAATTTTAAATGTTGACGGTAACAATTTGTACTACGCGGAAACTTCTAATTTTACTCCAGTTTGGAACTTTCACATATTTGAAAGTTTCAACACGGTCTTTTCTTACCCTTGTTGAAAAAGAGTTTTGCTGCGAGTGAACGTTATTGTCAATTTTATTAAATCTGAAGCGTATTGGCGTAGTGTGAGTCATCCATTCGTTATACCTATATTGATTTTGAAGGTTGCTTCAATCGAGATTAATCACAAAATAAGCGCTAGCCGATCCAATGGATAAGCATTTGAAACATAAAGAAATTAGAAATACCATATGTGATGGCAATTGTTTGAAGATTTTTTTACCCAAACCATGCAGACTCTATTTTTGTAAATTCAAGTATAACAATGAACGTTCGTCTATTAAAAGTTAACTAGAGGTAATTAAGAGCGTAATTGCACTCTCGTTAACAAATTATTAAACGCTTCGGCTTTTGCGCAATCAGCTTAGCACTTGTCTTGACATGATTTTCAGCTCGCGTATATACGACCGACGTAATATCGGCTTCGCCCTAGGTATTTTCCAAATTTCACGAAAAATTTATTCGTCATCGAGGATCACTCATTAGCTGTAAGCACAGCGAGAAAAGTTGCGCGTTGCCGAAATAAAAGCATCCCGCAGCTGTGCGTATGGCCGTTTTTTCTCTCCCAGCATTGCGCGTATGTGGGAATTCCTTGGTGACTTTAATTTCGAAGAACTCTCTGTGTGCGTATTTGTGTAGGTTTTACAGCTTTCACTTTTGCTGCTGTCTACTTGCAAGAACAAACAATAGTTGAAAGTTATTGTGCATATCTCCAAGTGAATTGCAAAAACACAATTACAGTTCGTCATAGGCAATACACGCAGTCAAATGTATTGCTTGCGAACGTTGAAAAGCGACAGTATAGACGAATAACAGCTGTGCGTATAAATGAATAAATTCTTTGGAAATTGTTCTGAGAACAGCTCGTGCTGAATCGAACGGACGGCTGCAGGGACACGACAAGTCAATTTAATATCCCCAATAATTTTTACAGCTCGTATCGATCGTTGCGAAAGGAAAAAAAAAAAAAAGAAAATAAATAAATAGAGCAGGCGTCTCGACACGATAGATTTTTTCCACTCGCTGCAGATGCATCACTCACGCGAGAGTTTTTTTGCCCCATAAACCAGCAGCGGCGAGTGTCGCAAATGCCGATCAGCGCTAATCAGCCCGCGAGCCGCCGCTCTATGAAATTCCAAAACATTCCCACGCTGATTTTTTTGCACAGGTCGCGTGAAGCGGCGCGCCGCAATTTGCGTGCGCGCGCAGGCAGCTGGGCATCGAGCGGCGCCGTCTCAGCGATCGCCGGGGAAGAAGAGCGAGCGGAGGCATAGACGCGGGGACGCGCGTGCGAAAAGCGAAAGGACAGAGCGGCTGCGAGAAATGCCATCGCACCGCAATAAAGTCAAGGCTTTCCGCTGGCGCAAGAGTGCGACGTACCTGCCCCGCGCCGACCTGCGCCGAGTGCTCGCGGCCGAATAGGAGAGCCGCGCGACGAACCGTATACCTGTAGCACCTTTCGGGAGTCGCGCGACCGGCGTCGCTTTGGCCCTCGCTGCAAAATTATCTCGCGCGGTTCGTTTATTTATAGAATCACATCGGCCAGCTGCTTGACGCGCGAATAGCAGCACCTGCTCGCGAGTCTTCGTCGCCGTCGTTTCCACTGCGAAGCTCCTGCTACCGAGAGCTATCCGTTAACTTTGTTATTGCTACTTCAAACTCTGCCAATTGATTGTACTATTGGTGCGGCTGTTGTGGCTCGGCAATGTTGATTATTCCGATTGCGAATCCGCGAAATGTACGCTAACAGTGCTCCACTGTTTTGGTTAACGTTCATTTACATAAATACATTTCTCCACTTGCTCATGAAAATTCAGTAGTTCAGGCCGTCAAATAAATACTTGCCGCACAAATATCTCGCTCCTCGTATCGGCACCCGTAATCTTATGTTTACTGTTCAATCTTGAATAACGAATGTTTGCTCGGCGATGCTGTAAAATTAGCAGTCGTCGACGTTTACTCCTGCTTTTACGACTGTATAGCGGTCATATCTTTCGATACACAACAGCTTCTTATCATTCGCGCGAAAACGGAAAATCGATTAGAGCGCATATAGAAGTAAAGCGCTATCGTCGGCAAATGCTATTGAGGACGCAACTTATAAGTTCACTCTTTATCTATTTGACGCTCCTATAAACATTGCCGCTCTATAAATATACTACTTGGAAATGCAAATATTTACGCGCGTAAACGCAAAGTGCCGAGCGAAAGATTGTCCAATAGTTCGGCTATTTCGAAATATTTTCCGCGCTGGCTGCGCAAACATCCCCGGAATAGCTTTCTCTACTTTTGTTTCGCGTAATTGCCTCGTTTTGCATTTGACCAAAAATTGCAGCTCCGAGAGCCGCCCACTCTCCCCGTTTCCACGGCGCGTCTCTGAGTTTGCGGCGCACCGGCCGTGAGTTCCGTCTGCGAGAGCTCGCCTAAGGTTTCCAATCGGATTGCAACGTGCAATGGGTTAACGAGATGAAAATAAAGCACGTAGGCGATTAACCGTAGGTGAGATTAATTATTTAACGGCCGGCAGAGCGAGCCGGCGTGCGAAAGAAAAGAGCGAGAAAAAAAAAATGAAAAAGAAGAAAAAAGGACGGGCTTAATTAACCGACTAATCGACTTCGCGCTGCGAAGGAAGTTTCGGTGCACGCGCGTGGCACAAGCGGACCAGCTCGGCGCGGGGAGCCTAGCCGAGCTGCGGATCGTGTGAGCGCGCACCTTTCAGGTCACTCAAGTTCATTGGCTCTTTTTCGCGCTAGCCTAGCGCTATATGCTAGTCGCAGCCGCTGCAGTCGACGCCGGCGTTCTAGATGCTCTCTACCAACGCGCGTCTTGCGCAATAATCTCCGACGTTCTTTATTTTCTTCTCGGCCGTACACTCTTTCTTTTCTCATTCACGGAGAGAGAGAGAGAGAGAGAGAGAGAGAGAGAGAGGCGCACAGTGCAACGTAGGATCACGATTGTTTTCTTTCCGTTTCAGCGAGTATTTTCGCGGAGGAGAACGAGCGCGCTTCAATTTAAAAATAGCCGCCGGTTACCAAGGTGCGTAATGCGGCTCTCCGGCGTTTGATATTCGAAAATGCGAGAGACCACTCGGTCGTGCGCGAACATACTGCGCTCGATTTTCGCGGCTGGTTTTATCGATTATACCAGATTCAGTTATGAAATGGGTCGATCGTTCAATTATTGGCGCTGTAAGATTTTACCGAGAATCAATTAACGAACGAAAGCATCGACACCGACGACGTATGGAAGGGATTAACTAGGCGCCGCTGGCCTATTATTAGCGAGGGCGCATCAATCGGCTTTTTAATTTTTATTCGCGCCAGTCGTCCAGTCAGCTCTGTTTCCTCGTCGATCGGCGCACTTTTTCAAACGGCCGTGTAAAATCGTCGCGCAGCCAAGCCAAGTTGTAGCGCTCGGTAAGCGGAGAGCGAATTTTCTCGAATCGAATTGCCAATGCACCGCGCTCTCGTGCGAGCGTTATCGCGGCACGCGTGTTTTTTTTTTTTCTTTTATCGTCTATTCCGTTTGCGCAACAAACATCTCTTATTGTTCTCGCAGCCCGATGCGTGCGCCGACGATTTCGATTCGACGCTCGCTGCTGTCACGCGATTATATACATTTAACGAAGTCGCGCTCGATCGAAAATATATAGACGCCTCGGCGTCGAGTGGAGACCCCGACGGCTTAATTAAAGTGAAAAAAGACGCGAGAGAGAGGGGGAGAGAGAGAGAGAGAGAGAGCTCGGCGGCTAGTCAGTCATAAACGCGAATTGGACGGGGAACGCCGTATAAGTGTCACGTGAATTTCCTGGCTATTATAATGAGGTCGGCAGTAGCACAATGAGACGTCAAAGATTTGGCGATTCGTTAGTTAACGAAACTCATTGTTTCTTCGCAGAGTCGCCTTCAAAGCGTAAGTTCTCACGATGGGGAATAGCAGCTTGCGGACTTTCCCTCCACCCTGTCCCTAATTGAATAGTCATTCCGCCTGTTCCCTAATAACCTTGAACGCTTGTAATCGGCTTAATTTGCGAAGAAAGTCATTAATTACGCTACAATTTTCGCATATCTTATCTTGGTCTTTATGCGCCTTCGTCGATCCGCTAACAGCTTAGAAAGTGGCTGCGTGTTAGTCATTTTTTTTTCGATTAAAATAAAATTTTGTAAAAACTGTTGGTTTTGCATTGCGTTCATGGTGGCTGGCTTGCCTAGTATTTTTTATTTTCCATTTTTGTTTTACAGTCTTTCAAACAATCAAATGAAATTTTCACGTGGCCGTTGGTTATTAAAACTTTCTTGCGGGCCTTCAAGTACAGAAATTCACGAATAACTCGCGTCACGTGCGGAAGTTGCACACACCGCATTGATTTATCATGTTATCAACCGGGAAACTCGATTTCTTCCGCGTAGCCGGCGCGATGACGCGCGGAAGTCCGCGATAGAGGCCGCGAAGATGCCGCCTGTCTCGTTGTTACGTTTCATTAGAGTGCGAACGCGATGAATCACGAAATGAAAAAGAAAAAAGCAAATGCTCTCTGGCGTTTTAATAATATGACTGCGATGGAAGATTTTCGCCGATTAAATCCCTCGCAAGCGATAAAACGAAGGTTACTCAAAAATTGTTCAATAAGGATTACGTAAAAGACGAGAAAAAGATTAGAGCGTAGACGCATCGCAGATACGGCACGCGGTTCGCTAAAATTCAGCGGAGCGCAAATGAAATAACAACGATTTCGCAATCCGGGCCGGCAATCAAAAATCACGGGTTTTCCCAAATGTCTCGTACGCGTGCGATAAGAGTTTTATCGAAAAGCTGGTTGGACAAAGCCGCGCCGCCAGGACGATACAATCGTCCAACGAAAGCGCCGAGAGAACGAAAGCCAGCAGCGATGACATCGCGAATGAGATAAGACGCTGCGGACGAAATTCGGCTGGGCCGAAACAAACGACCGACGCGTGCAGTGCAGCTTTCTCCCGTGGCGAGCACGAGAGGAGAAAGAAGGGGGTCGGACAGGTCCGAGGTGGGCCTCGCGATCCGAGTCCAGGAAGCGGGCCGCTCGGGTCGTCGTCCTCGTCTCTGCGGCTGCACCGGCGCGATACATAATCCCCACGCGCGCGGACCGATTATTTTGAGAGAAAGGGCGCTTTCTAGGAGAGCTGCGTGGGTCTGCCAAGATTACACGAGCGAACGTTCCCGAGATCCGCCGTCGTGGGTGTACGTATCTATTTATCGAGCAGCGGAGAGTCTTCCTGTGCGAATGCGCTTGATTTATGTATCGAGCTGCGTATCGTGCGCGTCGACGTAATTATTTTTCGATCGCTCGCAGCACGCGATGCCATTTGTTATGGCGCGGAGCGGAGAGAAGGCAACGCCGATGCGCGTATACCTGGTTCGCGTATCGCGAAGGCTTCGTCAAGGAAAGAGAGCAACAACAACTTGCCCGACATTTCTCACGTGAATCCGGAGCTGTCCATGCCACTATTGACGTTTCCTTTCTGTGTACACACACGATGAATCATCGATTTGCTCGTTCGTTACATTCGCCTTTTTTCACCTAATATACTTGATCAATCGAGAATGAAATCATTGTAATATTAGTTCAATTACAATACGTCATTTTATATATGTAACGACTCTTTCAAACAAATACTTAACCGATTGTATTTTTCATTTTATACGGGATTTTGCATTGTTCAAACTAGCTTATCGCGACACGAAATACATGATTAGTCTCCTTTAGAAAACTACTCGGTAAGTCCCATTTGTATGTCAATCAATATCTACGTTGAAGTCTTACAATTTTGTAACTGCTACTGTCGAGCAGTGCAGGTTTTTCACAATTCCACCTCCAAAACAAACAAATCCAGTTTTATTCCAACTCGCACGCGTCTTCAAACTCTACTCCATCACTCTCGAGCAAACATCGTGGCAATGTATAAATTTATTGAACACACAGACACGCTTTAGCGACCGAAAAAAGAAACAAAAAAAAAAAGAGAGAGAGAGAGAACCGGCACGTGTAATAGCCTTCCCCCCTCGGAAGGAACGGAAAAAAAGAGAAAAGAAACGGCAACAATCGCGTTACCCCCTTCTTCGAAGAGCACGGGGCGTTCGCTTGATTTTTGGGCTCAGCACGTGCGGTGGGCAACAACTTTGGCCGGGCGGACCGCACATCTGTCGAGCGTGGAATTTCCCCGGGTGTGTACAAGTGCGCGTGCACGCGCTCGCTTAGCCCTTGCTACGTGGTTGCCGGCCTACTGGGTAGGTGGGGGAGATTACCCGTCGCGCGAAATGACCGTTTCCAGCAACGACTCCCTCTCTCTCTCTCATTTTTCGTTGAACCAGCTGCGTACCTCGGCGTTGCATATGCGGCTGAAGTAATAATTTCGACGTTTGCGTTGACAAGAAATTGACTCGATCGCGGGCGCTAACGCGGCCGCCGGGAGCGAGCAGGAGGAGCGAGGCGGCGTCAAGATTCACGCGCAGCGGCTGAAAAACGACGCACGTCCATTTGGAGGATCGAGAAAGAGATGTACGTGCTCGCTGGGAGATGACGAAACCCTATACTCGCCACGGCATCCAAGCGAGGATGTGGCAGTTGCGCGAATTGCACGATAAACGCTCGTTTAATCGGCGATCGATAAGGAGAGAGCGAGCGAGCGGCCGCCGCCGGGAGAGATCCGCTCTTATCGCAGGCGACGGGCGCTCCCATGCGAGCTCGCGCGCGGCTCTCGTTTCTTTTGCGACTAATGGCTGCGCGCAGTCTTGCTAATTGAATCCTATTTTCCGATTGGCGCCGCGAAGTATACACGCGCGCGCGCGCGTACTTTTCAACGTTCGACGCGGCAAATTCTCGCGCTCGCGATCGTTACACTGGTTCTATCGACCCGCGGCGAACGCACGCTTCGTTATAACAAGAAGAAAAATGTTGGCATTACGTTCACAGGCGCGAATAGAATGCGAAGCCTGAATTTCGCCATGTCGCGATTGTTCGGCTAAATTTTCCCGTGGGTTGCTCAACTTTAGATATTCAATGGATATTCATCGGACGCTCTCGCGTCTCGGGGTATCTTAAAATCTGGAGCTCGGCGAGCGAAACGTCGTGGTCGCGCGTCAGGTCCATCGGATCGAGGCCACGACTAAGATAGCAAGAGGAAAATTTTTCACGGTCTGATAGCTGCAGTGGATCTGTACGGAGACATCGTAATTTGTCATCAAAGAGAGAGGTAGAGAGAGAGAGAGAGCTTCAATTAGGCCATCGCGCTCGGAAGATCCGCGCTCGCGATCGAAAATTATTACGCGAATTAGTGACCTATCCGCAGCGCGATAAGAGATGGCAGAGCCGCATTTAATAACGGTTGCGCTAGTCCGCCGTCCGTTCGCCGTCGTAGATTGCGCGCGGCCATTATCGCGGAGCACGCGCATCGTTAAGCAACGAAAAGTGGTTTTCGTCGTCGCGAGATTATTAACGGCCGATTATCATCGCGCGCGACACACTTGCCGATCCGCCGGCCGAGCGGCTCTCCTTCGTCGGAAATTGAGTTGCGAGCGAGGCGACCGGAGCGCCATAATAATCCAGGAGCTAGTTTATCGCGGTAGC
Organism: Phymastichus coffea; assembly: GCF_024137745.1. NCBI lineage: Eukaryota > Metazoa > Arthropoda > Insecta > Hymenoptera > Eulophidae > Phymastichus > Phymastichus coffea. The sequence continues at coordinate 13,668,726 of NW_026706814.1, forward strand.
ATCAGCCTTGCGCTCGAAGAGCGAGAGCGCATGCGTGCATCGGCGTGCAAAGCTGTCCTTGGCTGCGACTGCACCCGCGGAACGCGACCGATTCGGCGAGCGTTCGTCGACGCGCCGACGTTCTCTCGCCGTCGAGCGTAGCGCTAAACTGCCGCGCACACGTACACCCGCTTGCGTGCTCCGTCGCGAGCGACGGCGAGTCCCGGTTGCGAATTTCGCTGCGATCGCGCTCGTCAAATAAGTATTTGCAAGCTATTGTTTGGCGCCGATGAAAGCTCCCCTTGACCTTGGATCCTTGGACCGCGCGCGAACAAGTATCGTATGCGAGTCCGTCTTGGGTGAGAGGATAATGAAATTAGCCGCGGTGGCGGCGCTGCTGCAAATGCGTCGTACGAGCAAATCGGGAATCGAGAGAATAGGCAATTAGAGAAGCAAGGCATGGCAGGAAACTTTGGAAAGCGCCATCGACGACGATCAGTTGCCCAATGCACGTCTGAGCGCAAACACAGCGAAACGTAAGTCTTCCGAATTGCGCTGTCGAGGATACTTGGGATAGCAATAGCCAAGGGACAAGTTCGGTCGCAGACAAGTAGATGAGAGCGGAAACATTGGACGAGCTTTGGAGAAGATGGAGCACACGCCGAGTATCGTCGATGCCCAACGCCAATGTGATGCTGGTGTTCGAGTTTTACAATGGCGGGCGTAGAAACCGGCTATCCGAGTACGTATGCCGGACCTCGTGAAGCTCAAGGTGCTGGATCAGCCCCTCGGGCACACGGAGATTCTGGCTCAGTGGCACACCCATCGAACTTTAAGACCCACTCTTCCGGGCAGCACGTAGATCTGCATCGAGGACATCTCCATAGCCGTGGCGTTCGCCTTCATCGTCGTCGCCAGTGGTCCGCCTCGTTGGCTACTGCGAACGCTTCTTTCGGGAGGCACTCGTCCGCAAAGCTCAGCTCGGATCAGAGCTGCATCGGCACACGGACGATCAAGAGCGACGGGAAAAATCGGAACTGGAATGAAACTTACCAGGGTCTTTGGCTGCCAGAGCTGCCTGGACTGTTCTACCTGTGCACGAAGTCTCGCTAGGCTCCAAATAAGGCCCAAGCTTTTAACCGACGTACTTTTACCGAGTAGCGTAACCTCTTTCGAATTTCATTACATGCGGAGTCGACGATTACAAAGTCTGGTAACTTTTTGGCAGGGAAGCGCCTTGCCATGCGCGACTTTCAACGATGATTTCAGCCTGCAATTCACACATCCGTTTGTATATGGAGAATAAAGCGCAGTAAACTTCTTATTAAAATGGATTTCTTTGTTTTCCGTTTTGTATCTGTTTTCGCAATTGGATTAATATTTACGTTTATAGATAACCGTAAACGATCCACGTTCACTTATAGGCGTTGAATAACGCGAAATGTGAAATAAGGCAGGCACGGCAAAACTGAAATCGAGTCGGAACGCCCTGCGCGGAGAAGGCGATGCCGCGTCAGCGCCTGCACAGCAATGACGAAAGAGAGAGAGAGAGCCCCTTCGCTCCTCGGCGATGCTTTAATGCGTCTCGACGCAGCAGAAATGTTTTTTCGCCGAGTCAACCCTACCAGCGCGGACCCGCAGCGCGGAACTTGCTTTATTCGTTCACTTCTCAACGAGCGCGCGCCAGGCGCCGGGCGCCGGGCAGATAAGCACTAGAGATTCAAGTTCAAGGAGGCAAGCGTGCGACGCGTCGTTCCGCCTTTTTCTTGTTTTTCCTAGCACGCGTTATGTCACCGAGTCTGCAGTCCGATGCGATCGAGCGCGCGCTCGCTAATAATCGTTGCTGCGTATAGGTACGTCTCGTGGAATGCGCGATCGTCGAGTGGAGATAATCGATCGAGCGTCGTCGATTTATTGGACATTTAATGCCGCGGTACGAAGACATCGTACGCGCCTGTGTACGGCGCGCCCCAACATCGCTGTTATCGAACATCTCGAGCACCACCGCTGCTCGACAGACTTTCTTCTAATCTAATTACTTATTGGGTCGCGGCACGGCGACGAGACGCCACGCTATCTGGATCGATGTTTTTTAACATCGCCGTTTGCTACGGGAGTCGGATTCGCCTTGGGACGACTGCATTACGGATGAATTCGACGAGCTGCACTGTAGCTTAATTAGCGATGACAAATCATGGCTTTTACAGGGGGACGATGAAGCAGCGGTGGCCGTGGATCGCAGCCTGTCGGAGCGGGCGAGTAACGAGCCGGAAAGCGGCGATTCCGGATACGCCGAGCCCCTCGAGCTGTCGTCAAGGAGCTTAGGTAAGCTAGCAGTAAGAGTGAGTTTTTTCAATTCATCGAAAGCGGCCGGTGGCAGTTTGCGAAACAGCGTCGTTTCTGCGCGCCTCGAGCGAGTAGCTGTGTCCAAATTTTCCGACGGCAACAGAGAGACAAAGAGAGAGAGAGAGAGAGAGAGAGAGAGAGAGCAACGCGCCATCGTTGATTAGTAGGTTACGCGTGCTTTCTGCGGAGTGATCCAGGGACCCTGACCTCAAATTTTCTATAATCAACCGCGAGTTTTTTGGCTCCGCCGAGCCATCCACGTGCGCAAACTTTCGACGACGAGCTTGCCTATACGACATCTGCATATTGATCGTTTCGTGGACATTGCTCGTGTGCCAGTTCGTCGCTCGGTCGTTTGGCCGCACGACAGTGAATGAAAAAATACAGCGAAGCTGTTTCGGTGATGCGAAATTAGAAAGCCCGTTGGCGACGTTGAGCGACGCTGTGCATCAAAGCTGAGTCTTTACTCGTGCTCGTGGCAAAGACTTGTCAAAAAAAAAAGAAAAAAAAAACCAAGAAAGAAGAAAACGGTAACTAGGAGCACGAGTCCGCAGATTCGTTAAGCCGTGAAACGCGAGGTATCCCGAGTGGCGATCGATCGCAAAGGCACTTGTGCGATCCATCGGCTATTGTTTTGGAAGGGAGAAAAAGGAGGCGAGCGCCCGATAGTCATCGCGCAGACGGCGTCTGCGTTACGTATATAGGCTCGCGCGCGCGGACTGTCGGTGTCATTGTGCTTGACTGGCGCTGCTGCTGGCATTCTCTGTTGGTTCGAGCGCGCCGGCTGCCGTTGCGTAAGCCTCTCCAACGGGACGTTTCCCAATCGAATTTCAGCGAGCCGAGCCGAGCGCGTTGCACCGAAAATAAAAGAAAAAAGGAGACCGCAACGTGCCAAAAGCTAGAGGAGCTTTATTGGATCGAAGAGAGGTCGGCGGAATGTCGAGCGACACGTGTATTTTTGAGGCGACGCGCGCGCGCGCGGGGATCGTTTTCCTAGTGCGTGTCGGAACAGAGCGATCTACTCGCGGAAAGGGAGTGGCTCTCGCGTGCTCTCGTGCATCCGTTTGTTTTCTTCGTCGCTGCGATTTATCGAGAACGCGATTTCAATTACAAGCCAATCCCGAAAGTTGTCGTAGCCGGCGTGGCGCGTCAATGTGCATCGACGTTCTTTTTTTCTCTTCCTCTTTGCTTCATTATCGCCGGAAATAGAACGAGCGAAGCCGAGCGCGCGAGCTCAATTATCCCCCGGGCATTGTTTCGATTCAGCCGTGATTTATTACGGAGCCGCCGGTGCAAGTTCCTTTCTCGCGAAACGCGCGATGGCGAGCTTTGGCAACGCGCGTTCGCTGACTCACCTGTTATATCGCCGACGAAGATTCTACGACTCGGCGAAAAAGCTTCTATTTGCTCGCGCCAACACCACGCTTATCGCCAATGGCTGGCCCCGTTCCCTTCGATTCTTCGCGATTCTCACGTTGGTACGCGAAGTTGACGCGTGGACTATTAATAGTTTAGAGGATCCTTAAACAATTCGATTGACCTCGTGCGCTCGAGTAAAGGATGAAGCTTCGCATGGCAATTATTCGCGCAAGTTTGTCGCCAAGCCAGTGTCTCTAGCGGAAAGACTGGTTTCTAGTCTAGACGCCAGGGGCCTTTCCGGAGAGGAGCAAAGGTGGCCGCCTTCGGTTTCGCGAATGAAGTTTTTCCTCGGCGTCGCCGATGAGCCGAGACCCATCGCCGAGAGACGAACGCGCCGAGTGAACGACAAAATACAATCGAGCGTCGCGTCGCCTCGCCTCGCTTTCTCGCGCCGCGCAATTAGCGGCCGACTTGTCGGCACTGACTCACTCGAGAGGTGGCGCGCGCCGGTTCAGCGCTCTCCGCGATTGTCTCGATGCCGCGAGAGCTTGACTTCGCGCAAGGAGGAAGCTCGCGAGTTCGGCGAGTCCGTCGAAAAGAAAAGAAACCGGTTCGATAATGCCAACCTTGAACGGGTGGCCCCCGGGCGCGTTTCGTTTGATTTTTACATATCACGGCGTGTCGCTGAATATGCGCGCGAGGTAATTGCTGATTCAGGCCAACGCTATTCGACAAGCCGCGAGAGATGCATGACAACAAAAAAAGAAAAAAGAAAAAAAAAACAGAAAACAACAAAAGCTCGGGCGTTTCGCGCGTGCCTGAGTCAGCCGCGCGCAGAAATAAACTCTCCGGCTTTATCAATTTCGTGCGCTCGCATTAGCGACGCCCGACGGGGAATGGCTTTCGGGACGCCAACGTCGAAGCTTATTACTCTGTCGCCCCCCGCCCCTCCCCCGCCACCGGATAAAAATGCGGGTTCACCTCGGCTGCACCGAGCAATATCGCTTTGATCGATCAGATTTTCTCGCGCGCGCCGTGCGACTTGCATGATCATAATCTTTGCTGGCCCACTTATATTTTTCCCAACGACGACGACGGCGAATAAAAGAAAATGCTTTGGAACGACTGTCCCGAGTGCATCGACAGCCAGTGGCTTCTCTCGAAAATCGCGAGCCTCGCGTTTCGATCTCCTTCCGTCAACGCATAAAAGATTAGAAGACGAAAAATAAGCGCACGTGTCCTTCCGAAATCATCGTCTATCTCTGCGACGCTAACCACGCATTTGCGTATTTTTGGCTTTTACGCTTTTTTTCGCGTTTCCGAAGTTAAAGGCTTTCTCTCTCTCTCTCTCTCGCCGAGTCGCCTACTCGGCTTTCTGCATGCGATCACGCCATCGCGAAACCGGTTTTTCTCGCTCTCGGGCCGTCTATGTGTGCGCGCGCGCGCGCGCGCGCGCGCGAGCAAGAGAAGAGGAAGAAAAATACGACGGAGGTGAGGGAGAGGCAATAAAGCTTCAAACGATTATACTGTAGAGCCTCTCCCGCAGTGGAGCACTGTAGCCACGCAGAAACTCGCGCTGCAGCGAAAAAAGTCCGTTGCTGCGGCTTTTTTTCTCTCTCTTTTTTACGGGGTGTCCTTGACGGGCCTCCAAGCTGCGCGCGAGCAGAGGAGCGAGATTTTTGGTCGTTTCGTCGGGGTTCCTGGTGTTCCTGGCGCGCCGATACCAATGCAGAACCTGTTACACTTTGGTCGACAATGGTCATTAGTCCTAGTAATGAGTTTGCTCCTGCGCGGCCTTGATTTCAGATTAGTGAGGTTGAGTTGAGCTTTGGGTCACCGAAATGGTAGCGTTTCGTTGATCACCGCGTCCTCAAAAGTACTCGCAGAAAACTCATTCGGACCAACCCCATTGACGCGTTTCAATAAAAACAAACGTAAACTTGTTTACGCCTTGGTTCGCGATGTAAGAAACGTAATTGCAGCGATCGAAACTTGGATAACGAGAGACCCGGGGATATTATTGCGTAATTCTTAATAAGCAGGTAGCGAAAACATACACGGACACACACACACAGGATATAAATCAGCCGCCGTAGAGCAGCGAGGAAGAGTGCGCACGCGGAGCAGTCGAAAGTAAAACAATAATGGATTTACGTGCGCGACGATACGATAAACCGCTATTCATTTTTAGCGCGCATGCACGAATTGCAATACATCGCTCGCCGTGGAAAAAAGGTTAAAAAAGAAAAAGGAAAGAAAAGCAGAGTTGCTTCTAACGGACACAGCGAAGCCAAGAGCTGCAGTCTTTCGATTCGATGCGCGCGCGCGAGAATCGAAAACGGTACAGCGACTTTCTTGCGAGCCACGATGACTAATCCTGGTAATGATCGTGGCGAGCAGCAGCAAAATGGAAAGTACGTTATTTCCATCGGCTAATTTCTGAGATTAGCGCTTTGCGAAAATTATAAATTGTCGGATAATACACCGTCACGGGACGGACGGGCATGACGTAACGCCAAGCGATGTAAATGCGGCTATTGATTTAGCCGTTTACATCGCTAATCTGCCAACTTACTATTGTCATGGTAATTTCGGCCTCTTATTTATCCACGTTATCACTGCAGGAATGAGTCACCGCGCCACGGCTCGCTATTAATTAACACGTCTTCGTCCTCTTAGCTTTGCGCTATCTCTCGCACCTTGCGATGTTTAACTTTAACTCACGCGTCTCGCTCGTGCCTCGCTTGCGCGCTCGTGGATTTCCGCTCGATCGTCGATTCCCCCCTCGAGCGCCACGGCAACGAATGGAAAACGAGAAATTCATTTAAATCCCGATGAACGAGCAGCGTTCACTCGAGAACATTCGGCTGGCGTAGGATTTTGAAGGAAAACCGGCCACGTAGGTCGATCCTCTCGATTTCACTCGTTAAGCGTTGTCAACGTATTATTAGCTCGCGTCTCCGAGTTGCGGTGCAAACAGTCACATCTACGCACGCACACGCGCAACCAGTCGCGGCACGTTCGCGAAGGTGACATCTTCAATTATTGCGCTGCTCGCGCGGATCGTTTTTTTTTTTCGGCGTCGGCTTCGACTGGCTAGCTAACTCTTCCATTTTAATCAGCGCAGAGCAATATTGACCGCGAAAAGCGACGGATTCCCAAAATAAAAACAGCCGAGCGTGAATCGCCGACAAATCGATGCAGAGAATATTGCTCTCTATCTGTGTTTTCAGCGGCGGCGCCACGAGCCATCGCGAGTATTTCGCCGGAGACTCGATCTCGATAAAGCGACGAGCCGGGAATCCTCTCGACGCGAGTTTTCGTGCATCGCCGCGCAGTTGTCTCGCACTTGACCGTCCTCTTGGTTTTTTTCTCTCTTCGCTCGTCTCGCCGTCCGTGAATTGCGTCGCGTGTCGCGCGCGCGCGCAGTCGACCATTGGCGAGCGCTCGGCCGACGACCGAGAGGGGGATTTAAGAAAAACGAACGTGCAATTCTCATCTTCCACCCGCGGGCTTTGGGAAGTTCGCCGATGCGCGATCCCGCGAGGCACTTTTGTATCTGCGTCTCATCGTCCGCGCGACGTGGCGGTCAGCGCGAATCTCCAGCGGCGATTGTACTTGGTTACGAGCGCTGTCTCTTGATCTCGCTCCCTCCCGAGCGCACCGAGATCCGGTCGATTCATCGGAGGCTCGCGAAAAGAAAAGCCAAGAGCGCGCCGCGCGTCGGCAAGCGCTGGAGCGACGGGCGCGACCGATACCCGCTGCCGACTAGACACACACACACACACACATACACGCGCGCGCGCCGTCGGAGATACGGAGAGTGGGAACGGGAGACACGGCGAGAGGGAGGGCAGCCTCGGACGATGTTTACCGCGTTTATAGTGGTGCGGAGATCGCGCGACTCTCGATGCACGCGGTACACTATCGCTTGGCTATCGAGTGCTGTTGCGCGATCGATTATGCCACCGAGCATTTTACTACTCCGCCGTCAATAATAATGCTGTCTGATATTCCAGCTCCGCTGGATTTTCTACGTTCTAGAGCTCTCCTTCGTTTGGTATTCTCTCTCTCTCTCTCTCTCTCTCTCTCTCTCTCTCTCTCTGATTCCCTCTGATCAGATGTGCTCGAAAGCTTATTATCGAAATCCATCCCTTCCCCGCAAGTCCCGATGTTTTATTCTACCTTTGCAAAGCTAATTCTATCGCACGAGCTACTGGTTTTAATAAAAGCCTCTAGCGTCATAAAACTTGTTTAGAATACATAGAGAGAGAGAGAGAGAGAGAGAGAGAGAGAGAGAGAGAGAGAGAGAGAGAGAGAGAGAGAGAGAGAGAGAGAGAAACGAAAATGAATCGTAGGGAATAAAGAAAATGTAGGCGTTCGTAAGTATTTTTAGACGTGCGTGCGGTGTAAATTAAACATTTCGCGCGACAGAGACTCATAGTCTGCCGCACATTGTACGCCTGTGTTTGTGCGTGCGTTTGTCGAGCGATGACTCGACTCGCGCAATAATTTGTCAATTAAACGCTGGCGGTAATTTTCGACAAAGTTATCTGGGCTATCAGGCAGATCAGAAAACACCAATACGCCGATAGCGCCCGATGGCTTCGCATAATATTTATAGTCGGAAATTTCTCTCCTCGTTCCCGATGGAATCGAGAGACGACAGCGCGTAATAGAAGCTCCGAATTAATTTTACGTAACTATTGCGCTGCTTTTGCGCGCGCTCTCGCTTGTTTTTCGCGCGATTCGCGAAGAGACGCTGATAGTGCAGTAATTAAATACGGCCTTTATTTTCCTCGTGCGCACTTTGCATTCCTTCATGTTTTCTTTCTATTCGCAAAGTCTCGCTAAGCGCGATAATTCAATTTCGTTTACGCAGAGCTTCTTGTTCTTTTGTACTTTGATTGCTCGGAATTCCATGCATAAAACTTTCAGCAAACGCGACAGAACAACATAATTAAATGATCCAAGTTCGTTGCAAATTTAACAATGTTATTCTACCTCCCGCGCTCATGCTCGCGAATGAAAAGCGCGACTGCGACGTACAATACGTTTCGGTGTCGCGTGATGTTTTCGCGTGCTGCTTTGCTTCCGAAAACAATATACGCACCAAGCGACACTTCCTCGCGTGTCTGCGATGCAGTCGCGCGCGTTCATTTCTTCCTTTTTTTTATTTTTCTGTTACTTTGTTGTTTTTGTATGTTGTTCACCAAAGAGCTCTATGCCGGATGCAAAGTCGACTGGTTCTACTGTCTAGCTGAATCAGATGTATCCGTCGTTGAAAAATAACGATTGCGTGGTCAAAGCTTGCAAGCCGACGATTTAAAGGCTGTTCCGACTGTGAAACGACGCCGAGGAAGCGAGGAAGCTGCTGGTCGACAACAATATCACTTTCGTCGTGGCCTCGCTGATAATAATGCGAGAAGACTTTTTACGATGGTCTTTATTGAGGAAACACTTGTTGGTATTTTTTTTTCTTTTACTACCGAAACTATGGACAATTTGGCATTATATAAAGAAAAAGAATCAGGAAATCCGACATTACGATGCATAAATCTCTCTTGGCGGCGTAGAGAATTCCTACGTAGATATAAAAAAGGGTAAACACAGTGTCGGTACACCGTGGAGAGTAAAAGCTTACGTGCATCGCAATTAGAAAATCGGGCGCCGCAGTAATCGTCGCATTGTAAAACGAGCCTGCCGCGGCCTCTCGCAAGTGTCCAATTAATAATTTTGCCGAATGCGAAGGCGGCCGGCCTGGGCTCCGCCGCCTGTCTCTCGAGAGCCCGTTCGCGCCGAGGTTCTCATTCGCGAGCCCGGCCACGCTCGGCCCCCGCCGATCTCCCGTTGCCGCGCCGTCACCTGTGCGCCTCGGCTGTTCGCTTTTCTTTTCTCACGGCGCGTGCGTACGCGATCGATAATTATAGCCCCGAATAACGCGTCCGCGGGTGTGCTCGTTGACTCGCCGAAGATCGCGCGACGCGAGCAATTTGGCTTCTGTATCTGCCGCTCGCCGATGCAGCCAGCCGGAGAAATCCTGCTTTGTCTTTCTCCCGCGGACAGCAGCGCTAAAAACTTTGCCGGGAACCGCTCGCGACGCTAAAATCACAGGCCGAGAGAGAGAGAGAGAGAGAGAGAGAGAGAGAAAAGTCTGGCCTGGTTCCTTGACTCTAGATTTGTTTATGACCTGCTCTCGTTGCTTTTCCTCTCAATCTCGGGCCGAAAATGAGGCTCTAATATTAGAGCTCGTGCACCGCTTTTCACGTAACGTGAAACGGCAAACGCCACCAAAGAAATGCATTGTTCGGCGCGGTTTTTTCCAAATTTTCATAACCGGTACACGCTCTTAATTTTTCACACATTTTTCAATACACGTTGGTCTGCCATTGGTTGCTCGTTTTCTTGTCTACGGTATACGTAATTCCTTGCAATTCGAAAAGAAAAAATGCGTAATGATAGCGTTGAGTTGGAATTCTACGGGATGAATCCCGTCGAAAAGTATATTTTGTTTTATCCTTGAAAAATTCTAGCACCACGATGAAATTCACTCGGTCGAGCGAAACTTGAGTTCTGAAAGGTCTGCAAACGAGCGTAGAGCGATGAAACGGAGCAACGAATAGCGCGCAGCCAAAAACGGAGCCGGCCGGCCGTACGCGCATTCGTGTACAGGAAATGCAGCCCGACGGTGATCTTGCCAGAGAGAAGGTGGGTGCAGCGCATTAATTTCATCCACACAAAGACGCGCTTGCGGCGGAGAGCGCGGCGTCCATTCCAGCGTGACTAACGATCGGCGCATAGACGCCGCTCGAGGAAGTGCAACGCGCTCGTGTGCCCCTCGACGGCCGATATCATTTGACGGCCCGTTATCGAGCCGCTGCTCTGCCGCTCGGTCGGAAGAAAGTTTCTCGCACGGGCAGCGATCTCGCGCGCATCGGAAAACTTTGGGCTGCTCCGCGAAGGGAACGTCCGCGCGCGGAGAAAGCAGCTGCCGGCTGCCTTTCGTTTTCCTTGCTTTGTGCCTTCGACTCTGATTAGCGCGCCGCTGGGGAAACTGGGAAACTGGCCAACCGGGGGGGAGGCGGAAAAAAGAGGCGATTTTTCGCCTCTCGGATTTTACGAGAGGAAAACTGGATTAATCAGGGTGCAGCAATTTTGATGCGCTCGAAAGTCGGATTGTGGGTCGAGCGAGCGTTTCGTGCCGTGATGCCGCGTACGTCGCGCTCGTTTCTGCACGGAAGCCGAGTCCTACGCGAGATCGTGCGGCAAGCGCGGGCAAAGTGATCGGTGCCGGCTCCGAATTTACATCAGCCGCGCCGTCTCACGCGAGCACCTTGGAGACTTTCGTCAGCCGATTGGTCGCGCGACAAACACACGCGTGCAGCCACGCACACGCCGGCGGACAGTGTCGTCTGCGGCGGGACACGTGGAAGCGAGCGAGCGACGTCCGGAGATTCACCAACGACCTCGCACTAGAAAAACACGCACGTACAGCATATACATACTCGTGCTGGCTGGGCAGCCAAATCGGCCGACCTGATAAGAGCGACGACGCGCGTCGCTCGTAGTCTCGCCGAATCTATTCTACTTCTCAACCCGATCGACGGTTCAATTTTAAACAGTCTTGTTTTTTCTTCAATGTCAAATACCGAACTTGTTTTCGAATACGATTTCAAATGCTTATTTTTGGACTAAAATTTGTGCGATCGTCTGCGGCTTTTGGTTTTTCTATAGTGCATATTAATCTTGCAAAAATGTTCAAACGACACCAAGAAAAATCTCAAATCAAATATCGTTATTGCGCGGAAAATACCTTTCATTTTAAACAATTTTATTTCGATATTATATTTGAAATTTTCCTTGTGCATCCATGTCAATTGTAATATTCACAAAATACCTTTCCCCGATAATCCATAACAGGGTGCCGAATTATCATTCATTACTTATATATTCTGATTGAACATTTCCGCAAATTCAGACAATGGAGATTTCGATTATTTTATAATAAAGCATTGAAAAGGGAAGGTCGGTCTTAAAAATTATTTATAATGCTGATGGCGTCAAACCGATGTTTTTTCAAGCTTTTCGTTCATAATTTGCGTCATAATATTAGTATTTGTAGACTGTTTCTAGAAGTCCATTTCATGGTGAATTTATCACTATAAGAAATAAATTATTATTACTGATATTTACAATCAGCTATATTTTATTGTATCGTAATAAGTGAAAAATGGACTGAAATAATTGGATATTTAATTAAACATCAACTTGCATGTTATCCAAAAGTGTTTGCATTCTATATAATGTTTAACTTATCAAATATTACAAATTGAATGAAAATTCGATATTAACCGTAATCGTTTTAATAATGTGAAATATTAATTTGCTTTTCTTAAATCAGCAACGTGAAAGTTACATTACGTTGTCATTATATCGACAGTACACGAAAATTTTAGTGCAAATTGAATTCTAATTGTTTTAATAATTACGATAATGCTAGATTAATTCAATGTTTCAAAGAATTTGTAAGTGTCAAGTTCTACGATAATATTTCATCAGTTGTCGAAACTATATTTATCATATACGATATAAACTAGATCTAACTGGGTTTCTTTCTGACAACACGGAATTTAAGATTTTTTTAATTACAAGTAATTTTTGCGACAGTTTACACCTTTGGGTTACTGTACTCACTACTCAGCTTTATGACTTTATATCTATTTTTGAAGAAATTTATTATTATCATTCATCGAAATAAACCAATGATGAAATAACGCTCTCGAATGCGTCTGTAAAATGTTGCGTCAAGCTTAAATATTGGCAATGCGAATGCACATACGCACATATTTCAAAGCCGAATATTCTAATCAGCAATCCGACGATTTCGTCACAATAATCATTTCACCGAACAAACAATTTAATCTTCGCAACGGCATGTCTCAGCGAATTTTCTAAATGAGCACGCATATAAAAAAGTTCAAAATGTCAACTGCCTTCACTTTGTTTAAATATTGCGTCTTTTGATGGTTAATCAGCATTTGTGGTCGCGTGTACGCTTTTTATAATCTGAGTCTTTAAATGTAAGATCTTGTAAAACCCCGCTAACGAATATTCATTCCCGATCGAAAAAGAGACTTTGCAAAAAAACCGCTCCGAAAAAAATTTAAAGCGTTTTCCTGGACGTTTAGGACGATTACACATGAAAACGTCCTACCGGCGAAGGAGATTGATCGAAGCTGCTTTAAATATAGAACATGTGGGTGCATACACACATAGATATACGTACGTAATCTGTACGTATGTGTGCGCGCAGGCTGAATGAAAATTGCGCGAACATGTGTGATATTCCTCGAAAAGTTGTTGGCAAAAAGTTACTTTATGTGTCTGTGGTGGATACACTGTACACACACACACTCTCTCTCTCTCGCGCACACACACACACACACACACACACACACACACACACACCCTAACACGACACTCGAGGGGCGTCCGTGCGGTCGATGTAAATTTTCGGAGCACGTAGGTTCCAACAGGCTGATGCAAGGAACCAACGGCCAGCGTGCGTTCCAGACCGTGGCGGCTTTCGCCGAGAATCGAAGAGTCCAGTAGGCAGGGCTATGCCTATTCAGAAACGTTCTCTCGAATGTACGTTCGTACGATACGAGTAGCGTGTGTGGGCTATGCACAAAGGGAAAAGGAAGCTTCGAGTCTCGGAGCTCGGGCTCTATCTCTTTGGATTGGGTATCCGTGAAATGAGCTCCACTATGTGCATGCTACAGGTATATTGGAGCAGCGGCAGCAGCAGGCTGAAGCGGTGGCGTACGTGACGGGTCGCGGGTCTACATCAACAGGGCAGCAGCAGTCGCGATGCGGAGACGTGGCAACTGCGCAGAAGAGAGCCGCGAGCTGGCGAATAGCCTGATCGGCGCGCTGACGAGTGGTAGGGGGAGAGCGAGCCGACGCGCGAATAACTTGGGCCGACTGCGCCGTGGGGAGCTCAGTCGGAAACCAACTGCCGAGCAGTGAGGGACGGTGAACGTAAAAGCGGACCGATGTGTTGATCCGGGGATATTTTGATGCGCTTCCGAGCCCTTAGAACGCTGCAGCGTGTGAGAGGCAACGAGCGTCGTCCAGGAAGAGCTGCTACGAAGAGCTACGTTGTTGAGCTGACCAGGAGACAGTAGGAAGATTCGTCGCGTATCGCCCTCGCATCAGCATTGGCGATCAGACGTCTCTTCGACCAGCAGAAGAGTCGCTCGACGAGTAGTTAGTCGTCGTAGGTTGAGAGGCGGAGAGCACTGACAGGCCACAATAACAACGACTGCCTGCACCGGAGACACGCAAACGAGAGAGGAGAGTTGCTGAACAAGAGGGCTTGTTCGAATACAACTTGCAACGAGCTGCTCTGACGGAGTGGGTTATTGCGTTGTCCACAGTCTGTGATAGTAGAACGTCGAGAGAAAGGAGAGGAGAGGAGCAGAGAGCTTTGGAAGAGTGAGCGTTTGTTCGTCCGTTTTTATTTCGGAGTGTGACATCCACCGGCGATCTTTTTGGTGTTGTGTGAGCCCGTGTGTCACCAGCAGCAGCACTGAATCCCACACGAATAAAAAAACGACCACGACCGACGACTAGATAGGCTTTATATTATTTATTTCGATCTGTGATATACACCTACATTACTGATATTAAGGGCTAAGTCGCCGGTGACGAAGAGAAAAAAGTCCATCGTCCCATCGAGGTTGGAAAAGAGCAAATCACTTATCATCGATTATCATCATCTTGATGTCAGTATCTAGTGCTTAGACGTTTTTGTATATACGACTGACTCTTTTTTACGATTATTACGATTTAAAAAAAAACAAACCGGTGCGATTGAGAAGCGAGATTGTACGAGTGAGAAAGAATCAAGCGAAATCCAGATTATATTGTATATTAAGAGAGAGAAAGAGAGAGAGCGAGTTTCGAGTGATTGAGGGAACAGTGATACACTTAGATTATAGACCAAGAAAAAAGAAGTCAAAGGCTCGGCAATTCTGCGATAGCGTGTACACAGAAGAGAGAAAAGTTCACCGCTTATTACATTAGCTACAGTCATCTATAAATATATATTATTTATCAACGCGAGAGGGAGAGAACAAAAATGGTCGAGAAAATCCTAGAAGAGCGCGAGGATGAGCGCACCCAAGAGTCAACCAGAGGTGAGATGCACTGTCTATTTGTACGCACATTTGTTTGTTTCCTTTTTGCCATCCTAACCCATATTACGTAGCACACCCCAGCAAGCATTTCGGGAGGTTAGCTGTGAGAAGCTTCCAGACGCCGCGCGGAAGGATCGATATTATAGGCACTGCTTGCACTTACTTACAGAATATCTGTACAGCGCTGTTTTGCCTTTAAAAAATTTGTTATAAATTATCTTTCGCCACCAGGATACCTTAGTAACCAACAAAAATACCGCATTTGCCGCGAAGTATTCGCGGATATCGATTTTGAGCAAGCGAGAGAGAAAAGCCGGTATATTTTGTAAAAGCCGAAACGCCACGTCAACGCGCACTTTATATATACATATATATATAGTGTGCGATATATATATATATATATATATATATATATATATATACATATACATACACACACCCGTTCTTCCTCGTTGCAGCTCTTTCTCCCCCTTTCACTCGTTGCCATGGTCTCCCCGGCAAAAGCTATATAGCGGGTGCTTCTCTCCTTTTTTTTCTTCCATCTCTTTGTTCGTCAAGCGCGTATAGGCAAATTGCTCTTCATTTTCGTTGGTTTTGAGAAGACTTGGTGCATCGCACTCTCTCCCTGCATTTTGTATTTTTTGTTTTCAGTCGGTCGCTTGCGACCCTTTGTCATTGATAAGCTTCCATCGGAACACACGCATACAAACACGCTATTGTTTCGAAGATAAATGAAAACTCAATTTTATCTCTCCACGCGATTATTTTTGCACTCGATCGTTTGCGTATCAACATTATGGTTTTGTGTGCGCGATTGCTTTTTCGCGGAAAAAGGGGAGAGGGAGCAAAGTTGAAGTGGGTTAGTAGTAGAAGCTTTGTCGACTCTATTACGCGTTTTCGATGGGAAAGAAGAGAGAGGGAGAGAGAGAAACAATAAAAAGGGCCCCAGCAGTTACATACGTGCGAAGAGGAGGAGAAACCGAACGGACAAAGAACAAGGGGGGAGCCCATAGCATCTTTTAAAGGGACACAGCGAGAGAGAGAAAGAGAGAGAGAGAGAGCCCGCATGTGTGTGTGTGTGTGTGTTTATGTGTGTGTGCACACGTACGCATTTCGGAGTTGGGTGCTTCTTTGTTCGTGCGGCTCTCGCGCTTGGGTATGAGGTAATCGAAGCGTGTCCCGACTTTTCGCCGCTTCAAACGCATTATTATTCCTTGTACGAAACGCACTGTTTTTGCATAGAAATCAAGGTTGAGCAAACATACAAGTATATTTATGTATTGACTAATGCAGCACAAATTGGTGCTGATTCATCGGAATAATTTGTGGATAAAAAGAAACAATTAGCGAATGGGAAACGTCGACGAGTGTTGGAGACTCGCGCCGTCCGTGGAATCAACCGCGCGGAGAATAATTCGCCACAGACGTCCGCGCTTATCGCTGAAGCTCGCCGAGAGAAAAAAAAAAAAAACGTTCGAGAAAGGCCCTCGGCAGTTCGCCATCTGGTATGCAGGCAAATGCGCACGTAGAGATAGAGGCGGCAGTATCGATCGGTTCCGGCGCTCGATGTATACATGCACACACGTACGCGCACCCCGTCGAGAGCCTTATCCCAAGGTCACGAGCGGCGCGCGCAACCATCCCCTGCGCGCACGCCGGGCTGGCGCGATGCACGCCCGGCTCGCGAATCGCGGAAAGCAGAATCGATTAGCCTCGCCGCGGCGGTCCGTCCCGAAGCCGCGAGAGAAGCGAGCCGCGCCGGAGCGAGCGCGCTCCTTTTTCTGTGTCAGTCAATGAACTCCGGGCAGCTCGCGCGTCCGCGAGAAGCTCGGCGGCCGTCGCGAAAATACGTTCGCGCGCGCCGCGGCGGCGGCCCGCCTCGATTCGCTTGCGCTTGCGTCGAGCGAGCACCGGGACGGGCGACGATCGTCGGGACTGGCGCCTCCGCGTTGCCGCCCCCGCGCGTCCTCGGCAGGCGTGTCGCGGCCCGCGACTCTGCTCGAGTTCGCATACGTCTCGCCCTTATTTCTCGCCGCGAAGGGGGTGGGGGGAGCGGAGAGAAGCGAGCGCCGCTGGCGTGCCAAGGCCCTGCTCTCGGCTTACGTAAAGGTTGGTTCGCTCCGGGAGGCCTCGCCGTCGGCCGTATCTCTCCGCGGCGAGCTCGGCCCACTCTCGATTCGCGAGTCGACCGACGATCGCTCGTCTCGACGACTGGCCGACGCGCAATCGTCGCGGCGATAGACGGCTCGCTATCGGCAGTCGCGCGGCCGAGAGAAAGCCGCGCAGCCTCGTACGCGCGCGCGCGAGAGAGAGAGGATATGGGCACGGCTGGAAAAATCTGGCGCGCGCGCGTTTTAATTGAGCGGCGCCGCGCGTGGGTGCCCCTGATTTACGAGCATCTCCGCCGCGAGCTAGAGACAATGGCGGCTCACCTGGATCTACATTCGACTCGCATTCAAATCCGCGGAGCGAGACTTCTCTAACCACTGGTTCTCCGTCTCTCGGCTGCCGGTCCGTTACGAAGCTGCCGTCAACCTCCTCTCTCTCCTTCTTCCTCGTACTCTCGAGGAATATATGTACGCGTACGCGCCTCTCGGCCGACGGCGATGTTTTATTCAGGCTGCGGCCTTTGTGCGCGTGCGGCTACGCGATGAAAAAGCAAACAACCAGCGGCGGTAATGCATATCGATCTGCCGCGGCGTACTTTTTTTACCTCGCGCCGAGCGAGCGGAAATTAGAGGCAAGAGCAGCAGCCTCCCTCGAGCTCGTAATCACCGAGGACAGTTATAACGGACGCGCAATAAGTAGCTCTCGAGAGGAGGAAAACTACTCGCCGACCCTTTCTGCCGGCGATCGACGACGCGGCCGTCGGCCGATCGATCTCTCGGCCGGTGCGCACCGGCCGAGAGTAATGCCCCGTCGAGCGCCGCGCTCATTCCGGCTTCTTCGCTTCCCTCTTCGCTCCTCGTGGCTGTGCAGGCGCCGAGCCCCGCGCATCCCCGTTCGCGGCGGAATCACCCGAGAGACCGTTGCTCGAGCCGCGCTCCTACGTGGAAGAAAGGGGGGCCCCGAGGATGAAAAAGGAAAGAAAAAAGAAGGAGAAACGAGCGGCGCGCCCGACAAGTCGAGACGCGTTGCGCCTGCTCTGCTCGATCGATCGGAATGCTGCAGCTGCCGCGTGTGAATGGGAGACCGGACCACCGCCTCGTGCCTGGCGCCGTAAAAATTTGCCCTGCGACATCTCGCCTGCTCTCTCTCTCTCTCTCTCTCTCTCGCTCTCTCTCTCTCTCTCACACACACACACACACACACATGGAGATTTTCACCGGCGTCGCTGTGCGCCAGCTATCGCGTCCTCGTATCCGGAGGACTGCGCGGCGACGGGCGAAGCTAACGGCACTCGCAGCCCGCTCGAGCGCGCGCAAGCTGTGCCGATCGGCGAGCGTGTCTGTGCGCGGATGCGGCGCCACTGCTGTCGCTCCGCGCTCCTCGCGCAACGCGACGCGACGACGAAATAAAAAGGAAAGAGCGCGGTCACCGAGCGCTGAGCTTCATCTTGGGTTTGCTTGTGATTGCAGGCGACGGAGTGAGCTCCACGGGGGAGTCGATGACGGCGGTGCAGGCACGCCAGGAGGAGGCCAGGCGCAAGCGCCGCAAGAAGAAGCGCTCGTCCGGCTCGTCCCTCGTCTCGTCTTGCTTCCAAGGTACGTCACCGCACGCATCGCTCCTCCTTATGCCGGCAACGCACGGGCTCGCGTCGGCCAGAGATGCGTCTGCTCCCGGCCGCTGCTGATCTTCGCTGCGCCTCGGCGAGAGCGCGCGTTTCCTTGTCCCTCCGACGCCGAACGAACAGCTCGAGATCGAGCAGGAGGTCGCGGCCGCCCATCGGAAATGCAATTACAGCGGCGTGCCCGGCTGAGCCGGCGCTCGCTTTCGATCACTAATAACGAAGCCTATGTTTTCCTTTTTGTTTGACGAAAAAAGAAAAAGAGAGAAACGCCCACGCGTTCGCGAGCCTCGCCCACTGGTGATGAAAGTGCATCGCGTGCAGCGTTGCCAGCTTTCGCGAAAGTCGCGATAGAAAGTTGCCTTTTTTCTTCTTCGTTTTTAGCATCGCGTCACGTATGAAAAGGGTCAACGAGAGAGAGAGAGAGGACCTTCAAGAGTCTTGAGGTCGGTTGTCTTTTTAACATTCGTTTATTACCCGTTTCGCGGCCGTGAAACGATCAAATTGACAAGCGGCTGCGATACGTATTGCACTCTCTCTCTCTCTCTCTCTCTCTCTTCAATGAGCGGGCAGACGACGACAAACCGATGAGTTTCTCCTTCGAAGGAAAAATGAAAGAATCGGAAAGGAAGCGAGCTAAGTTTAGCAGGCGCGTAATGGAGTACGCCTGGTGCTGACGGGAGCATGGGAAGTCATGGGGGAGAGAGTAGAGCGGCGCTTAACCTTGACACTGAGCGCGGCCAGACGGAACGACGAGCAGACGCAGTCAGCTGCTGCTTGTTTCCCGTCTCTCGAAAGGAAGCGCAAAAAGGCGCGGATTTTCGAACAACCGATCGTGGCCGGGCACAGCTTACGTAAAAGCGGTTTCAACCGACTCGCAGCTGGGGGATTTCTCTTCCGATAGAAATCGCGGCGGCGCGGCAGGATGCATTCGACTTTTTCCGCGCCGCCAAAACGATAACGATCCCCGCGAGTCGGCTCGTGCCGTGTCATTATCGCCGCGTGATGTATGCGCAACGGGTAAAATTAGAAACGGCTGCGCGGCATGTGAGAGCTTTGTGCCGGGCGAAAAATCGTGAGCGATAAACGCGCTTGCTCGCCGCCCCCTCGAGAGAGAGAGAGAGAGAGAGAGAGAGAGAGAGAGGGACAATTTGTTAGAGAGCTGCCGGCGCCGCTTCGCATTATTTTAGAAGCCGCGCTCCGTCCACTTTCTCGCGTGCAAGTACACGACTTTCCATTCGCTTTGAGGCTTACGCGGCGAGCGGAGAAGATGAACGTGGGATCGGTTTGCTGCGCTCAGCCAAATGAAATTTTCCGTGTTCGCAGAGCTGTACAAGCTGACGGGCGAGGTACTGGGAGAAGGGGCGTACGCTTCGGTGCAGACGTGCGCCTCGCTCTACACGGACCTCGAGTACGCGGTCAAGATCATCGACAAGATACCCGGACACGCGCGCGAGCGCGTGTTCAAGGAGGTGGAGACGTTCCACAACTGCGCCGGCCACCCGAACATCATACAGCTGATCGAGTTCTTCGAGGACGACGAGCGCTTCTACCTCGTCTTCGAGAAAGTCAACGGCGGCCAGCTGCTCAATCGCATCCAGGAGCGCGTGCACTTCAGCGAACGCGAGGCCAGCCAGATCATCAAGGAGATCGCCAGCGCGCTCACCTTCCTCCATAAGAAGGGTGAGTCGACAGCTTTTCTTTCACTCGTAGCGCCACGACTTCGCTCCGTAGGCGCCGCTCTTATCGCGCGGAATCGTGGATTTCAGGCATCGCTCACCGCGACCTCAAGCCCGAGAACATCCTGTGCGTGCACCCCGACAAGCTCACACCAGTCAAGATCTGCGATTTCGACCTGGGCTCGGGCATAAGGTTCAACAATAGCGTGGCCTCGCCCATCGCCACACCGCAACTCCTGACGCCGGTCGGCAGTGCTGAGTTCATGGCGCCCGAAGTGGTCGAAGCCTTCATCGGCGACGGCAACTTCTACGACAAGCGTTGCGATCTCTGGAGTCTTGGCGTCATCATGTACATTCTGCTCTGTGGCTACCCGCCGTTTTATGGCAACTGCGGTACTAACTGCGGCTGGGAACGCGGTGAAAATTGTTGTGCCTGCCAGCAGCTGCTCTTCACCAGCATCCAAGACGGCAAGTACGAGTTTCCGGATTCCGAGTGGGCCGACATCTCCGAGGAGGCGAAAGATCTGATCTCGAGTCTCTTGATCAAACAAGCCCAGAAGCGTCTCAGCGCCGAGAGCGTTCTCAACCATCCGTGGATCAATCCGGGTCCCGCCTGTCGCCAAACTGCTGATCGCCCGCTGGCAACTCCTCATACCATCAGGTTCGTTCACTCAACGAAAACCTTTCATTACCGTCGTCTGCAATCGTTACGATATGATCTCGACTGACCAATGTTTCGGCGTATTTTTCAGGAGAAACAACTCGGCACGGGAGCTGTCGGTGTTTGCTGATTCGGCGATGGCTGTAAACCGTGTATTTCTGCAGCACTTCTCCGTTAACCTGGAGGACTTGCAGGAGTACCGCGAGTTTCGACTGTCAACTTCATCGACCGACGACGACAACCATCCTTACGGCCACATGTCGGACTCGAGCAGCGAACTGTCCGAGAGTCAATCCTCGGGCGAATTTGACCACGGCACCAGGCGCAAGTCATCGGGCACCGACTCGTCCGGTAACATAGGCATCTTGAGCAAACAGCGTCTCTTTGATAAGGATCCTATCAGCTTGTTCGGATTGTCACCACCAAGCGAAAGCAGACTCATGCAGCGTCGCCTCAAAGCTCGCTCCGACCTGCTCATTCGCCATAACAATAAGTTGTCCATCGTTGCATCACCAAGTGGCTGAGTTACAGTTGGAGTTACGTCCCAGCGACGACCAACATCATCAAGTCGTCTTCATCGTCCAACACCTCATCTCCCCATTGGGTTCGAGCTCCTTCATGTGATTCGATCCGCTCATGAAATCGCGTTTAACTTATTTTCTCTACTTGGTAAACCTTATACTTTTCGGCAGTCTAATTTTGCATACCTTGGACGAGCATTCGGTTGCGTAGCCCTCTTTTAACGCATTGTATACAGTTATGGACTTTTTCTTTTTTTTTCCTTTTTTTTTGAGTTGGCGGATAGCACTAAAAACGTACTCACACATGTACACTTTACTGAATGCGAGGACACTGCTCATCCTACGAAATATGCATTGACAGTTGATTGGATAATTGTATTATTTTGTTCATTTGTTTTGATATAGAATGGTAAACAGTTTGATGTGGCTTGTTTTATTGCGGCCACCTTGTGCCATGCATAGTATTTCTTGTTGTCAAAGAAAAAAGGTGTATGATTGGATTTCTTATGATTGGTATTTTCGATAACTGTCGAAGCACCATCCGTAACTTCAATACTTTTAATTCAAGTTCATAGATTCTATTCATTTTGTTGTTAATTCTATTTAATTTTGTGCGTACTTTATGCACTTCAATGTGAAGTAAGTAACGTTGATCAGCAAGATATGCTAAGGAATTATTCCAAGTAATTTTTGGTATTACCTATCTTATAAGCTGTTCAGTTACTTACATTTTTAAGTAGACACTTATATAATTTTTCAGATTCTCAATTATAATTCAAATTCGAAATTTGAAAATCGAATTTTCTATCCAAATTCAAATTAATAGCCAAGCAGTGTCCTTTCAGATGCATCAGTGTAGTGTACAGTTTTTGCTCAGTAGGATTGTAAGGTATAGCTATAGACTATAAGAATCTTGATAAAGTTAATACATTTTTAATGAGCGGCAAAAATAATTATAGAATGGAGTTATGTCGCAGAAAGACGGATTTATCAGACCATATTCTTTACAAGTGCTTAAAGAGTTTAATAAATCACAAAAAAAAAAAATAATAATTAGCACGTAGTGAGCAAAGGAATAGTCACTTTGTGTGAAGTCCTTTCAAATTTGTACCTGTGTTGTAAGTGAATTAGGCGGGAGGAAGAAGATATTTAAAAAATTAGAGATTCAAATTTAAAAAAATTTTATGCTTTATAAAAATATATTTACTATTATTAGATCTACTTAAATATTACCAAAACGACTTGGATTTAATCTTATTTGTTTATTTTCTCTGTACTTTAAGTCTCTTTAAATACCAAAAATTACATCATGTATCATTTAAAAAGATTGGTGCGCTTTTCAGTCAACATTTCTTTCGTTACATCTTTTTCGAACGAATATTTATGATTGTACATGTTACGTTCAATTATGAGTTATTATTTAAAGTTCTTTTTTCGTACATTTGGTACTAGTTTGCAATTGTTTTTAAATGTTTTCTTTTTAATGGTTATACTTAATGTTTTTTTATTATTTTATTGATATTTTCATACAAATCCTATGGGTTGTTGATGAACATAAAAAAGTTGCGCCAATCTTAAAGTGATTCGCAAAAAATCAATTACTTTCAAAAACATTACTTTGAACTATTTCAAAAAAACAATTTACGCGATTGTAAAGTGGCTGTTCACCGACTACGTCTCATGAACGTGCTGAGGTGGATTCGAAGCCTTTCCCTGGTCTAATAGTTTATAAGAAAAAGCGAATTTTCTCAAGATTCTCAACAAATCAGATTTACATGGTAAAATTAACTGCAGATTTCCTATTGCAACCATATTTGAGATATCTTGGGAAGAAAATCATAAGCAAACAAGTGTATATAAAATTTAACAACTCTATAGAAGAGATGTGCTGAGGAAATATTATGTCACGGACCGATCAAATACAGAAAACAAAAAAAAAGAAAAAAAAAACAAAAAAATATGGCCATTCATGGCTCCCAGTGGTCTTTTAAAAAATCTTTGATTCACGCCAAATTACTATTGTAACGGTGTTTCTCTGTGCCAGTATTTTATTTCATATTCTAATTTTTTCACCGTACAGTATAAAATAAAAAACTGTTGAAGATTCACGGAGAAACATCGCTGGTACGCGAAAGATACTAACATAGAAGAACCGTATATTATATTATGTAAGCGTACCGATAACATCGCCTCAAACAGAATATAATGATAATGTTATTTCGTCCAGACGCTGGCGCGGATGAAAGACTTTGAGTAGCTTTTTAAAACTTTATTTCTTCTTCCTCTAACTCTTTATTTTCTCTGTATTTAAAGTCATTTTAGACTTACACAAAGATGAGCACGAGTGTGAATGCTATTGTGAGAGTGATTGCGAGTAACCACTGTAAATAAATTTTTGGGATTGCAGATAATTAGGGGAACGTACTGTAAAGATTGTAGAAGTTTGAGCGAATGAACGTAAAGTTGAACTGTAATAACTTGATACGAGAGGTGAATTTTTTTAAAAGCAATGGCCATAATAGTGATCGACGCACGCGGGGCGCGGCGAGTGTATGATGACGAATACGAAAATAACGCAAGCGACAAATGTTGAAAAGAAAAATCTAACTATTAGTTGGTAAGAAAGAAATTTGCAGCAGACGTGTCGATTGACGGCCGCTGAAATGATGAGTAAGCGTGTGATAATACAAATATACTAGTGTGTGAATGAGAATACATTTTTTGCGCTATTAAAATGATAACGAGAGAATGTAATCCTTTTTGGTCATTTTTTTCTCAGCGTGCCGCTGCAATCGTTTAAGCGATTGTTGAACGATAACAACATCAAACAAAATAAATATGAACACTTTTGACTGTAAAATGGTTGAACAACGCTCTCAGAATCTGATTTTGAAAGGCCAATCACGTTCTGAACTATTGACACTCATTGTGATCGAAGCGCAAGCGAAAAGAATTGAACGGTATTATTATATCTCGTTATATATCGGCGCTAATAAAAAAAACAGTGAGAAAAATAATACGAAAAAAAATATAGCGCAGCGGCAACTTTATACACATATACGCGTAGAGCATCGCTGTTTCTCTCTTCGACTCGCGAAGCTTACAAATATTAGTCAAGACACGCGAGTTGATTGCTTCCGTCTTTGAGCCAGCTGCCAAAGTCATTGTACGCGGGTTTCACTCGAAGAGACAAGCAGCGAGATTTTCGTTACTTTTTTAAAAAGCAATCTAAAAAAATGTCAAAAAAAATCATAATAAAAACACACAGAATCTTTTCAATTGATTACATGACTTTTTTTTTTAAAACAATTATCCTGTGCTTGTTTAACGTAAATCAAAATTTCGACATTTAACAACTACACAGAGAACAAAAATCATCTAGTCCCGTTTGGTATTTGATATTGAGAATCATCGTCGAATTCTTGTTATGCTCATATACATTAGTACGGCGTCGCATTCATCGAAATTCATAAAAATTTAATTCTGTACATGACGTCGACTAAAACATTTTGTCTTATATAGAAAAAACAAAAAAAACAATGTTCACGATAGATGGCTCGTGAAGAACAAAAGCCACGTAAAGATGCTCTTGTAAGCAACTAGCGACGAAAAGTTGAAAAAGAAAATCACAAAAAAAAAACATAAAATGCAACAAAAAAGGAAAAGAAAATCAATTGTTAGAATTATGAATAGTGCCTAGATTAGGACTAGGCGCAATAAGTAGTTGAACCGGTCCTCGAACGACCAAAATTCCCTGTCCCCCTTTATTCACGTCATTACTCATTTTTTGTATCTCAAGGAATTAATCCTTCCCATTAAAACGAGAATCGTTCGAGCGATTAGTCGGCAAAAGAGAAATTTGCTGCGAAAGGAAAACAGAGAGAGGAAAATGACGAAACGAAACTATTTTTTATCATTTACATCCGGCAATGCGTAGGCGAAGCGAGCGGCGTTTGTCGTCCACTCTTCGTTACCACTCGACGCTTTCTATGCGAGGCTTTTTACAATGCTGCGTCTTGCATTTTTTTATTTCGCTTCCAACCTTTGTTGCGTATTACGAGTCAGAGACTACGACGACGGCGGCAACATGCAAGTTGCACACGTATAGAGAGAGAATGTTGAGACAGAGGCGAGAACAGTGATGAGATAACGATGCGACTTTTCTCGTTCCAACGACGAAAGGCGTTTTATTTTTGTATATCGACGATTGATTGAACGGAGGGAGCGAACAGCGTATCTGTATAAAGAAGATATATAATGTACATAATTTCGTTTTTCAAATCGACGTATCTGTTATATTTTTACAAAATTGCAATTTATCCCGGAGGAAGAGGGAAAAAGAACAGTACTGAGCGTCGGCTTTCCGAGTGTTCTTGATTTTGAAGAGAAATCACGCGGCAATATAATTGTCTCTTAGACATGCTCACACACTTATCAGTATTTCCGAACTGCATTTATTATTGATCCAAGTTTTAGCGCTCGTGCCAACGATATTTACGTCTCTCTTCTACACTATTTGTTTTCCACGATAATTGAGACATAATGTGCACGGAAAGCTGATGCGGCATCGAAAAATATCTAAAAAAAATAATACATTGCTATCAGAGTATCCAGAGAGACAGAGAGGAGTGAAATAATATTTAAAGCTTTAACGTGGGAAGCTCCCATGTGTGATGCGTGAAAACAATTAGCCTGTAGTGAAACATATGAAAAAATGTTGAGACTGGATTGTGAACGTACAAAACTTTATTATAAAAATGTAGCGAGTCAAGATCAAGTTTAAGCGAAATTTCATTCTTAAAGATTATCTAAATTTGAGCAAACCTTCTGATGCGCGCGTCTGAATTGGCGAAATTGGTGTTTTTTCATGTGAATTTTTACCGCACGTTGTGCATGCATAAAAGAAATGACCTAATAAGTTGGCTCAAGCTTAGAAAGTTTTTATCAATAATGTAATCAGAGCGAGAGAATATATTTACGTTAAAATATCGCGGGATGATTGAGAACGTATGGAAAATAAGTGGAAAATGCCGATCACGCAAGCGATGGAAGTTCTTCTGGGAACTTAAATTCTTAGTTTGTTCTTTGTGATTTTACCATGACATTTATTCTCGTGAAAAACAAAACAATATTGCAATATCTATACTACATACCATATAGTACGTGAAAATTTGGTCTTTCATTTGAAACAATTTGCTTGCTCGATCCCTCCAAAAAGATTATTAAAACATGACAATTCGTGGAACGAGTGACCATATGTATGAACACTGAATATCAAACATACAGAGCGATATGTGAACGAACGAACGAAAGAAAAGCAAGGCAAAGAGGAGAACAGTAATTTTACCTCCTGTAGCTTATCATTTTTATACATACGATTGAGTACAAGCGGAATGGTTTTTTCGCGTATGACAAAAGCATCGCGTTTATCGTTTCATCGAAACAAAGTTTTCGCGTATATCTTTGCGGGACGCGCGACGGAGCGAAAGTGCAGACAACACAACGAGAGAGAGAGTGAGAGAGAGAGAGAGAGAGAGAGAGAGAGAGAGAGAGAGAGAGAGAGAGAGAGAGAGAGAGAGAGAGAGAGAGAGAGAGAGAGGGACATTTTTAAGCGAGGCAGGCGAACATTGTGATTGCTTTTTTTTAATGCGATGTTAGAAAGCAATGATCTTGAATTCAATGGCAAAGCTGCGTCGAAATTGTCAGAGTTTATTTTTTTCCAAAGAAATTCATATGTATTTCATCGTTTTCCATTCGAACCTCATTATAGTAATGGTATTTCACAGTTTTTCCTTGATAAAAATGCAGCTATAATACCCAATCAAATGTGTATGAAACCATTGATTGATCGTAAGAATCGATAAAGTTTATTTGGGACAAAATCTCGCTCGTGCATTTTTGTAAAATCACAAAACAATTGTATTTACATCGCGCTGAGTTCCGTCACAGTCGCGCAAGCGCGACGACAGTATTATACTACATTAGTATACAAATATAAACTCAGGAAATGAGGAAAGATAAAAAAAATGAAGAAAAAAAACCAAAAAATATGACTCACCAGTAAACTCCCTTAAAGAAACTGTTACGAGTGATCATCTCGAATCGTCGTTGACTCAGTGACATTTATGTGAAAAAAATAAATAATTAAGTCTGCGCTCTTCTCTATACTTTGGTATTATACTTTCTTTACATTCGCAAATACGCCTAATTTTGCAACTTTTTGTGCTTATATTATTTAAGGAGATTTGCACAAACCATCTATCCAACATATTGTAAAAGACTACTTGTTTGCCGACTTAATCTCTCAAGCTATAAGATGTCAATTGTATCATCAAAATAGAATTTAAAATGCATTTGTATTACGAGTGTCGTTTTAATTTTTGGTAAAATATGACTGAGTACTTGAATTTTAATAATTCCACTATTAACGATACAAGAAAAAAAGCAACCAGCCATTATAATTACTAACTTTTAGCAAGAGACTGTAATATTTCAGAAATGATATTTTGTTGTATGAAGAGCCAGACATCAATTATATTTCAATACAAAAACACATTTTGTAATGTTACTGCGCCGGACTAACCATTATTAATGATATACTTTATTTGAATGTAAGCATTATTAATGGGAAACATCAATAAATCAATCAAAAAGTTTCAAACAGTCTTCTTCATTACAAAACCTTTAACATAATCTTTTAACTTTTAAAATAAAAATTGGAGGTAGGGGAATAAAAGGATGAAATTCACAGCAATGATAAATATTTTTAATTTTTTAATATTTATTGTCGATCTGGACTAAAACCAAGTCCTCTGTACAAAGACGATTTTAATATATATATAATATTTTAAATAAACTCGGGAGCTTGGGAAAGCTCGCTTTGTTTGTTGCTCGCTCACTTTGTTACCAGATGCAATCTGTTTTATCAACCAGCGTGCACCTGACAACCTTGCGCGCTGCAGAAAATCAATCGCCTTCTGACCATCCCTGATAACAGAACAATAATTTTACGCTTATCGTGGAAAAACGACTTGGCTAATTGCGTATTCAGCACGCAGAAGACGATCGAGATTCGGCGATTTTCACATTCTCTCTTGCGATTTAAAGCGTCAAATAATATACGGCGATAGTGGGGCTGTGATATAAAATATAAATAAACCTTTAGATATCTATATGGTTACTTGAATATATGTTTAACTACAGTAAAGCAATAGCTAATTGAAGTTTTAAATCGCAAAAGATATTCTTTCCTTATTTAAAAACAAAAAAAAACAGTCCTTACAACATATAAGTTGACTCTTTACATTTATAAATCATTATTTTCTTTTTCTTTCTTTATCGTTGAATATTCAAAAAGTCTTTGATATTTACGCTTTTAGTAATCTCATATCCTTTGATGAATGCATTTGTACAGTGGTAATATCTCAGCTACAATGATGCTCGTAACAATTTACAGATGACCATTTCCTTCGTTCTAGATTCATCATTACAACAAACAAAAGATACATCTTAGCACCAAAGCTCTTCCAGTCTCGGAAATATTCAATTGGTGTTTGAATACTTTTCTTAATCCTGCAACATTTCTAACGATTTGTATTTTTAAAGCTAAACTATATAACGATTGATTAAGAATAAAGTAACATCACGAGATTAAATAATGACGCCGTAAACGAACGAGAGCAAACAAAGCGACGTCGTACGTCGTAAGTAACCATTCGGTCGGGCAGTTTTCGTTCTCAGTTCTCTTCTCTCTCGCGTACGGCTCGGCTTTGACTTGGCCAAGATTGAAGGTAGGGGGAGAGGGGGTGCAACGACCCGCATGCACACTCGCTCGTGCATGCCTGCAGTCGATGCAAACTTAAAAAATAATAAGGCATCGAAACCGATAATATTATCTGAACAAAAGCGCGCCCCTATGTATGAATAACAGTCGCCATGGACATGACATGCATAAATTATTTATTGGTTACACGGTTCGATCGCATCGTAAAGTGCAACTTGCTTTTCGTCGTTACTTTCGCAAATAAAGCCAGCGAACGAGCGGGCGACGCCTCCATTTTCTCGCCTGGACGCCAATTTGAATAAATAAACAAATAGTCATTGTTTTCCGCAACTGGCGTTTAACCACTTTAGAGCCTCTGCGCGCCAAAACTTCCCGCTAGACACCTCGCCGAGGCATTCACAATTCTCGCATACCAGTGTGTCATTAACGTACGGCTTCTACAATCATCGTTTCATTTGGAGTTGACGTGCGTTAGGAACTTACTCGATCAATCTCCGAGAGATCAAGAGATATAGAGAAGGCAATTTCGGAAAATGTTTCTGAAATCTGTCATCCGCAAAAGCTCCTTCGCGAGGAAATCGACGTAATTCTAAGAATAAACGCGGATCGAAGAAAAAAAAAGCAGCAGCTCCCGCGCGCATACGTCGTGCCGGAATTACATGTCGGGAAGGTTATTTGCCTGCATTTCATCTAGTGCTGATTCGACTAGTGCGCTCTATCTCTCTCACTCTTTCCGGGTGGAGAGAACCGTGTCGCCTTGCGCCGTAAATTTCGGCCGCTGGATATTCTGCCGAGCAAGCAAGTCTTTATACGTACGTGCGGCGACCTCCTCGTCCCGTTTGTTTTCGTTTGTTTTCGTTTCTTCCCTTATCCTTTCTCGCCTCTCGCGAAATCGCCTTTCCGCTGAATATATTAGATGGGTTGGCTCGCCCGTCTCTCTTTCGTGCAGCCGTACACATGCTATATTGGAAAGCTCGGCCGCGCAGGCAAAAAAGCCACGGTGAAAACTTGATTTTTACGAGGCGCCGCCGTTACGCCCGGCAAGTTTGTTTGAAAAGTGCCGGCCGCTTGCGGAGGGCAAAACATTTTGCAAGTTCCTTTGTTTTTACCGAAGGCAAATAGAGGCGTTTCGCTCGCTCGCTCGCTTGCTCCGTTGGATTCGCTTTTAATACTTACGCTACACGGATTTGCAAGACTAATAAGATAGTCGTTTTCTTTGACATTGCTTGTTGAAATGTAATTATTGCACGACGATCGATGAACGATCCTTCGAAATCATATCCCGTTTTAGGAAAAAAAAATAGCAGTCTATTATTACCCTGCAAGTTCCTGCGACAATATTTTGCGTCTGTAAAATAAATGGATAGTTTTGTTTATTTACAAGAAGATTTACGAGATGACCGTAGGGCAATAAAAAATTTGAAACGGCACTGCGAGACAATAAAAAGCAAACGACAGTCGTATAGAGCTTATAGCGCTTGACAAGTAAGTTGGAATTGGATTGTGGATATGCCGGAATCGATCTCTTGCTCTTTAGGGCTTTAGCTTAGCTGAACTGAATAAAAGCAAAAGGAAAAAAAGAGTTCACGTGCACCCTTACATTCACGCGCAAAGACACACATATACTATGGCTTATAGAGAGAAGTGTACATTTATGAGCCGAGATGACATGCAATAACGTAACAGCTCCTTCCCAACGCCTAATGAATAATGTATGGATCTTTTTCACTTATACCTGCGAAAATACCTTTTCTTTTTTACATTGCATTTTACTGGCTAATTTAATTATCAAGAGAAATACGTTAAGACACGGTAAAGAGCAAAGTCTTTTTTGTTTTTCTTTTTTTTTTAGTACAAGAGAAAACGAGTTCCATCGACATACAGCGTAATCTATTTGTGTATATCCATAGACTGTTTTTAAAAAATATGTACATCATAAAAAATGGAGAGAAGGTACCTTCGAAACAGAATCGCGACTTCTTGCTTATTCGTAGCAGTACTATATATATACGCGATCTCGTTTATAATTCCTCCCCTAAAGCGATTAACATGTATACGTATATTCGTAAGTTAGATAGCTAATTAGACGTTTCTTAAGTGGTAAAAACACGTAGCACAGCCAAAAAAGAAAATGTCGAGCCCGACATCATCGTCGTCATCGGAATAATCACGCACGCAAGCCTACATCCTAGGTACAGACGAAATCAAGCTTTGCCGTGTCGTCTCGAGCGACGGAACAGCAGTGTAGTGGTGACGAGCAGTCAGTAGTCGAGTCGCTGGCTGTCGTTGAGCAGCGGTCGCCGATCGACGGGCTAGCTGTTGGGGCCGAAAAACCCAAGCGTCTTGAGAGTGGACGTGACTCGCGAGACGAGCTTGTCTTTGTAACGCCAAATGGTAGTGTCGAGTAGACTGTTCTCGCGGTACTCCACGCAAGTCTTCTTCAGCGATTTCACGCAGTCAGCCCTGTAGTGCTGCAGCTGGGCGTCCTCGGTGTCGATCGGGTAACTGGTGCAACCGGCGCCAAGGCACGCCAGCGGAAAGTGATTGTGAAGGGTCACCACGCGCTCCGGATTGTGGAAGCACTTGATGTACTGGTTCGGTTTCGTGAAGTTCTTCGAGCGGTACACGTGCTGCAGCATGTGCATGTACCTGTTCCGCATTGCAAATCAGACACAATTCATATAAATTATTCGTCGAAATTTGGAATAGCCATTAAATTATATAGGATTTCATCATGGTTCGTCAAACGTATGAACAAAGTCGCCGAACGCGTCTCTCAACTGGAAATACAATTATCGACAAATGTAATTCGATTCTACAAAAAGATCAATATAAATGCAACAGTCCGTACAGTGCACCAAGTGAATTTCGTTTCAAAGATCTTCGTTTGATTGTCGAATGCTACCCTGTTACTATAATTCATTACTGATATTAAAAAAAAAAAAAAAAAAAAAATCAGTGACATCGATTAGCCCGCATCATTGATTTTTTTCATTTAACATCTCTAGCAGCGCGCAACAAATCTGAATTATTCAGTTATTGGATAATCACTTGGCGCACCGGCGGAACGAAGGAGAGGCAAGGAAAATTGAATTTATCGATCGAATAAAAAATGCTCAATTATCGAGACATCAGCAGCCGTAAAAATGAAATATGCTAAGCGAGATAGCAGTCGCGAGAGCAAATCCCCGTTGATTTCGCATACTTCAGCGTGGCTTCTCTGAATCCAGTGAATCCAGCGAATCCAGATCAAACCTAAAAGCCGCGGTCGCTTGTCGTTGGCTTCGCCTCGACGGCGAGCTGGCGAGGAATAAAAGGAGCGTACTTTGGAATGTCCTTGAAAGATCCGTGCGCGTGCAGGAAGTCGTCGAGGAAGTAGACGTTCCTGACGTTGTACGACGCCCTGGTCTCATTCCTGAGCTTGAGCGCTTTGGGCATGACGCGCGCCATGAGCTGCTGCCAGGTGGCGTCCTGCTTGGGCATAATCACCTCGTCGACGTCGAGAAGAGCGATGTACTCGTACTCGTACATGTGCTTGTACAGGCAGTCGTTGTAGGGTATGAGTTCGTTTTGCCTCTTGTGATTGGTCTTCTTGGTGAGGTACATGTGCTGGAACGCTGGGACGTTGGGTTGTCCTCCGGGCAGGGTCAGCGGAGTGACGTGCACCTTGCCGAGTGTCTGATAGTGCTCGAGCACTTTGGTCACGTTGGGATGAACCTGCAGCTGGTAAAAGAATATCTTGTCGGCGCCGAGCAGCATGATGAGCTCGATCCACTCGACCAGGCGCACCGAGAGGTCCTCGTGCAAAAAGTCCAGGCCCTTGACGCACACGGCAAAGTCCTTCTTGAGCGCTGGCTTGTTGTAGGTTACGCGGAGATTGTTGGTCGCGGTGTCGCACCTCTTCTCCGCGAGGCTCACCGAGGCGGGCGGCCCGCGGCGCCAGTGCGACTGGGGCACTTTGCAGGCGATCACGTACGGCTGATAGATGCCCTGCTTGTAGTTGCCCCACTTGGAGTACCAGATGTACTTGTACTCGAGGACGTCGACGATCTTTGGCTCCTTCTCGCCCTCGAACCACATCTGGCAGTAGGTTTTCACGGTCGGCTCGATTCGGTCGATCATGCCGACGATTCGGATGGCAGGCCCGATCCGCGAGAGCTTGCGATCGTCGTAGAAGGCGCCGAACAGCTGGAAGGTGCCGTTGCTCGAGCGCAGCGTCTGCCAGTACACGTTGTTGAACTCCAGCTCGAAGATGCTGGGGTACTTGGGCTGACAGCCGCCGCCAGCGGACGTCTCGCTGGCCTTGGCCGTCTGGCTGACTTTGCTGTTCCTCGTCCAGTAGGCCAGCGGCAGGCTAGGCAGTCGCTCCTCGATCTCCTGTATCAGCTCGTCCTCGCTCTTGGCTGGCCTCTTGTCCAGCAGAGGCTCCAGGTCAAGCGGACTCGCCGAGGCTGTCGTGCCGGGCGTCGTGGGCTCTTGCCGCGCCGGCGCCTGTCGCTGCAGGAGAAACCTCGAGGCGGCGAGACTCTGAAGGTTCGGGTGCACTGCCGCCGCTGCCACCGGCTCCACCGGCAGTTGCTGCTGCTGCTGCTGCTGCTGCTCGTCGGAGCCCAGCGAGTTGAGCACGATGTTGGCTTGATTCGAGTGCCTGAACTGCACGGTCGCGATCATCAGCAGACCCCAGGCCAACAGGATGACGAGGGCGCGACGCGCGCACCTCGAGCCAACGGTCGCGCAGCTGTGAAGCATGGCAGCCGCTTGCGCTTTTTCGGGCCCGCTTGCGCGTTCACGCCGATGTTGCTTGTGCACCGGGCTCACTGCTGCCGCTCGCTAGCTGCGCCTGAAATCCAAGCGACGCGTCCGCCGTTAGTATCCTGCGACTTTCGTCGGTTCTTCGCGGATTCTACGCAATGTAATTTTTCTTAATATTTTTTTTCATTTTTCATGGTCACTGCGAGGCTGAATATCGCCAGGTGAATTTATAACTCGATCGATTGGGGGATAATCTACGATAAATGGGGCTTTCGGCCAAGCATTGGCAACGTAGTTGGGCTCGCAAGTCTGTTTTCGCTGATGGTTATCCGGGAAAAGAGCGCACTAATCCACTACGAAATTCCACCGTGAGATCCCGTTTGGCACGCTCTTCTCGCAGTTCAATTAAAACGCTTGAATTCGACGTAATAACGAATTGGGATTGCGATTTCGAGCAAAGGATGAACCGATTGAAGACTGACAGGCGCGCGTAATGCGTCTCGCAGTTGATACGACGGTGAATTTTTAATGTAGATTTCGTCGCTTAAGAATAATCGTGGAGTTTCGTACGTTTGAGATCGGAGCAAAATAAAAATCAATGACAACAAGATTTGGCACTACTTCAGCCAAAGATTAATTGACAAATGACATCACTCGTTGTCGATTATGGAATTGGAGCTTAAACACAAACCCCGTACGTATAAAGTCGATGAGGCAAGATAATAATATAATTACGTTAGCCACTGCTACATTTCACAACAGCGGAATTACAGCGGATCTGGTAAAAGTTAATCGATGTCCCAAATGAAACAAGATTGCGCGAAACAATGGCATCGACAAGAGCGATAAGATATAGGTTCGAGTGCCATCAGCAAAAAGAAATAGATCGCGACACGCGACATATCTGCAATAACCGGAAACGATTGTCAAAGTTTGAAGAGATAGCGGGTCAAGGCGGCGAGAAGGAGTATTCGGCAATGCCTCTCTCTCTCGCTCTTGCGACACCACTGACGCGCGGGTGCCAAAAGCGCGATCGCCCTGCCCGCGTCCACCGTCGTCGCGTCGTTATTCGCAAGCGTCGCTGCTGGCCGAGCGTCAAGGGCCGCGGCGCGCGAGCTTCTTTTTTCGCCAATCGATCCGCGCCACGGGCTTAACCTTGGCCCGCTGCAACGCTCGTCCCGCCCTGACGTTTTCTTTTCTCGCCCGCGCGATAGGGTTATATTCGGCAGCCGGGCGGAGCTGCCGTGATTAGCCTAACGACCCCCTGAATATTCAGATCTTTGCTCGCGTGCTGGTTTACACGAGCGATCGTCGGGGGGCCGATGAATTTGCAAAATGCCGGGGGGGCAAACGCACGCACCGCGAGGCGGAGCGCGTGCCAATGGGGCCGAGACTGCCGTGCTTCGCGGCGTCTTTTCGCGAGGTCGAGCTTTCGGGGGAGCGGCGCAAGTCCGAGCGGTCGGACGTCAAATCGGAACGATAGTTTATCGACGCCTCGGACTCGCGCGGGCGCGTGCGCGCTTCGTAGCCGTCGTGCCGCGAGTGGAAGGCCGAAGAAAAGCAGAGAAAACACGCGCCGAATTTACGATGCAGTTAATAAGAAGCAAAACTTTCCACTGGGAGCAAGTAGCGAGAAGGAGAAGAACAAGAAGAAGACGAAGAAGAAGGGAGAGAGGAGCGGAAAAAAAAGCGCGAAAGGAGTAATAGCTGCAGTGCTAGTAAATAGCCCCCCGGCAGTATAATACGAGAGCAAAAGAAACGCCAGGGAGCGAGAATAAGAAGGAAGGAGTTCGAAAAAAAAAAGTATTCCGAGAGAAGCTTTCGCGACGCGTACGGATGGAAGCTTCTTTTTCCAGTTGAATCCCGCTGCGGCTGAAGGAAATCGCACGATCGTTTCATTTTTCCAAGGACTCTTTCAAGCCGCGCGAGGCGAACAAGAGAAAACACAGCTATCGCTGCGCATTACGTGGCACAACGCCACGAGTCCGTCGCCGTGCTGCGCGCCAAGTGGTTTAACGATTGAAAACCCATCGAAATACCCGCGCACACACGCACGGAAAGCCATCCGTGCGCGCGAGCGACAACGCGGCTCTGTATGTATAACCGGCGCGAGCTGCTGTCATTTTATCCGTCTATCAGCTTCGATTCGCTTCTCTCTTTCTTCGGTGCATGCAACAATTTTCGAAATTAAATTTTTCGAGTGCAACGAAAAAAAAGAAGAGGGAAAAGAAAAAGAGAAAAAAGAGAGAAAAAAAAACAAAACACAAAACGTTCTCTTTCCGCGCGGCACGAGATACGATTCGATGCCTGCACTTGATCTATAGTAACCATACATTTCTCTCTGGCGAGCTTTTATTGCAGTATCCATAAAAGTGAAATATGAAAACATCGGAATTACGTATCCCCCGGACATAAGAGCCTGACGTTGTTTTTGATTATTTACTTTGCGTTTCGCAAGATGAGCGTTCGCGGGCGGGCCTCTCGCTCGGCAAATTGGAAGAGTCGCGGTCGATTGTCCGACGAGCGGCCGAAAGCTGAGGATCGCGCGAGCGGCTATTTCGCGTTGCCTCCGGTTTTTAACGCGCGCGCGCGCGCGGCCGGATTTATAGGCGTCGGCGCTGGCGAGGCGCAAGGGCGCGCGAACGATTTACGACTCTATTAAGAAACCAGAGCCAAGAAGTCTTTTTCGATAAGCGCTAATGACGATTTTTTTTTCCTTTTCGTTCCTCGCGCGAATGCCGTTTTCCGACCTCGTCGAGTACGTTCCGGTTGGTTGATTATAGCCGTTTTTTTTTCTTTCTTTTTTCTTTTGATTTTGCGTAATTATTCGTCAAGGACTGGTAAATAGATCGTTTCCTAGCCAGCGGCAAGGATTGAGAAAGAGTAAGACAGCACGGCGCACGGTAGCCTTCAAGATCCTGATTAGTTTAAGGAAGATTTGATTGCCATTCCGTGATATTTCGTGGCCAAAACGAGAAAGTCCAAAGGGGGCGGACTGATCGGAGGATCGGCGATCCATTGTCGCTCGGTCGAATTCACTCGGCAGCGGGCAGTCAATCGGGCGCGTCGCGTTCTGATTAATCGACTCCATAATTTGGCAAATGATTTCCGAGCGCGCAGACACACACAAAGCGAGGCTCCGAGCAAACATCCGCGTCGCTCACGGCGATTGTCACACGGCCCGCGTAGCTGCCGCTGCTGCTGCTGCTGCTGCTGTTTATTTGGCTTTCGAAATTTCGTCTCGGATAAAACGCTCCATTATAGGCGCATGTCACGCCAGTATTAAATCACCAGAGAGAGTGTGCGTGCGCGTGGCTGTGCTATTGTGCGTGCGGGAGCGCGATAAAAGGGTTCTACTGCGCTGTCCATTCTCGCTGCGTTCGCTCTGTCTATTTTCTCAATTAACTGCGCGCGTATACCGCGAACAACAGGCTTTACCGTGCACCCGTTCGCAGAGAAGACCAAAGTATTCGACGTACACGCTGGACTCCTTCGTTCTCTCGTTTTTTCGATAGTTGCTGCCGTCCCCCTTTTTTTAGAACATTACATCACATCCGCGCGCGCGTGTGCCCGATTGCGAGTGGCCGATGGAACTAATCAATCGCTTCGAAGCGGCGGCCGTGATAACACCTGAAGTACTGTCATTGAATGGCGAAGCTCGTGAATGATGAAACCAAATCGAACGCTCGCGCGCATCGAACTTTGACATCCTTCGCGAACGGCTTCGACTGCTATTCGGTGCGATGGAGTGGCGCGATATAATGCATCTGCGCGCATCGACAACTCGAACGCATCGAAACCGAGCGTCCGCACTTAATTGAGCCCGGAACGTCCCTCGCGCGAAAGGGGCGCTATCCAATTTTCCCGCCAATCACGTCTTTCCGAAAGGAAGGGCCCAAATTAATAAAGCTCACTCGAAACACGACGCGGCTAATTAAAAATACTTTGGGAAAGCCGAACGGAAAAAAGCTCGGCGTTCTCTCCGGCTATTCCGGCCGATAAATTTCCAGCGGCGGCGCCAGCACTTTAGACGGAGGCTCGCGATAAAAGTGCCTTTCGCGCGGCGGCGGCGGCGGCGGCGGCGGCGCAGCTGCGGATCCCCGATAAATTCCACGCGCCGGCATTCGAATTATCCCCGCGTTTCCGGCATTTTTCTCCCAAGCACGCACGCGCGCAGCACTGATACGGAAATTCCCGAGAGTCGCGTTTTCCAGCCGCGATTCCCGGGGCAGGCTTCGGCCGCGCGCTGCGAGCGGCCCCGTCGCCACGGACCGAGAAAGCTCTTCATCGCCGGTCCGCCGAATATGCCGGCGCCGCTCGAGATCATTCAAACAAGTCCGCGCCCGACCCTTTCCTGTTTGCTCGGCGCGCGCGGGATTCGCGCACTTTTACGGCGCACAGCGGGTCGTCGCTTTGAGGAGGGGAGGGGGGGGGCGTCCTCCGTAAAAACGACCACGACGACGACCCACCAGAACGGAAAGGAGCCTCGTGGCTTCGACTTTCATCGCGAGCGCGCGCGCGAACGATATTGACCTCGAAAGACACAGCCCGCGCGCGCACGCGTGTGAGAACCTCTCCGCTACGGGCAATTGCAGCATCAACGACGGCAAGATAAAAATGAAATAAACAACGATTTGCGGGGGAATGGCTTCGGACGCGCGCGTAACGGTAACCGTCGCAGTCCCCGAATTCGGGTCGACGAACGTACGCGCGCCACGGCGATACTCCTCGGCGCGACGTAATAACTCATCAGTCGCGCGCGCCGCAAAAGTAATCCAGCGGCAATATTGAAAGGCTAGGCCGCGCGCGAACTTGACTACCCCGCTGGGCTTGCAACAGCTGCCGCGGAGATGGCCGAAACCGGTTATGCTGATCGTATAGCGTTTTTCACCTTTTGCACCGCTCTTTCTCTCTCTCTCTCTCTCTCTCTCTCACGAGCAGCGCGGACAAGGAGGAAGCCAGCCGACCGGTTGGTCGCTGCCTCTCCTCGCGCGAAGCCGAGCTCTCGCTGCCGAAACCGACTGCGCCTTTAAACGCCGTGTCAACGTCGCCAGCCGCCGAGTGCGTTTTCGCGCACTCGCTGTAGTCTCTCGTGAGAGCGCCGCGTCCGCGCAATCGAGTTTCTTTTCCTGTTTGTTTTCCGCTCGTGTCGATCCCCCCACCCCTCACTCTTGTAAGCGCGAGCTTATATTATAACGATTCGTGCAGTCGCTTGTATTTTGTACTTTGCCCTACGGCAAATAAAGTAACACGTATCTATCTATCTATTTATTTATACGCGAACGCATCTTGTTTATCAAGGCACACGTTCGATTTCGTTGCGCGCTCGGAAGCCTCCATTGCTCGTCCCCTTTGTTCCCTGACGCGCAAAACTAACGACGGAGTCGTTGATTCCGCCAAGGCCGAAGGACGGAATATGGCTCGGGGGTGGCGTGCCTGAACGCGTCCTGAACGTGAAATCGCGCACGCCGAACTTTTCGGCTCGGCCGCCGCGATTTCGCTCCTTCCCTTCGTCTTCTCGCCGAGCACCAAACGAACAATTGATTTTCGCCAATTTCGCGTCGTTTCCTTCTCTCTCACCCTCCGACACCTGCTCCTCTGCCGCCGCTATCGAGCATCGCGTTTATTACGCGAAGCTATGAACATGGCTTGTCGTTCGCACTGTTGTGCTCGCATACCTCAACGTTATTAAGCCTTAGTCACGTTTGAATGTGTATAAATTCAATATCTCGCGAAGGCGCGCGATATTACGTCATTGCATAATAAACACTAGACTGAGAGACGTCAAGAAACTCCTGCTACCTGAAAAAAAAAACAATCGCAAAGAGAGTCGAGACTAGAATGCTTAAGTAAAGTGTTCATTTGCATCCGTTTCTAGTCTAATTAAAGACACTTCCTGCTGTCTCGTGCTTTTTATATGGGCGTTCGTGCCGCGGAATTGATCGGTTGATTAAACTCACATCTAGCTGGTGTAAATGAATAACTGCAATTGGAGTATTTAGAGAAGGAATTTTCTTCAGGAAATGTATGATGGTACTCTTCTTTTTGTAAACAAAATCGACATTGCACTTCGAATAAAATTTAGCGTAAGAAGTAACGATCACAGAACTTTTGCCAACCCTTTGATAGAATTGAGAATCAAGAGCTTCGGTAAGCGGAATAACTTGGCCATAAACCACGCACACGAACGGTCTGTTTGTTGTAATTACGAAGACACACGTCACTTAGTCTCAATAAAGCAATTAACTGTCTAAGAATTTCCCTTTCCGTCTGAATGGTTATAATACGCGCGGATTGACATTCTTCGCGTCGATCGCGCGCCTTTTACGTAGCTCTGCTCTGCCGGCAGTACAACAGAAGGAAGCGAAACATAACTCTCCTCTGCCGCTGTGTGCCTCGCGCGTTACCCTCGAGATACCCCCCCCCCCCTTCCCGTTCTTTTGTTCTCGACGGACAAATGGCTCGTCGCGCTCATCGGCGGCGCGACACATCTCTGGCTGTCGATTTAACGACGCCGGTAACGCGCGCGGATCTCGAGTTTCCGCGCTTCTCCGGCGAGCGGCAAACGGCACTTGGCGATCGCGCCCACGCCGAGCTTCGGCGACGCGAACAGTCGTCTTGGCCTGGCGCAGGAATGGCTTCCGACGAACGTCGAACGCACGCTGAAATCGCGATTAGTCCTCGCTGCGGATCGACGCGACTTGTCCGGTTCTCGGCTGCGAGACGCACTCGCGGCTCGACTAAGCCAATGACACGTGCGATTCTCTCTCTCTCTCTCTCTCTCTCTCTCCCTCTGGCCGTGTGTAACAGCTGGCGAGTGGCTTCCGGCAATCTCGTAGACAGCGAATTAATTCGTAATTATCGTAGCGCTCGGCAGACGGCAAATGTCTGCTCGTCGGAAAGTATCCTCGCAACTTCAAAAGAGCAGAAGCCGAATAATCTATGCGTGCGAGCCAGACGCAAGGAAAGATGGTGTTGTTCTGATTCAAACTTCCGACGATCTAATTGAGAGGCTAACAAAAGCTCTTGCTCGAATTGTATATGCAATTAGTACCGCGACTCGGCGTTTTCAATTTACGTTTTACATGCCGGTTTGTGCTTCTCTCTCTCTCACACACACACACGCATACACTCACATACCTGGATGTCGGCCGACAACTGTACGTACGTATTTTTAAATATATACTCGCTCGAATTGCCAATGACGTACGAAGTGGTGTGTTTGTTTGTCGGTGGCTAACCGAAAGCTTATCTCGCCTCGGTATGGTATCATGCCCCGAAAAAAGAGGCGATACGATGAATTAAAAGTGAGCCTTATCTCAGTGGAGATAAACAAAAGGGAGAAGCGTCCGTTTGTCTTGAATTGACCGGTACGGTAGCGACTTTGGAAAGAAAAAAAAAATTCTTCGTTCGTTCCATCGAATCATTCGCAATACCGTTACATTTCTTAATGTTCACCGCTGGGGCATCGTAAATTCCACAATCCCTCGTCAATTTTCATTAACGCTGGGAGGGAAAAGTAAGAACTTTTGATCGATCGGTATCTCACTTGAATTCTACAGCGATGCACAGTACCGCGTTCAAAAAAGAAAAGAGGAACCCTCCTGATTTTCATCGCGTTTTTTAGTGTTCTCGAGGTCCGCATTGGCCCAAGAATAGAAACAGCCAAGCGTAAAAGAAAATCCATCAAACGAAAAAAACGACGACGAAAGTCAGAGTCGTTATAGACGAGCAAGTCCAAGTCCATGGGAATCAACGACGTCTGTTGTTCGAAAAAGCGAGAAGAATCCCGTGGTGCCTTATCGCATAATGAGACGGGAGCAAGAGCAAGAAGAAAAAAAAAACGAAGAAGCGAAATTAATCAATCAGGCGGCTGAGCTCGCTGCGGCGTAATGACTCGAGGTGAGCAATTATCCGCTTCTCATTGTGCGCACGGATGTGAAATCTCGGAGGAGACGCAATCCATTTTTAATCTCGGCGCGATATCGAATTCTTTTTTTTCCTTTTTATCTCTCCGTCTGCTGCTTGGTAGCCGACGCGTAAATAAAAAAAAAAAAAAAAAAATTCCCCGCCTCGTTCCTTTCATTCGAAAATCTCTAAATTGCCCGAGTGAAATACGAGGATTCTCGGTCGCGCGAAATATTCTCGCTCGCTGTTGTTCCTTGAATTTTCCTAAACGTCAATCAAGGCAGCGGAGGAAAAAGGGAAAGGAAGAAGAAGGAAAATCGAAAAAAAAAAAAAAAAGGAAAGAAAAACGAGAGCGGAACAAAAGTTACGCTTGGCAAGCGTCAACTTTAATGAAATTTAAAATTACAGCGCGCGCGGGCGCTCGCTCGCCGGCGCCAGGCATTGCACAACTTATTTTAGCTTGCATTAGTCGAGAACGGCGCGCAGAGCAGAAGCTT
The DNA here is from genome assembly GCF_024137745.1 of Phymastichus coffea. NCBI lineage: Eukaryota > Metazoa > Arthropoda > Insecta > Hymenoptera > Eulophidae > Phymastichus > Phymastichus coffea. The sequence continues at coordinate 13,711,139 of NW_026706814.1, forward strand.
CGAGCGCGCCTGTTAACTATCCTCGTAGGAGGAAAAAAAAAAAGTGCATATACATGTGCGCGTCCGCGTCGCCTCGTAAAACGCGCGAATCATTGGACGCGCGCGGCGGATGCAGCGATGGCGAGCGTTCGAAAGGCTCGGGGAATTGTTTCGAATCCGATGAAAAGCGCCTGCTGTCCGCGTGGCACCTTCGAGATTGCCTCTAGTCGCGGGAAAAAAAACAACGACTCTCCGGCGTGCGCTGTGTGTGCGTGTGCTTTTCTGGGTCAAAATAGAACGACGTCCGCGAGAGAGAAAGAGAGAGACAGCGCCGCGCGCGCTTTTCTCTTTACCCTCGACTGCTGCGACTACTATAGCTGCTTGTTGAAAGCGTCCGTGGCTTTTCGCAAATTAAAGCACCGACGTGCTCTCGGGCATCGAGCGCCGATCCTTTGGCTTCGCTCGGTGGTCGAATACCTACAACCCAACCGAATATTTCAACAAAAGATTAATTACCAAGAATTCGCGCGCTTGCCGTTCTTAAATTTCGAATATTTCGAATGGGGTTGCGAGCTAAAACTTTGCAGAATGGGGGGGGGGGGGGGGGAGGGGGAGAGTCAGGTAAAACACTGCTCGCTCGCACGAAATTAAAGCGCTCCGCAGCGTCTTCCGAGAGCACAGCCACCGAGCTTAACCTTCGGCTGCGAATGATGTCTTTCGCGTCTCGATGGGATCGGAATGTCCACGTTGCCAGCGATAAAAGTCTAAAATGCCAGATAAAGTGTTGCCGCGCGACGGCGACGGACATTCGAACGTCGCGTTTTCACTTTCTAACGATAAACAAGCGTCAGAATTTGGGACGACGCGTCGCGAAGCACGGCGCGCTCCAATTGCGTTAACGCGCGCTTAATTAATACGCGCGCGCTAGAACGAGACTCTCTCGCTGATTTCACCGACCGCCTCCTGCCTCTTTTTCCTCTTCTTTGGCTCGCGGTCGCGTGTGCAATCTGCCGGGGTACCGGCGCGTTTCCATTTCTTTTTTTGTTTAGTAAATTGTTATTCTCGCTCGGCGACCTGGCAGAGAGCGAGAGAGAGACCCGACAGTAGTCGCATTTGCCTGGCTTCGTCAGCTTAAATGCTTTTCTCAAAAGTCTCGTTTTCTCCCCTCCGGCCGATCATATACAAACCGAAACGCTCGGTCGCTCTTTCGGTTAGATAATGCGCGTCGCTCTGTGTTTTTTCGCGCGGAATCGCTGACGTTCAATTTCCAGCTACCGTCTGGCTACAATTAAATCGATACGACGAACTGCCCTCTCGCTCCCTTTTCAATCTATTGTTCATTAATCGAGCGATAGCTCGGCACAATCAGTGAACATTAATTGCTCGTCGATTGTCCTTCATAAACTTCGGAAACACTAATATGTACATCGATATCGGCGTTGCCTCGTAGCGTCATAGATATTTTGTGAAACTGAAGGGAAAAGCAACAGTCGACGGATTATCAATGTACCCGCGGAAGTATCTTGCGTCGATTCGAAGTTTAGCAAGCTGTGGAGCGCAACGCGCCCGTGGGAGGGGCAAGGCTTCAATTCGGTCGACTCAGCTGCCGTACGTATACCCATCGCGCGGCACATTTGCGTTTTAGCGAGCCGCGATCGCGCGGCCGGCTGGTCCTTTGATCGGGCGGCGCGGCTTCGCACCCCCGGACGAAAAAGTTTGGCTTCGTCGGGCCAAATGATATCAGCGCAGTCGCGCAAAGCGGCTCCGCGAACCGGCGCTTTGGGACGACGGTTGCAGGGAGAGCCGCCGATCAGGCTCTGCCGCTGCAGCACGAGCCATTTACTTTGTCTAGCGCGCACTCTCTCGCCGCTCGTTTATGCGCGCGCCGAACGAGAGGCTGCCCGACGACGCCGCGGACTTCCTCCCTCTCCTCGTCCTTGTTTTCAAATTCAACGCCTGGCTCTCGTAGTTGCACGCTTGCACGTCCGACTTTCGTCGAACTTCATCGTTCGAATTAAACCAGCTGGTGCGTCGCTCCATCTTCGAACGAATCCCGTCGTAAGTTGATGAAAACGACGCGTCATTTATAAAAATAACAATTAATTTTGAGGTTTGCAAAACAACCAGATGAGCGACAAGATGACGGCAATATCGGTATTGTATTAATTTTAAAAATAGCGCCTGCAATAAAAATGAAATAGCGCCTATTAGCGTGATCGCCGTAACCGCAAACCCAATCGTTATAATTAGCGCGCAGCCATAAATCCATCAAACCAAGCGCTTAGTTAAAAACACGTTGATGGAGAAAGAACCGGCGCGGTATGTTTCCCTCGAAAGACGGCCCGAACGAGCATCGGTCGCATCAAAGACGAGACGGAACGAAAAATTGGCGAGTCGACATTTGTTCGTCGTTAAGATCGGCTGCTCGGCGGGGTCGCGACAGGCAGAAGTAGGCTCAGCGACATGGGGAACAATCGCGCCCGCGCCGCCTCTGGTGCGTGCCACATGTGCCGCAGCCTCGAACGCAGCCGCGCGCGCGCGCCGATAGCACGGCTTAACGGTTTCTCGCCTCCGTCCCAAGACGATGATTGTGAAGTTTGCAACGTTCATCGTGAACGAAAAAATCGAAAATTTAAATATGAGGATTTGACTTCATATATTGCTATAAATATCAAACTAACAATATAAAATACTATAGTCAGTAGTTTATTCGATTCCCAACGCCTAAAAACCACCCTTAAGACAGTTTACACACGAGCAAAGGCGAAGCTGGCTTCTATAAATTTGTGTATTAAAAAACACCACAAAATTCAGCGCTTAAAAGAATTTTAAGAAGAAGAGAATAATACTCCCTACATGCGTAAAAAGTTTCCGGGGTCGGAACGCACCCTACTCACCCTGACACCCTTGCAAATCTTGGCATCCCATGCGCGCAAAGGCATAATCAGCGCGTTTTAATTTATTTATTCCCAAACACCCAAAAATAATTTTATCAAAAGTTTTTATCATAGAAAGCATACAATTATCTATCCATGAGCCAAGTTTCGTGGGTCGGAACGCACCCTGTACACTCTGACACCCTTGCAAAGCATGGTATCCCATGCCCGCAAAGGCAACAAAATAGCGCGTTTTAATTTATTTATTCTCAAACACCCAAAAATAATTTTATCAAAAGTATTTTATCATAGAAAGCATACAATTATCTATCCGTGAGCGAAGTTTCGTGCGTCGGAACGCATCCTGTACACTCTGACACCCTTGCAAAGCATGGCGTCTCATGCGCGCAAAGGTGAAATCAGCTCGATTTAATTTATTTTTTCCAAAACACCCAAAAAAAATTTTATCAAAATTATTTCATCATAGAAAGCATACAATTATCTATCCGTGAGCGAAGTTTCGTGCGTCGGAACGCACCCTACTCACCCTGACACCCTTGCAAATCTTGGCATCCCATGCGCGCAAAGGCAAAATCAGCGCGTTTTAATTTGATTTTTCCAAAACACCCAAAAATAATTTTATCAAAAGTATTTTATCATAGAAAGCATACAATGATCTATCCATGAGCCAAGTTTCGTGCGTCGGAACGCACCCTACTCACCCTGACACCCTTGCAAATCTTGGCATCCCATGCGCGCAAAGGCATAATCAGCTCGATTTAATTTATTTTTTCCAAAACACCCAAAAAAAATTTTATCAAAATTATTTCATCATAGAAAGCATACAATTATCAACCCGTGAGCAAAGTTTCGTGCGTCGGAACGCACCCTGTACACTCTGACACCCTTGCAAAGACTGGCGTCTCATGCGCGCAAAGGCAAAATCAGCGCGTTTTAATTTATTTATTCCCAAACACTCAAAAATAATTTTATCAAAAGTATTTTATCATAGAAAGCATACAATGATCTATCCATGAGCCAAGTTTCGTGCGTCGGAACGCACCCTACTCACCCTGACACCCTTGCAAATCTTGGCATCCCATGCGCGCAAAGGCATAATCAGCTCGATTTAATTTATTTTTTCCAAAACACCCAAAAAAAATTTTATCAAAATTATTTCATCATAGAAAGCATAACATTATCAACCCGTGAGCGAAGTTTCGTGCGTCGGAACGCACCCTGTACACTCTGACACCCTTGCAAAGACTGGCGTCTCATGCGCGCAAAGGCAAAATCAGCGCGTTTTAATTTGATTTTTCCAAAACACCCAAAAATAATTTTATCAAAATTATTTCATCATAGAAAGCATACAATTATCTACCCGTGAGCGAAGTTTCGTGCGTCGGAACGCACCCTGTACACTCTGACACCCTTGCAAAGACTGGCGTCTCATGCGCGCAAAGGCAAAATCAGCGCGTTTTAATTTGATTTTTCCAAAACACCCAAAAAAAATTTTATCAAAATTATTTCATCATAGAAAGCATACAATTATCTATCCGTGAGCGAAGTTTCGTGCGTCGGAACGCACCCTACTCACCCTGACACCCTTGCAAATCTTGGCATCCCATGCGCGCAAAGGTGAAATCAGCTCGATTTAATTTATTTTTTCCAAAACACCCAAAAAAAATTTTATCAAAATTATTTCATCATAGAAAGCATACAATTATCTATCCGTGAGCGAAGTTTCGTGCGTCGGAACGCACCCTACTCACCCTGACACCCTTGCAAATCTTGGCATCCCATGCGCGCAAAGGCAAAATCAGCGCGTTTTAATTTATTTTTTCCAAAACACCCAAAAAAAATTTTATCAAAATTATTTCATCATAGAAAGCATACAATTATCAACCCGTGAGCGAAGTTTCGTGCGTCGGAACGCACCCTGTACACTCTGACACCCTTGCAAAGACTGGCGTCTCATGCGCGCAAAGGCAAAATCAGCGCGTTTTAATTTGATTTTTCCAAAACACCCAAAAATAATTTTATCAAAATTATTTCATCATAGAAAGCATACAATTATCTATCCGTGAGCGAAGTTTCGTGCGTCGGAACGCACCCTGTACACTCTGACACCCTTGCAAAGCATGGCGTCTCATGCGCGCAAAGGCAAAATCAGCGCGTTTTAATTTGATTTTTCCAAAACACCCAAAAATAATTTTATCAAAATTATTTCATCATAGAAAGCATACAATTATCTATCCGTGAGCGAAGTTTCGTGCGTCGGAACGCACCCTACTCACCCTGACATCCTTGCAAATCTTGGCATCCCATGCGCGCAAAGGCAAAATCAGCGCGTTTTAATTTGATTTTTCCAAAACACCCAAAAATAATTTTATCAAAATTATTTCATCATAGAAAGCATACAATTATCTATCCGTGAGCGAAGTTTCGTGCGTCGGAACGCACCCTACTCACCCTGACACCCTTGCAAATCTTGGCATCCCATGCGCGCAAAGGCAAAATCAGCGCGTTTTAATTTGATTTTTCCAAAACACCCAAAAAAAATTTTATCAAAATTATTTCATCATAGAAAGCATACAATTATCAACCCGTGAGCGAAGTTTCGTGCGTCGGAACGCACCCTGTACACTCTGACACCCTTGCAAAGACTGGCGTCTCATGCGCGCAAAGGCAAAATCAGCGCGTTTTAATTTGATTTTTCCAAAACACCCAAAAATAATTTTATCAAAATTATTTCATCATAGAAAGCATACAATTATCTATCCGTGAGCGAAGTTTCGTGCGTCGGAACGCACCCTGTACACTCTGACACCCTTGCAAAGCATGGCGTCTCATGCGCGCAAAGGTGAAATCAGCTCGATTTAATTTATTTTTTCCAAAACACCCAAAAAAAATTTTATCAAAATTATTTCATCATAGAAAGCAGACAATTATCTATCCGTGAGCGAAGTTTCGTGCGTCGGAACGCACCCTACTCACCCTGACACCCTTGCAAATCTTGGCATCCCATGCGCGCAAAGGCAAAATCAGCGCGTTTTAATTTGATTTTTCCAAAACACCCAAAAATAATTTTATCAAAATTATTTCATCATAGAAAGCATACAATTATCTATCCGTGAGCGAAGTTTCGTGCGTCGGAACGCACCCTGTACACTCTGACACCCTTGCAAAGCATGGCGTCTCATGCGCGCAAAGGTGAAATCAGCTCGATTTAATTTATTTTTTCCAAAACACCCAAAAATGAAGGACTCAAAAGCATTTTATCATGGAGAGGATACAACTAGCTATCCGTGAGCGAAGTTTCATGCGTCGGAACGCACCCCGTACACTCTGACACCCTTGCAAATCTTGGCATCCCATGCGCGCAAAGGTGAAATCAGCTCGATTTAATTTATTTTTTCCAAAACACCCAAAAAAAATTTTATCAAAATTATTTCATCATAGAAAGCATACAATTATCTATCCGTGAGCGAAGTTTCGTGCGTCGGAACGCACCCTACTCACCCTGACACCCTTGCAAATCTTGGCATCCCATGCGCGCAAAGGCAAAATCAGCGCGTTTTAATTTATTTTTTCCAAAACACCCAAAAAAAATTTTATCAAAATTATTTCATCATAGAAAGCATACAATTATCAACCCGTGAGCGAAGTTTCGTGCGTCGGAACGCACCCTGTACACTCTGACACCCTTGCAAAGACTGGCGTCTCATGCGCGCAAAGGCAAAATCAGCGCGTTTTAATTTGATTTTTCCAAAACACCCAAAAATAATTTTATCAAAATTATTTCATCATAGAAAGCATACAATTATCTATCCGTGAGCGAAGTTTCGTGCGTCGGAACGCACCCTGTACACTCTGACACCCTTGCAAAGCATGGCGTCTCATGCGCGCAAAGGCAAAATCAGCGCGTTTTAATTTGATTTTTCCAAAACACCCAAAAATAATTTTATCAAAATTATTTCATCATAGAAAGCATACAATTATCTATCCGTGAGCGAAGTTTCGTGCGTCGGAACGCACCCTACTCACCCTGACATCCTTGCAAATCTTGGCATCCCATGCGCGCAAAGGCAAAATCAGCGCGTTTTAATTTGATTTTTCCAAAACACCCAAAAATAATTTTATCAAAATTATTTCATCATAGAAAGCATACAATTATCTATCCGTGAGCGAAGTTTCGTGCGTCGGAACGCACCCTACTCACCCTGACACCCTTGCAAATCTTGGCATCCCATGCGCGCAAAGGCAAAATCAGCGCGTTTTAATTTGATTTTTCCAAAACACCCAAAAAAAATTTTATCAAAATTATTTCATCATAGAAAGCATACAATTATCAACCCGTGAGCGAAGTTTCGTGCGTCGGAACGCACCCTGTACACTCTGACACCCTTGCAAAGACTGGCGTCTCATGCGCGCAAAGGCAAAATCAGCGCGTTTTAATTTAATTTTTCCAAAACACCCAAAAATAATTTTATCAAAATTATTTCATCATAGAAAGCATACAATTATCTATCCGTGAGCGAAGTTTCGTGCGTCGGAACGCACCCTGTACACTCTGACACCCTTGCAAAGCATGGCGTCTCATGCGCGCAAAGGTGAAATCAGCTCGATTTAATTTATTTTTTCCAAAACACCCAAAAAAAATTTTATCAAAATTATTTCATCATAGAAAGCAGACAATTATCTATCCGTGAGCGAAGTTTCGTGCGTCGGAACGCACCCTACTCACCCTGACACCCTTGCAAATCTTGGCATCCCATGCGCGCAAAGGCAAAATCAGCGCGTTTTAATTTGATTTTTCCAAAACACCCAAAAATAATTTTATCAAAATTATTTCATCATAGAAAGCATACAATTATCTATCCGTGAGCGAAGTTTCGTGCGTCGGAACGCACCCTGTACACTCTGACACCCTTGCAAAGCATGGCGTCTCATGCGCGCAAAGGTGAAATCAGCTCGATTTAATTTATTTTTTCCAAAACACCCAAAAATGAAGGACTCAAAAGCATTTTATCATGGAGAGGATACAACTAGCTATCCGTGAGCGAAGTTTCATGCGTCGGAACGCACCCCGTACACTCTGACACCCTTGCAAAGCATGGCGTCTCATGCGCGCAAAGGTGAAATCAGCCTTGTTTTAACCTCCGAGTGTATCTGTGACGTACACAAAGTCAGTCAGTTCGGTACTTTATTACTCGAAACATAGACATGGGATATGCTGTAATATAGAATTTTAAGCTGAGATGAATAAAAATATTGGTTAAAGTTATTAAATAATATAAAATAATTCAAAGAAAAGTAAAATTTAAAAAAATTATCGCATCTTGTTCGATAACTTTATTTCTAAATTAATAACAATTTTTTCAAGCAGTTTTTTCATACAACATGAAAATGACAACTAAGTAGTTTTTAATACTGCAATAGTTTGAATCTTTGCGAGGTAATGTTGTTCTTGTTTGATTTGTCACGCAAATTAAGGCAATTAAGTTTTTTAAAAAGAGCAACTCCCTTTCTCTCTCTCTCTCTATCTATCTATCTATCTTTCTTTCTAATGTGTCGCTGAGATTTGATTTACAGAATGTTATATGTATTAATCTGTATCAAGTATAGTTTGATGAAATGTTTGGGATTTCGTGCCGCCTAAACTGTAGTAGTAATGTGACCTATACAAATCATAACATTGGCCGCCGTCGCGTATCTTATATTTCTCGATTTTCGTGGATTGATCAGCCGGTTGGAATCCTTTTATAGGCCAACCAATGAAGCCAAAAATGAAGTATTTTGTGACATTAATACTAACAGCAAACCGATTATGCAAATTTGTTTATTACTATGGGTAGATGAAAACGTATATGTTTCCAACTCGCAACTTTCATTTAATAACTTTTTACAGCCGTTTGAAATTTGCAAAAACATGTTTTTCACGTATAAAACCAAAACTATTGAAGTTAGGTATGTACCTCAATGGAATAAGTTATAGATAATAGAATTATCTATAAAATGAGCTATCGCTCATCTCAATCGAATAATTAATAATCAATATAATTACAAAAAACATCAAAAATGATCAATAAAGGTTACATTTCAAAAATTCATATCTCCACATAGAATGATGTTGAAAGAATTAGCTTATGATATTTTGTAGATTGCATTGTCTTCTTCATGTATGCTAAATCTGAGCTATATATAGTTATTACTTTCGGCACTATAGTCATGAGAATCAAACCTTTTTTTTATTTAGTACATCTTGCATAATTCCCTGTGGCTCAGCCGTTAGAGTTATACATTATTTGAAAAAAGTTTTTTAAATCTCAATCATCAAACTACAACTTTGTCATTTGGACTTTTGCTCTAAAATCAGTTTAAAAGGGTGAAATTTGTCGTTGAATATCGGGCAAAATGTGCCCGAGCGTGAAAGAAAGCGAGCGGCGGGAGATACAGATCCCGCGGAGGGGAAGTATATATAGTAATAGAAAAGCCAGGCGCTCGGCGTTTGACTGTAATATTACTTATTTTGATATTATTTACGCTATTTTACTGAAATTTTTTTTCGTTTTCAAGTTAATTAAGTACGCATTCGATATTTGTTAAATAAATAATACGAAACATATCAATATATGTGTATATTTTATTATAATGTAGGCAAATAGTAATTTATATTTATTTTTAATACATTTATCATTTAAGTATAATGAAACAAATTAAAATTTATTGTAAATAACATTATAAATATAATTATTATAAATAATATCTCCAACTGTTAATTAAATTTCAGTAAAATATACATATATCAAAATAAGTAATAATACAGTCAACAACCGAGCGCCTGGCTTTTCTATTACTATATATACTTTACCTCCGCGGGATCTGTATCTCCCACCGCTCGCTTTCTTTCACGCTCGGGCACATTTTGCCCGATATTCAACGACAAATTTCACCCTTTTAAACTGATTTTAGAGCAAAAGTCCAAATGACAAAGTTGTAGTTTGATGATTGAGATTTAAAAAACTTTTTTCAAATAATGTATAACTCTAACGGCTGAGCCACAGGGCATTATGCAAGATGTACTAAATCAAAAAAAGGTTTGATTCTCATGACTATAGTGCCGAAAGTAATAACTATATATAGCTCAGATTTAGTATACATGAAGAAGACAATGCAATCTACAAAATATCATAAGCTAATTCTTTCAACATCATTCTATGTGGAGATATGAATTTTTGAAATGTAACCTTTATTGATCATTTTTGATGTTTTTTGTAATTATATTGATTATTAATTATTCGATTGAGATGAGCGATAGCTCAATTTTATAGATAATTCTATTATCTATAACTTATTCCATTGAGGTACATACCTAACTTTAATAGTTTTGGTTTTATACGTGAAAAACATGTTTCTGCAAATTTCAAACGGCTGTAAAAAGTTATTAAATGAAAGTTACGAGTTGGAAACATATACGTTTTCATCTACGCATAGTAATAAACAAATTTGCATAATCGGTTTGCTGTTAGTATTAATGTCACAAAATACTTCATTTTTGGCTTCATTGGTTGGCCTATAAAAGGATTCCAACCGGCTGATCACTCCACGAAAATCGAGAAATATAAGATACGCGACGGCGGCCAATGTTATGATTTGTATAGGTCACATTACTACTACAGTTTAGGCGGCACGAAATCCCAAACATTTCATCAAACTATACTTGATACAGATTAATACATATAACATTCTGTAAATCAAATCTCAGCGACACATTAGAAAGAAAGATAGATAGATAGATAGAGAGAGAGAGAGAAAGGGAGTTGCTCTTTTTAAAAAACTTAATTGCCTTAATTTGCGTGACAAATCAAACAAGAACAACATTACCTCGCAAAGATTCAAACTATTGCAGTATTAAAAACTACTTAGTTGTCATTTTCATGTTGTATGAAAAAACTGCTTGAAAAAATTGTTATTAATTTAGAAATAAAGTTATCGAACAAGATGCGATAATTTTTTTAATTTTTACTTTTTTTTGAATTATTTTATATTATTTAATAACTTTAACCAATATTTTTATTCATCTCAGCTTAAAATTCTATATTACAGCATATCCCATGTCTATGTTTCGAGTAATAAAGTACCGAACTGATTGACTTTGTGTACGTCACAGATACACTCGGAGGTTAAAACAAGACTGATTTCACCTTTGCGCGCATGAGACGCCATGCTTTGCAAGGGTGTCAGAGTGTACGGGGTGCGTTCCGACGCATGAAACTTCGCTCACGGATAGCTAGTTGTATCCTCTCCATGGTAAAATGCTTTCGAGTCCTTCGTTTTTGGGTGTTTTGGAAAAAATAAATTAAAACGCGCTGATTTTACCTTAGCGCGCATGAGACGCCATGATTATGCTTTGCAAGGGTGTCAGAGTGTACAGGGTGCGTTCCGACGCACGAAACTTCGCTCACGGATAGATAATTGTCTGCTTTCTATGATGAAATAATTTTGATAAAATTATTTTTGGGTGTTTGAGAATAAATAAATTAAAACGCGCTATTTTCGCCTTTGCGCGCATGAGACGCCAGTCTTTGCAAGGGTGTCAGAGTGTACAGGGTGCGTTCCGACGCACGAAACTTCGCTCACGGGTTGATAATTGTATGCTTTCTATGACGAAATAATTTTGATAAAATTATTTTTGGGTGTTTTGGAAAAATCAAATTAAAACGCGCTGATTTGCCTTTGCGCGCATGAGACGCCAGTCTTTGCAAGGGTGTCAGAGTGTACAGGGTGCGTTCCGACGCACGAAACTTCGCTCATGGATAGATAATTGTATGCTTTCTATGATAAAATACTTTTGATAAAATTATTTTTGGGTGTTTGGGAATAAATAAATTAAAACGCGTTGATTATGCCTTTGCGCGCATGGGATGCCAAGATTTGCAAGGGTGTCAGGGTGAGTAGGGTGCGTTCCGACCCCGGAAACTTTTTACGCATGTAGGGAGTATTATTCTCTCCTTCATAAAATGTTTTTAAGCGCTGAATTTGGTGGTGTTTTTTAATACACAAATTTATAGAAGCCTAATAAATAAACTGTCTTAAGGGTGGTTTTTAGGCGTTGGGAATCGAATAAACTACTGACTATAGTATTTTATATTGTTAGTTTGATATTTATAGCAATATATGGAGTCAAATCCTCATATTTAAATTTTCGATTTTTTCGTTCACGATGAACGTTGCAAACTTCACAATCATCCAAGACGAGTCTTCTGTGCTCGCGGAACCGAGCGCGACGAGCCGGTCCGCGGACGGGGGAGAAATCAGTGCTCGGAGAAGCCAGCCGCTCTACCCTCGTCGTGAATCGTGCGACGGGATGGCGCGAGGGCCATCGATGTCGAGCGAATCGCGGTAGCGGCGACTCGTCCACGGCGCCGCGGCGAGTCTAACCCAGTGACCCGAGAAAGCCGACGACGGACCGTTACCGATTGCTTCTCTCGCGCTCTCTCTCTCTCTCTCTCTCTCTCTCTCTCTCTCTCTCTCTCGCATAGGAGACGTCTGCGTTTTTTGCCGTTCCGCTCGGCTTCTGCGGCAACGACGCATCCTGGTCGCTCTCCCGCGGCACCATTTCTCCCCGAAGCCGGACAGCACGCGAGCCGCCGCGCCGCCCGATAATCGCATTTTCGGGAGGGGTCAACGTGTGGCCTTAACTACTTCGCGATCTCTCGCGATAGTCGCGACGGTCGAAAAGTTCATTTGCAAGCCTCTAAATGGGATCTCGCGACGTACCTGCGCCGCTTCGAGCAACGCCGTCGCTTGTAAAAGCGCGAATAACTGCTCTCGGCCCGCGACGTCGAGGGAGAAAATTTATCGCCTTTTGCAAGAGAAAGAGACAGAGTGAGGGAGCCTGATAAGTGCAATCTCCGCGCCCGCGCGAGTTACAGTAACAGAGATTCGCAAAAATCTTAAATGCAACGGCAGTGAGGGAGAGAGAGAGAGAGGTCACGCGACGACGCGCTTTCAAATGGCATTTTCTTTTTTTTTAGCCTGCCCGCGCCTTTCACCCGAATAATGCGGGCTTCTACCCAGGCTAAATGGATATTTCAATATCAAATTTCCCTACGAAGAGTTCCTTCTTCTTTCGCGAGGGCATCCAGGGTTATTTGAAAAGTCTTAATTTTAAACTGCAATTTCTGTTCTGCTCTCCCGCTCTCGTGGAAAATGCGTGTTTCATAACTGTTCGGTTCGCAGTGAAAATGAAAAATGCAAATGCCGAATGTAAAGTTGGCGTCGTCGTGGTGATAAACTCCAACGAGTCATCGGAGTCGGGCGGACGCGCGTCGCCGCGATGATCTCGGGCTAGCGAGCGCGGGCATCGTCCGACGCTCGCGTATTGCGCGCACGCTCGGCCCGGCCGACGGAAAAAGAAAGCGAAAAGGGTCAAGAACGAATGGCCGCGCGAACAATTTCGCTCGTCCTTCGTCCTCGCGTCGTCCACTTGTTCTGCTTCCTTTACGCAACCTCGAGCTCTCGGCAAATACGTTGTGCGTGAAAAGTTCTCGAATTTCTTTTCCCCCTTCTTTTTTCGAGTCGCGGCCCCCGCAAACGGCGATCGATTCGCAATAATTTTCCGTCCAGCCCTTCCGCGAGAGCGCGCGCGGTCGGATTTAATTAGTCAGTTAGCGCAGCGAGCATTGTAACGCGAACAATGAATTTCGATGAGGGCAGGCCGCGGAAAATGTTTGTCAACCCGGATACGATTTATTTGCGGTCCGTGTATTATAATTTCGCGCTCGATCGCTTCGGAAATTCAATGATCGACGCGCGCGCGCTTCGTTCTTCGTTTGCCCCTTTCTTTCCGGCGCTAATTAGATCGCGCGCGCGCAGCGAACAGTCTATTTTTGATGGCTTCGCCGCTGGCCGCTTTTACAGACCGCGCCGACGTGTGTAATTTCGCTGCGGCAAAAATTGAAAGATTTTGCTCGCAAAAGTTGTCGACTTTCACTGTGCACGTATAGGCGAGTGCTCGTTTCGGAAAATTAAAACTTGGCGGGAGGGGAAGGGCAGACTTCGCGGCAAAAAGTTTCAAAGTGCGGCATCGCGCCGCCTCTTTATATTAGCTTCCCATGTAATATTTACGTAAAAATTGACTGCGCAGAGAGAGAGAGAGAGAGAGTTAACGGCCTCTTCATCGTCGTCTAGTCGCGAAAAATGCTTTTTTTTTCCTCTTTCGACGAAATTTCTCGCGCTCGTGCATGTTTATTTATAGCCTGTGAGATCGTAAAGTTGTTGGCGTTTTAAAATTTATCTCTATATATATAGTTTTTGTTCGGTAAATTTACGAGCGATTTTATTTACTTTAGCAAAGTTAGGCGTGCGCGAAAGCTTACGAGACTGAAAGTATAAGCTTCGCGTTGAAAATCATAATTGGAGCAATTGCCGGATAAAAAAAAAACCAGAACATAATGATGGTATGTTTTAATCATGACTTAATATTAACTTCCTCGTACGTGCCCCCCTCCGCCGTATCAGCGGGTTAATAGCGAAGAAAATGAAAATAAGCATCCGTTGCCGGCTCGATCTCAATTACAACGACAAACCCACGACGCCAAGTTTCAGCGCTGGATAATTGCGATAGGAAATGCACGTAAATACGCTGCACGGCCGATCATCTGATCGCGACAGCGTCGTCACGAGCGTTGCGCAATCGTTGGCTTTTAGATTCGCCTCGTCACCCTTCCGCTCTCTATCGTGGAAATGAAGAGGAGAGAAAAAAAAAGGCGACGAATTAGCGTCGGCTGCGGCTCTCCGTCTCATTTGAATAGCCGACGCGCGAGTGGCCCTGATGCGCATCCCTCTGGGATAATACGAATGACCGAAACCGGCATTTCCGAGTGGAACTCGGTTTTTTCTTTTTTTTTTTCTTTTTTTTTTTCTTTTTTTTTTCTTTTTTTTTTCTTTTTTTTTTCTTTCACGGATGATTTTGCCATTTACGTCAGATTAGCGCGCTGCCTTTCGGACTATGTCATCGTTTGAAATTGCCTCGCTTTATCATCTATCCATGCGGGAACGAGTGAAAATTTCATCGTCCGCTTGTTTGCTTGTTTGCTTTTTTTCACTTTTAGGGGGAAAAGAGAAATTTTCAGCCGCACGCTTACGGCCAATTTTCACTTTTCACATGTGGGCTTTGCAAACGAGGCGCGCAACATCATTCCGCTTATCAATCATCGTAAATATTATCGGTCTACTTAAAAACGCAAAGATAAACATTAACTGTCGATTAGGCTAATAAATACACTCGAGATAGCAAAGTCCTGCGATTCGAACACTGCGATTCATCGTAATAACGTATTTCTTTGATCGATAAAGTACGATGCACGCGAGCGATAAAACTCGCGGCGAAAAAAAAGAGGAAAAAACGTAAAAGAAAAAAAATAAATAAATAAAAAGAGAGCATCGATGCACATCACGCCGCATTGACTAATTGGCATGGCGACTTTAATATCGTTCGAATTTGTCAAACGATCGCTTATCGGCCGCGCGATTTCCACGAACCGCCAGATCTCCTTTGCAAACGCGCGAATCGCCAGCGGAAGAATGCCCAATTGACCAAATTCTTCAATCAGCACGCGGGTCCCGATCGTAAGCGCGCCACTCCCACTCGCTTCGCGATGCGTCGAGAGATACGCATTCCATCTATTTTTCACTTAGTCGCGGGTCCGCGTTTGGACGTCATTTCGCTCGCCGCGCGCGGGCGCGCAGATTGCTTTTTCTCGTCCCCTTTTTATCGGGAATGCCGGGGAAATTATTTCGTCGCTGCAGTTTGCCCGTGTGCGTGCGGACAACCAACGATTTATCATGCAAAAAACGAATTTATTAATCTTTTTTTTTATTATTATTGTCGTTCCCCTCCGCCGCATTTCAGCCCTTTGTGCGCGATAAAGCTTTTTTGCTCTTAGTTTACCGGGAAAAAGTTTGCTTCGATAAAGCAAATTTTTTTTTGTCGTTTATGCTCGCGACGCGAAGGGTTTTTTGTTATTCGTCGAGCTTATTATTATCCACTTAGTATCCAGAATGTTATGACGAACTGCAAACTCGGAATGAAAAACTTCTCGTGCAACGTTATAGCCGCTTTGCCTATAATTTCCGTACGGCAACGAAAAGCTTCGATCCACAACCAAACAAGGAACGTAATCAATTTGACATGGCTTATTTTTATGCATATAAGTCTGCGAAATCGAGAAAATAGCCTCTCGCGCAATGCCTCGCTGTTGTAATTGAAAACGTCAGCGTCAGGTTGGACAGATAAAAAAAAACAAAAAAAAGGAAAAAAAAAACGCGGAGAGCGAGCATCGACGTATAACTCGATTAAAGCGTGGAACGAGCGTAAGAGCGAAAAAAAAAGGGCAATAGGTCGCCGGTGTGAAGATCGCAAAGGGAATTGGCAACAGAAAGAGGAGGAAGGCGGCGTGGACGGTGAACGCGGAGCTAACGAGCCTAAAGTGGTCGCACTGCGCTGCGATAAGTATCGTATCATCGGAAGCGCGCTACTTGGCTGACCCCGATACTCGCCAATTAAAAATCCGCTGAACCCGCTTGAAAAATATATATCGCGCTATTCAATTGTTATCGACGCCGCTGGCCGCCCGGCCGATTCGACGATTCTCTCTCTTTTATTTTTCGCTTCGCCGAGCCTCTTTCTCTCGATGTGTGCGGCGACGAAATGACCGTGTTTACGCTAATTGCGCTTGTTTGATTTCGACTCTCTCATTATACCAGTCGGCTGCTGAAACTTGTGATTAGACGGCCAGTCATTTTTGCTTTCTCCTATTTTTTTTTCCGCGAAGGTTTTACTTTTAATGTGTTGATTGCGGTGTTGATAATGGCCTGCCATTAGCCGTCGCCAAGGTGAAAATACTCGGCTTTCCGATGAATCACGCCCATCGTAGCAACAATAGCCGGGCAACAACGAACAAGTATAGCTTTGGAAGCCCGTAGATCGAGAAATTACAGTAGAGGCGTCACACTGCGGCGGCGGCCCTTCCGACTCGCCATTGACTTTTTGCGTACAAAAACTGTTCGCGAATAGCCGAGGAGGCCTCCAAATGCATTGCGCAACCAATGAAAGTTTCGGCCGCTTCTCCCCCAACTGACTGCCAAGTAGCGGATGATCCGCCCGAGTCGAACATTTTTCCGCGCGTCGCCGTCCAATTCGTCGATCGACCGACCGCCAATACGACGCCCGTTCGCTCGTGCCCCCGTGAAAAGAAAATAAAAACCGCACGCAAAGAGAGAGAGAGAGAAGCCATTACGCACTGCCGCGCTTCTTCATTTAGCGCGTCTACGTTACTGTTGCGACACGGCGTTATATACCTCGATCCTTGAAATTCAACAATGCCGCAATGGTGTTTAAACAGCGCCGTAAAAAACGAAATCGCTCTCGCACCGAGAAAACCATAACAAGGATCGTTTAAAATAAAAATAAAGTCAAGGTTCGCATTGGCCGCGGCGAGGCGAAAGGAGTTTCTTTCTTTTCATTTTTATTATTTTTTTTTTTTTTTTTTTTCGAGGGCACTTCCACATCCAACTCTATTATTACGCGCGCACGACTTGCAAGCTCTCCGTCTGTCGAGCGCGCGCGTATCAAAAATAGAAAGCACCGCGCGTTTTCAAAATATTCGGCACCGGCGTGGATTCGTTACAAAACGAGACGCGCGGTGGGGTGTAACAGCGCATTCGGCATTTCTCTTGCGTTACGTCAAAGAACTCGCGTTCGCTAAGTGACTCCTTTTCTCCCTCTCTCTCTCTCTCGAAGCCGGACGCGCGAAATCGGTGTCGTGCTTTATCGACGGTAAACAAACGCAATTAAACTTAATGTTATTTTCTTCCTAGACATCTTTTCGCCTTACGTAAGAGCCTTTGGCTGCTCATCCTTAGACGCGCACGAGCTTCCAGCACATTGCTGGCTTCGATGACGCAAATAAATACATATCGGACTAATTTTGCAGGCATGCTTCCCTCCTTTTATTGACGCGAGAGCCAACGGCGAGTTTGCATCGCCTACTTTGGCCGCGTTATTGAGAGCTACTGAAAACGCTGGCTGCAATTATTGACCAGACGTTCAATCATACGCCAACAAATTATCATTAAGCGTCAGTGTCTAGCACCGCCTACTTCGAAACGGCTTTTTTTTTCGTTCAGAAAGTTGTCGCTTTTAAAATATATCTATCGGAATAATATCGATACGTATCTACAGATAAATATTATTGCAAACGATTCCAGGGAAAACATGTCGCAATCCAACATCTATCTCATCATTTTACCGGTTAGAATTATTAATAAAGACTTGATTAGACTTCCTGTAATAACCGCATACAAATAAAATTCAATGAATTTCCTTTTCCAACGATTCATACTCATCGATTGCATCAGCAGTGTGATTCTATCTAATTTTTTTCAGCAGTTGGTTGTTTAGTTGTGCAAATAAAAAAAAAGAAAATAGTTTCAACATTGCGCGATGGCGTATCCTCTTTCGTTACCTAATTCAATACGGCGAACAACAAACAAGTGCAAGAAAGAAAAATGCTAGTCCGTGTGGTGGAGAAAACAATAAAGGCTATGTAGGAAGTATCGATCAGACGAGTCTATACTGAAATAAATGTACTGAATGGTCGTTACGTTGGTGTAGGGAGGATACATCTCATTCATTCATGTATGAGCTCTCATTCGTCTTGACACTTGAAAAATACTATCTGGTTTTTTTTTTCACAATAGCTAATCATAAATAAGGAAGATTAGATGAAAAGCTTTGGTAAGGCAAACGTAAAGTCGTTAACATCAGGATTGGAGAAGTACGTACACGCGTCGCTTTATTTGTTTGTTGGATCGATAATTCGAATCGTTGAAGCTCAAGGTTCCCGCGAAGAAAGTCATAATTTGAGGCTCGTTTCCGAGACGTCGATTCGAAACTGGCTTCGCGTTCGGTGCCGTTCAGCCGAAGCCTGCTGCAGTTACGTTTATAACGTACGTTTGGCCAGCGTGTAAATAGTTGGCGCGCGAACAGAGAACTGACTAGAACACGTTTCAATAGCGTAACGAGTTTGGGTTAACCAGTTTTCTCGCGCGCCGCACTTCGTTATTTTACACTCGGGCTCCGTGATAATGGGATTCGCGTTTTTGACATTACACCGGTGTGCCGTGGCAAAACTCGGCGAGCGTTTCGCGCGATAAACCGCGCCGGGCTCGCGTCTTTTGTTCGCGAGCGACTCTCGGCGGCTAAGAGTTTTGCCAGCTGGTTTATCGGGGATACCCGAACTGAGCTCACGGAAAGTCGGCGCGGGAAGAAAAAAAACAAAAGGGAGAGAAGCCAAACTTCTCGAGGGGGAGTCGAGCTCGTTATAAACTGCAGTTTTCAGAGCAAACAATTATTATCGAGAGATGAATATGCCGTTAGTGCTTTCAAAGCCGCTAATTATTCGGGCAAACAGCGTCCCCGAAGTTTTCTAACCAAATTTTCAGCGGCTGTTGCAGCCTTCGCGCTAACTTCAAAGGGTTCCACAATTTTTTTAAAGCTTTATCTTTAACCTATATTACGGGTACGCACAGATTTCATAGGGGATAAAACGCACACAGAACGGAGAAAAAAGAAGAAGCTCCAACAAAATATCCCGGGCCATTGATATGCGTGTATACGTATCACGGGGCGGACGATTTTTCGTACTAAAACGCGTCGTGCCGTAAAAATATCAAGCCGCGGACACGCAACGAGAGACTACATCAAGCGGCTTTTCCTATTAAAAATGCAGAGTCAACAGCGTAGCGCGCGCACAACAGTGTCGGCATTTGGCATTCAAACGGAGAGGGGGGTCCCTTAGGTGAGCTATTCTCGTCCCTCTTTCCGGCCTGCGTGGGTCGCAAAGGAGAGAGAAAAAATTATGAAAAAGTTGAAGTACTCGATAGTCGCGATGCACGGCTCGGTCCGATTCGCGTAAAAGCCGCCACTTCCCGGAAACTCGCGTCTTCTGTACTCGAATCGGCAATAACCGTTACGGCAAATACGTCGTCCGTCGAGTCCGTCTGGGAGGCTCAGTGCGTCCGAGCACGTGTTTCGAGGAGGTACGTGAGGTCGTCGGCGTTCCGCACAAAGAGAGAGAGAAAGAGAAAGAGAGAGCGAGCGTCCTTGTCTGGCTGCGCGCGCGGCTGCGGCGCTGAGAAAGGGTCAACGATCAAGGTTGGCAAAGAGCGGCGGTAACTTACGCGCGACTCCTGAGCAGCTTGGGCGGCTTTGCGGCCGACGTCGATCCACTGTCCATTCAGCGTGCTCGCTGTCCGTGGGCGACCTTGAGCGGCCAGCTCATCTTCCCGTGTGGCGCTCTTCTGTCCCCCTCGGCTCTGCAGGAAAGGGAACCAGTTTTTCCCCTCCTGCCCTGCGCGTGCACTCCTCCGAAAGCCGCTGCTGCTCCGCCCGTTACACTTGCCCCGGCGGCCAGTCCGAGAATTGGCCAGCGATCGCGATCGCTTCCAGCGACCGCGGACAACTGAACCACGCCACTACGCGACACTCGTGCAGCTGTGGCCACGATT
Source organism: Phymastichus coffea (assembly GCF_024137745.1). Taxonomy (NCBI): domain Eukaryota; kingdom Metazoa; phylum Arthropoda; class Insecta; order Hymenoptera; family Eulophidae; genus Phymastichus; species Phymastichus coffea. Next base: position 13,731,571 of record NW_026706814.1, read on the forward strand.
TCGGGACTCGATCGGTTTGCGCACGCGCGCGACTCGTCCGTACACTCGGGCGTCCGTATCCCGCGGCGTCTCGCCACCGACTGACTCGCTCGCTCGAGCGAAGGAGCCCGCTCGGCTGCCTGCCTCCGTCCACCGGCGCAGCGCCCGACCAGCCGACCGTCCCGTGGCGCGCGGAGTCATTGGTCGATTCCGATCGCGCGCGCGTGTGTGTGTTGCATGTACCTAGCCGACGCTGACCCTTCGTCCGCACTTGGTTCTCTTCCCGATGCCGCGCCGACTCGTGTGTGCTCCTCCGGCTGTGCTCGCTCGCGCGCGAGGCTACTGCTGCTGCTGCTGCTGCTGCTGCTACTGCCGACGCTGCTTCACGCACGCAGAATTTTTGAGCTCGCCGTATACGTCGTTCTGTGCGTATACGCGTGCGTGCACTCTGCACGGTCGTTCAACCTCGCCGTTTTACCCGAAATTTTTACCTTCCTTTTCGAAAATTCGAGAATCACGCGCGAAAGCGGCCAGGAATTTTTGCGAGTGACACTAATTTAAATTTGGCCCGCGGTGTGCCAGCACGCTAGTTACATTCCGGAGCGCGCAAGCGGCCGTCGCGAACAATCGCAGGGACTGCGTTAGAAACGTTGCGCAGCAGTGCTCGCGGACGACAAGGGTCCGCACCACTCGGCAAATTCGACGTGTCTCTCGCCGTGAAGTGCGCGATCGACAGTACGGCCTTTGACGATCGAGGCCTTTCGCGCTGTCGCTCACTCGAGCCAGCGTTCAAAAAGAAATGGTACTATAGCTACATAATACGCGCGTTCGCTTTGTCGAGGGCGTTACGTGATACACGCACGCACGGCGCTGGCGCGGTGCAGTGGATGTGGAGTCGCTGCACGCTGCGACGGTGACACGCGAGTAAGAGCGAAGTGACTAGGAAAATATTTTATTAGACAGGCGGAAGTGTAGTGCAGTGCGCGGCGCGCTCGTAGATTTCCCCTATGTATTCGTCGGCCCTCGAGCCGCTCGCTCGGGCAGGTGCCACGTTACCAACAAAGCAAAAAAAGCCGCGCGACTGAACGGCTAAAAAAGAAACGGCCATGTGGGCAGCGACACTCCGATATTATTACCCCTTCGTCGAATCAGCTGGTTTCGCTCTGCAATTTTCAACGGGAAATTTCGAATGCGAGCCACAGTTAGGAGTTTCATTTTCTTTATGAACGTGGCGCATTTTGTTGACTCGGCAAATCGGGCGCGCCGTTAAATCCAGTAATTTATTGCACATTCTTTCCAGCCGATGATTCAGGCAGCCTTAGTAATACGGCGTTCAATGCGAGAGGTAAATTTATGCTGATTAATTTTCCACGAAGCGCGACCTGCAATACAATATTAATAACGTGCGCGGGACGCTTCGCGAATAATAATAATAATAATAAAACAAGCCATTCTAATTAGCGATTTACATCGCTCGGCTTTATGCGGACTAATAGCGCGCGATTTGATTTCCGCCCGCGTTTAATTGTGACCTCAAGCGCTCGCAATCAACGTTTAGCGAATTGCGAATCGAACGAAAACGAAGGGAGGAGGCTGCAAATCGGATTGTCCCGTTGAAGAACGGCGCATTTTGATGCGCGCAGCCGGCTCGGACGATTTCATCGTGGCGCGACACGTCGTTAAGCGCCGCTCGCGAATTAAGAGATCGCCCGTCCCGTTCGGTGCTCGTTCACGCGGCTCGCGGGCTCTCGGCAATTTTCCGGCTTGGCCGCGCGCGCTTCTTACCTGCCGTCCCCCGGGACGCCTCCCACCCGCTCGTCGCGCCTGGCGCCGCGGTGAAACAGCCCGGCCGCGCGAATCAGCGCCCACGTAGCGCAGTGCTCTGGCGGTGGGCTTTGCCTCCGACTTTCGCGGGCACGCGCTCGTCGTCGTTCAATTTCCCTCGCGACCATTAGAAAACTATTAGGGCGTTTTCCGAGACGAGGGCGCCGGAGAGGAGCCGAGCTGCCCGTTATATTTGAAACCGAAGTGCAGACGCCAATTTTTCACTGTCTTCGGGCACTTTCGGCGAAAGCGCTTGATCCCTCGTTCGGCGAACTGCGAATAATTGCCGTGGGGCGCGATCGGTGGGCGTCTTCGGCAAGATTCGCAGGAACGGAATATACATTTTTCGCAGCTGTAGCGCGATGAAGCAACGGCCCACGGAAATATCGAACGCCAGCTCGCGACAAAACTGCACGGCTGTTGACGCGAAACTCGATTGCCCATTTGTTTTGCGCAGCTTACGATCGTCAGCGCCTATGGGAATTCATAAATAATCTTTATCCGTGAAATTTCAGGAGAGACGCATATCAGAAAATCACTATCGACTATCGGACGGTCTTTCAGTATCGCGAAGCCAATTGATTGTAATTGGGCGTTGGCAGTAAATTTAACTCTCGAGCGACAATCAAGATCTTCAACTCTTCATCGAGCTCTGGATATTCGAGTCGAAGCGTCGCAAAAAAAAGAGCATCGTTAACGGGCAACTCGACTTGCGCCGCTCTTAAAAGGTTCGCGGCTGCGGCTGGAGTTCGCAGAAAGGAGAGAACCGGCGAGAGCCGTGGAGCTGCTCGTCGAAGAATGCATAATTTGTAGGCTGACGAGAGAGCGAAACCGTTGAGAGTAGCCATCCGACGAGCGGCGCCTGCGGAGCCGCAGAGAGCATGTAAAAGAATCGCGAGTGGCGCGTACGGCGTTTAGGCGAGAGATGTGCCCATTGTCTGGTTTTTGTCGTGGAGACGAGCGCATCGTCGCCGCGGGCGGCCCGTCAAAATGTCGCGCGCTCGCCTTGCGCCGCCATTGTCCCGTCGCGCCAATTATGCTGATTCGGCGACGCGCGCGCGCCGATCGAGGGCTCTTCCGTTCGTTCCGGCGAGGTCGACAATGGCCGCGCGCGCCTCGTTTCCTCGTTATCGTTGTTACTTCTCGCGCGCGCATCCCCGATCGCTCGGGACAATTATCCGGACGCGCGAGCGCAAGCGTCGCCTCGCGAGCCTCGGGGAAAACTGAGATCCGCTTTAGGGCAAAGCGACCGAGTCGGCCGTGCTCCTGGGAACTCCCAGGCGCGTGCGTTCGATTGGGATTTCATTAGGATCGTCCAGTGGCGCCGCGCGCGCGATGGTTAATCGCTCTCGCACCGCCGACCGTTTGTCATTGCGCGCAATGAAAGCGCCGGCAGCCAGTCACGGGGCGCCCGGCTTTTACGCGTCTGAGAGCATGAGAAATAACAAAAAGAAAATGGCGAAAATCCAATAGCCATCGATATCTGCCAATAGATATTGGCTTCATTGAATAGCAGCATCCAGCGTCGAGAAAACATAGAGATAATGGAACGTAACGTTCCTATAAAAATACCGTTCTAATACCAAGCCACTTCTTGCACGCCCGTAAAAAAGAAATGAAAAAAAAAAAAAAAAAGAAGAACGAAGGTTTTCAAAGAGAAAGAGGAAGAGAGACGGGGCTCCGTTACATCCTCGCGCGCGCCGAGGAAAAAGCTACGCATTGACGCGCGCCTCATTATTGGCCATTTAACGCAAGCGCATCATTTAGAACATCATCGTGTGCTAGATAAGCGATCGCGCGCCGCGCTGCTTTCAATGGATGCAACATCGCGCCAGTTGCTCGCAGCTTACGTAAATACACTCTTTTCAGTCTATATCTGACTACACGCTCGACCGGCTCCATTTTAGCAGGCCTCGCACGCGTCGTCCGTTTTTTACGGCCGCGGTGATGGGTGGCGCGCGCGACATTTTTTTTTTTTTCTTCTTCTCTCCGCCCTCGCTTGGGCGCACAATGGCTCGAGCGGGCCGCGCGTACACCTCGGCCGAGGATTGAAAATTACGGTGGCACTGTTTACGAGTGCAGGTTGTGTAGCGCGCGAAAGCGACGAGCGACGCTTTGCGAGTTTGCGTATTTCTCATTCGCCGCTCGCTAATTCGCGAGAGATCGATCGGAACGAGGGTGCGCGCGAAAAATTCGCAAATCCTCGTGTCGAGCCGAGGAACGTTCTCGCGATTCGATAACGATGGATCCGCGTGTCGACGGCTTGATCGCCCCAGTCGCCATAATCGTCCTATATCAACAGCAGCGGGCCGAGCTGAAACGATCGCTCTCGATCCCAAGGAATTCCCGATGTGCCGTCCCAATAATACGAGTACAGCCTCGGAACGCACTATAGGAAATATCATTGCGACACGAGGAAGCGAAGCAGACGGACCGATCGATGAATATCGGCCGCATTTTAGAATTGTCGTCGGTGGCGATCGCATGTGGGTAGTACGTGTAATTGAACGTGGCGGCGGCCGACACTGGCGGACCACGCTGAAAATTGCGAGTGACCTTAATCGCCGCGATCATGCGCGTTCGCGTTGGCGTTGGTCTGATTTCGTAACGGCGAGAAACGTTTTCGTTGCTGTGCCCCTCTTTTCTTTCCTTCTTTTTTTCTTCTTTCTTTCGATACTTTCTTTTCGCATTGCTGTTCCTCGCCGCAACAACAACGCTCGCCAACTCTTCGGATTTCTAATGAGATCTGAATAATAATGCGGAGGTGTGTGTGTGTGTGTGTGTGTGTGCCACTGCGCGAGGAACTAGATTGGAAATTCGAAATGGGAAGTCAATTAAAGCGGAGACCGCGCGCGCGAATCGAGTGAAATGCTTGGCGCAAAGGAAGCTAAAAATAATCCGTTCGCGTTGGCGCTGTCGGGCGGCATCTTCGCGCCGCACACGATTCGTTTACAGCCCGCGAAATTTATTTGCCAATTTGCAGTAAAATTAGCGCAAGCGAGCAGTATACAATGAAGCTGTTTGCGCGCGATAAAAAGCGCACGGAATGCATCGTGGCTCAATGATTGCTAATTTGATTGTACACATGTTTGCTTGGCGCGCAACGACTGGGACGCTGATAATTGTGCTTGCGCGGAGAAAGAGAACAGCCGCGCAGAGAAGGCAGCGATAAGTGGAAGAGATGAGCGCGCGGCGGGTAAGGGAAACGTAAGAATACGCGCTTAAACGTACTTCGTCGGTCACTGTCTCGTCGTATTGTGGCCGTTCCGGGCCGATCATCGGCGACGACTTGCAGCGCGGACAGAAGCCGCCGTGCCAGCTTGTCGTCGGCCGTCCCCCGTTGCGATGTGCCGCGCTGCGCTCGTGTAATGAGGCCGATTAGCGAGCGATTATGTTAGTCCATCGGACGATGCCGGTGCTTTTCCTTGCCCGCGCGACGAGGCTCGCGATAATGGGCCCGTGGAACCGACTGAGGCTACGGCCGATACGACGAGCACGAAGAAGCAATAATAGCCGAGAAAACGAAAATTAGTCCAACAAAATTTAAAAACCGATCGTTAACCGCTACTTTCGTCGGATGCTTATTGCCGTCCTTGTACGTTGATTAGCGTTTGCGCCGGTGCCGACCGTCGTCACGAGGTTGTACGTGCGTCGATGCAGCGCACAACTCTTATGTAATTCGTATGTATATCTCTCGTTCACAATCGAATTGGCCCATTGATCATCGATCACGCCGCGAACGACTAATTTCCCTTACACAAGTTGCGCCTACCTGCTCCACTCTTGACATTCGTCCTTTTATCAGCGTGACATCAGAGTTTCGCGATCCATACGAGTCCGACAACGCGCCTTGCGAGCCTTATGCAACCCTTGGCTATAGTATCAATCTGTCATTACGCATTATAACGACGCGCTACTTTGTACGTTCTGTTTTTTCTCAAGCTTGCCGCTGCGCTTTTCAGGTACGCGTGCCACTGTCCTCCATCGACGCAGCTGTTGTGCGACTGCTCTTTTTTTTTGTCCTTACGTACAATTACGTAAAAGAAAAACAACAATCTTGCACGCTAAGGAAAAAAAATTGATGCTTTGCGGACACACACACGCGAGCGCGCACGCGCGCGTATTGTATCGTCGAGACGCGCTGAAATGGAATTTGAACGCCCAGTCACATTATGGACTATGAGGCAATCACGAATTTGCCAATTACAATGGTCGATTCATTAATTGCTTGGTTGCACGAAGAGAAGAAATATATATATATATATTTTTTTTTCGCGAAATGGCACAATTGCAAGTTCCGATGAAGTACACATGCGTGCGTACGTCTTGGAGACATAATTCATCATTGTTCTAGATTTCACCTGGAACGCTTTGAAAAATGATCGGCCGTAAATCATTTGAAACGGCGAGTTCGCCTGAAACGAGCGCGCTTCGACGTACATTCGTACGACTTTTTACATGCTCGCGCGTTCGTTCGAGATATCATTTTCAAATCATTGTTATTGCCGTATTTCTCGAATGTATAGTAGCAATCTTACGCTAGATTTCTAGTCGTCGAATTGTACACGCTCGAGTAGAATAGATCCGGACAACATTATTATACTTCAATTGATTACGTATTATACCAACTTATGTATTATTGGATTGAAATCGACCTCTTAACTGAATAATTGTCCGTTGCTCGCCCCGCGTTCCAATTCATCAAGCTCTAAATACCGTAAGCTTCAAATTCATCAGAGTTTCTTTCCTTTTTACCGTGAAACGGCGCAATCGAAAGATCGCTTCTATCATTACTGCTGCGTTTTCTTAACACGCTGCCTTAGTCACAATGCCCGCACACGATGAAACAATGCATCAAGGTCTGGGAAACGAGTTTGAGACGCGCGATGCCGTAAGGTTTCCCTCGATCTAGCCAGCAGCATACATAATAAAATACGCACTTAATTTAACGAAAGGTAACGCGCGCAAGCCGATCGCGCGAACAAATCGCCGATCGTCGTACGTACGAATCCAGTGCCGTTCACAATGCAGTCGACAAGCGACTGCGCCGCTGTCCATCCACGCACCACCCGTGCGCAAATCCGTCCAAAAGTGGAATATTCAGGTTGTGAAAGCGTAGGTAGCCAGCGGCAAAACATATATCGATTTCATTTGTCAAACGGGCTCCCGCGAGGCACACTGACGAGCGAACGCATCGCGACGCGTATGCGGGATTTATGAAACGCGCGGCGCCGAGCCAACTTTTCAGCGCGCGCCTACGCGAAGAGTCTCTCTCTCTCTCTCTCTCTCTCTCTCTCTCTCTCTTTCTCTTTCGATACGACATATTGCTTTGCATTAGCTACCGGCCGCGCGGCCAAAGCGCAGTTACGTGACTTCCTTCGCGGTGCGAGGCGTCCGATCATCTTTTTTCATAGCTCCGCAGGCACGCGATTAAGCTGAATCTTTCTCCGGAGCGTCTCGCCAGCGGTACAATGGACGATACTCGTTAAATCAATCAAAAGACAGCAACGAAAAAGGAAACAAGGGCGGCAAGGGGGGGCTCGGCGTGAAACACGCCGGCAATCAGTTCCGCGTCATTAGACGCCGTGTGGACGCTGTTATTACATTAATGGCAATAACGGTGCTCGACGCATGAGTCTCCTCAAAAGCCGCCGAGACACCACGCTTATGTACTTTTATCCATCGCCCGACCATTCCACAAGCGTGATGCACTTTTATTTATAATTATCCACGACCTATCTGCCGGGCATACACACACACACACACACACACACAGCTGCTTTTTTTCATTTTCTTCCTCTTGTTCGCTTTGCGGCGCCGAGCGACCGGTTATATCCCGAGAGAGGAAAGCAAGGCGCGCGCGCTCGCAGCTGCCCGATGATTAATGTTATTAGTGCAATTTCGCGTTATTACGGGCGACTTTATTTTCTCATCTTCAATACTATCAATAAACTGGTGTGAATTCATGTCTTACGAGATAATGCCGTGATTTTTCCTTTCCCAGTCGACCCATATCCAATCGTGGATGATGCTCTTCTAATTGAGTTGCGCGATGAGGCATTTTCGCATTTTTTTTTTGCCGTTGAACAACTACAGACGTACTGGCCAAAAATACTGTAGGTTTTCGATCGAATAAACGGATATAAAAACGAACGCAACGCTTGATTTTGAGAATATTTCAGTTAACGCGGGATGCTGCGCGAATGTAATGCAAGCCAATAATCGATAGATTGTCGTGTCATGCCGAGTACATTTAGCCGTTTCGATCCACTTCATATTTCGCATTGCATACTTCGTGAACATTTTTTCATTTTCAATTAGATATCATCGTTTATCCATTTTGATATAATACGTATGCTCGATATTCTTTTATCAAAAAGACGTCTGAAAATAGCAGTTTAATTTTCTGTTTGCGCACTTCGTGTACAGTAAAGATAGGAACAAAAGCGATACTTGACAAACAATCAGAGAAAAGAGTCAGCGACTAAGAATCGAGTTATTTAGTTGAGCACAATCGCAGCAGTTGTCCGTAATCAGTAAATGCATTAGCCGTCAGCACCATCTAAGGAATAGCCAAGAACATTGAGAAAATCGCAGCCATTCTCTTTCTTCGTTTTTCTTATTCAAAAGGAGACTCCTCGCAGCGAGAGCAAGGCTGCTGCTCGTAGCAAGTGGATTGGCAAAAATGAAGAGCAGTCGCAAAAGAAAAGCGAAAACACAGAAGAAGAAAAGGAAAGAAGGCTAACTCTCTTCTGGCAATTGGAAGGCGCTACCTTGCGCGACGGTGGCTTACGTGAGATCGCAACGAGAGCGTTAAATCAATTTCGACGCAGCGACGGCGAGCAGGGCGATCTCCGGCCGCGGTGATTGCCAGATTACACTCGCGCGGCGCGAAGAGAGGAGCAGCGGTGAAAGCGTCTATTGAAAGGCCGCCGCGTCGCCGCGAACGTCTCGGCCTCTAATTGCCTCCATTTCCAACGATTAATCGGCGCGCGTCGCAGCGTTCGATTCTTCAACGCGCCTCCCTTTGTTATACCTCGCTGAAAGGCAGGAGCGCGCGCGTCCCCGCGAGCCGGCCAACGGCGAGGCTCCGGCCGATCAATTTTTCTCCGGCGGAGGCAATTAAGCGCGCCGTGGAGCATTGGAAGGTGGCCGCGACGCCTTGCCTCGTCAAAGTTATCCGCGCTGTCCGCCGTGATATGACGGCTGATTAAAAGTCGCGGCATCGCGCGTCGCGAGCGAGCCGGAGCGGAGCCGAGCGACGACCGGTTACGCCAGCGACGACATTGCGAAAGGAATTCATCCGGCAGGTTGACAATTGCAGGTTTTGATCATGCGAATCGACGAAGCGAGCGGGGGATGATGACAATCGCGAGCGGCGGCGCGGCAGAGATTGCAAGCTGATAATCATCGTGAGTCGGCGACGGCTCTCTGTACTTTTGATCGCCTTTCTTCGTTTCTCTTTCGGAGCTGCACTTTGCGTCTCTTGCACATCGGCAAAACACCGGAGTCGCTGCGTTTTTTCTTCTTCTTCGCGTCGTAATTTCCTCCTCCCTACCCGCGGCCGCTCGCTGATGAAACTTTTCGTAAAGCAATTCCAGATTTTCAGCTCGTTTTTTCATCGTAGCTATTCGATATTGGACATCGAGTCACATTGTTATTATGTTGTTTGTTTAGCGATTCTGCCAATAATGGAAAAGATTTAAACATTATACTTCAGCTTTTTTTTCATTACCATGCTGGATTTTATTGTTAGGTTAACCAACTAATATTTAATCGATGAAAATCAAATATACGATTCATATATCAACTCCGCCAGCTTCAATATTCCATTGGTAACCGAATTATTAATAAATAAAATATGCTCCAAGTATGATATTGAATTACTTACATTTATCGTTAACGACTCATCTGGTAGTCAACTGAAATCGAATTCAGCTTCAATGAATAATTCGCAAAATGTCGGTTTCACAAAATACAAAGGAATATTTAGAAAAAATTGCAATATATCACCGCGTGCGTTTGACATGGCTTGCGTCAATCTTTCCTGTCTCATTCAGTTTGCAAGTCACCGCTGCTATACTTATTCTCAACGATTATTAGAATAAACAGCTCGATCGTTCTCTTTTACTGATTAATGACCCAAAAATATTAAAAAAAGTAATAAACCTCAGGTAGTCGAAGAAAATAATTCATTAAAAGTTGCGCGAAACGCAACCGATAGGCAGCAAAATAAGAAAAAAAGTAGTGACTGTTGTAGCAGAAAAACGAAGAAAGCATAAATCCCTAGGTCTGCGCGACTTCCAGTGAGTGCGTTCGAATATAAAAAGGATAAGTAATTGAAGTGCGCACTCAGAAATATCCACGCCAATTGCTGTCTACTCCCATCTCGACTGCAAAATAAAAAGAAAAGAAAAAGAAAAATCGCGATACAAAACTGTATGCACACGAGTGGAAGACAAGTACGTAGTGCTGCACGAGACAGTAGAAATAAGCGGATAAAACATTTACAACACCTCGCGAACAGCAACTGGCGGTCCATGTCTTGTCGAAGGAAGTAATCTGGATTCGATCGAGAGCAAACAAACCCAGGTGCGCTCGTAACGTCTATTGGCGATAATCGCTCCCGACGGAACGAAGACGCCGTCGTCACCGGTCCAGTTTCGTTTTTTTTCCTCGCACCTGCCAGCTGCTCGCGTAAATGACTAATCGTCGAGAAATTGGAGCTTCGTCCCATAGACTACACGCAAAAGGGAAAAGAGGAGAGGACGTCCGGCAAAAACCTCGCGCCCGATCTCCTTTTTTTTCTCTCCGTTTTACTCGTCGCTTCCACCGGAATAAGCGTGCCGCCCTCGAATATTTCACGCACGGCAACTTTCGCAAAAGGACGACCCCCCCTCCCCCTCCCTCGACTGCTTTCGCTTCTTTGTTATACACTTCTCGGCCGTTTGCCCGTGTGCTTTGTGTACACGCTAACCGTGCGCCAAAGGCTCCGTTTTCAAAGTAATTTTGTTTCCCTTCATTCTTTTTTTTTTTTAATATACCGAGGTGCGTTTGTTTTACATAATCGTATCCTTCTCGTTTATCGAGAATCTCAACTGGTTTGTTGTTGCTTACAAGAAAAATAACGATGATGCAAAGTATCCGATACATAAATTTATATCAATTTGACGTATACGGAGAATATTATATAATTTGACGTATTCAAGGACGGATGCTCAAGTTTTTTTCTCAAGTAACGACTTTACGTTCTATTGTGTAGTACTATTGTGTAGAATCTTTTTTTGACGCTACTACTTTCAACAAACAAGCAAAATAATAATAATAATAATAATAATAATAATAATAATAATTGTAGTCATTAGACATTTTTTGTCTTACGCGCGTCTTTTTCTCGTAGTTTGCGCATTGATTGTAGCTGACGTAACATTTTTTAAGGAGAAACAAAGTCAACGAATACTCGCGAGCGAAAGAAAGTGAAGCCGGAAGGCAAATGTTAACAAGTGGCGCAGTGACAGATGAATAAGCGATATTCAACGCGCGCTCGCGTTCAAAAATATTCAAGTACAAGGCAAGTGGTGAGGGAAGGAGGTATGTTGGAGCTGGTCCGAGCCGAGAAATCGTGTCGAAATGAGCTCGATACAAAGGGAGCCTGCGCGCTCGGCATACTTGTAATTCCGCATTGAACAACTGATTGGCTTCAGCAAGTGGTAGCCGCTCGGTAGTAGGCAGTCACTCATTTAACCGCAGCAACTTGAAACGGAGAGTGCACGCCACTGACAAAGAGCGATCAATCAACCTTAAACGAATTTCCTGTACGTATCTTTGGCTGCTTCGCTGCTTTATTTAGCGATTTGACCATTCAGCCGACTGTCGCCAATTTCAATATAAATAGCCCGAGAGAGAGAGAGAGAGAGAGAGAGAGAGAGCGTCAATCGTCCCAAACGACTCGCAGAAAAGCCTTTGCCTTTTACCGTTATCTATTCACCTTTGTGCCCCTTTACTCCCAGCGATTCTTTCAGTGGAAATACCTCTCTATTGTACGTATTTTGCCGTCGATATTGCTTCCCCTCCGATTGTCCGATGTCTAAAATGTTAACTCGGCTGCTGTCGCTGTAACGATACATTTTCTTTAGCGCGCACCGAGGCAGAATAAACGATACATTTTTCAGATACTGCAACCAGCTTAAGCTGCGTAATTATTGATAACGATGCAGCGACTAGCCAGCTGTTCTCTGCGTTATCTTCGTTTCGTACAATCCGTCAGTTATTACTTTGGCCAATTATAGAAATTGGCAAGATGTGTAATACGAAGCCACGCTCAAAGGTAAACGTCTGCTTCGAGCGCATTGCAAACATCACAATTAGCAGGCTGGACGAGTAGCTCTTTCGAAAGTGCAGAGAAAAAAGGCCGCGCGAAATTCGCAACGGAAAGTAGCAGCGTGCGCGAGGAAAAAGAAAACCCGATCGCATCCCCGAAATTCCAAGCGTCGCGCGGGCGCTCATCAATATTCAAGCCAGTTGCATCGGGATTTGACGTCGCGAGCAGTAATTACAACACGCGCGGCACGAGGTACAAGCGCGAACCCGTCCGATCGAATTCGGTCAGATCGTCGAGTCGCTTACCCCGGCGATCGACTATTGACGCTGCGTCGCGAATGACAGATTTCCTTGTTCAGAGCGCCCGTGTCAAATTTGCGCGGTTCCGGCTTGGAATTCGCCCGTGCAAAGGGAACAGCTGCCGAGCTATGCCTAGATCCTTGGTAAGCTCGAATTCGCACGCCGACGGCGAGTGAGAACAGCTTAAGCGGCTTGTGCGAGAGACACGGATGCCACGCGAGCTTGGCGCGTTACATCTCGGCCCTTTGTCAAATAAATTCCCCCGTCAAGCACTTTCCCAAATGCATTTCTGCCCCGGTCAACGTTTTGGACGGATCAAGGATTCATTTGGGTAATTATACGTTCGCGCGCGTGTATCACGTCTGGCCGAAAATCAGATAGACGATGATATAATTTTACGCGACGGCAGGCTGAGCTGCTCTGCAAAACTACGCGACGTACACCCAAAAGAAACGTTGAATTTGTGACAACATCTGACCGAAAGCACATTTGGTAGCTCAGCTTCCTCGACGATCATCGGATGAAAACGCAAAGGGCTGACTTGCAGCTTTTGTGAAATAGACGCGTGCGGCGCGTAAAAAATGTATTGCGAACTCGCATTGCAGTCGCGGGTTCGCAAGCTGCAGCGCTAGACGGCAAATGCCAACGTTGCCACCGGAGCTGTCGCACTTTAGCGCGTAGCGCTGGAGAAAGGGGCAAAACTTGAGCAATGACAAAGGGACGGCGAGCAAATCTCTCGCGAGCTTCGAAAAATCCAATGCGCGCGCGGCTTACGTGCGCGAGAGCAGCGTGCAGAGGATTATCGCGTGCGGCGCGCGCGCGCGCGCGACGTCGTCGTCGCTCCGCGGCTCAAGTTTTGAGCACTTCCCCCGGGGCTGCGCGACAAGCTCGCCCCGTGTGTGGAAAAAGAAAAAACGTGACCGCGCGGCTGCCGACAAGTCGAGTGCCGCGCGGGAAGTCGGCGTGTCGGAAAATCATACGTCGCCGCGTGCCAGACAATCGGGAGGGGGCCCGGCGAACTTGTCTCCCATTCCACTCGCCACCACTCGCCGCGACAATTTCAACGTTCTTTCGTTTCGGCAATCAGCTTCCCATTGCGAAACCGACTGCGATCGCCGTCCGCTTTGCGTGCCTCTCGTTTTCAGCCGACGACATTGATGCCGACGTGTGTTCGCCAATCAGATTTTCGTCGCGCAATCAGCACTCGTACTCTCGCAACACTTGCGACGCAAGAGCGAAAATTATTACGGCGAAACGCGGAACCGGGGAAGGCGGCGCGCGCGAGGCGTCAAACTGTTACGAGCTGCTGGATGATTCTTTTATGACTCGATCATCGTTCATTGGGACGCGATAAAAACGACATCAACTCCGCGTCTCGAGCGCGACAAAACTTTGACCTCTCGCCCGCTAATTCATCGAAGCATCGTGAATTGAGCTGTCCCGCAAGGATGTCAGTTCCTAATCTAAAGCACTAATTTTCAAGGCACTCTGCTCGGAACGAAACGCGGATGCGAGAGAAGGGTCACGCGTCGCACTGCGCTCAGCGTTATGATTTTGTTATCAAAGACCGTCGCGAAGGAATAACAATGACAGTCGCGTGCGGAATATTACATTCGGAAAGGCACGGAGTCACGATCGATTTGAGTACGTTTTGTTGCGCGCAACACAGCGTCGTGTGTTTAGCGCTGCTACGTGACTCCGCGAGGCGTCTGCGGCTTGCGCAATCGCTCGTCCGCCGACGCCGAACGCTAACTGCCCGCAACTACAAATCATGGACGTGCGTCCGGGCGTCAAACTTTTCATCGGACGCGCGCGCGCGCTCGCGCGAACGCAGCTCCGGCAGATCGGGGGCAACGGCCGCGAGCGAGTGCATCGCGGCCGGGGGAGCGCTCAATTGGATCGGTCGAAGGCGCGCGCGACTCGCGCAGTCCGAGGAATACAGCGGCGATAAGTAGCTTGGCCCGCGTGGCCTCGTTAAGCGCCGGCCTTGAGGGGACATTGCAAAGCTCGGAGAGAGAGAGAGAGAGCGTCGGATGCAGCGTATCGGCTTCGTTCGTTCACGATGACCCCTCGCCTGTCCTGCTCGGCTCTCCCTCTTTTGCTGCGACAGTGCGCTTCGATGACTCTCAAAGGGACTCGAACGCAGTCTGATGAGCTCTGACTCTCGTCTTCTTTCGAAGAATACGCGCTGGGCGCGTTCTCTCTCTCTCTCTCTCTCTCTCTCGTTTTCTTCCTCCTTGCGCCGCTCTGCTCGTAATAAGAGAGTCGCTCATTCACTTTGCTCGCTGAACCGTGCCCGCAAATCCCTTTTATCTTATGCGGAGTATACGATAAATTTTTGATCGATGCTGCAGTAACAGCTTATTAGTTATTTTCTCGGTGTTATCGAGAACTCGCGCTACGTCTGTCGGCTCGCGCTCACGTACGACATTGACGGATACAACGGGGTCGACCAATCTGCTGCACCAACCGTTCGAAATCAATTGCCGATTGCGTTCGCTCGAAGAAACTAAACCGCAAAAGTTGGGCGTTTTCGACTCCCGACTCGTATCCCATCGCAAGAACAGCCGCGCGCGAAAGATGCGCACGCCACGCATTTATAAAATGCACGTCTCGCGGTCGAAAGACACGAGCATCCTCATCTTTTCTCGTGTCCACTTGTCTCCAATGAAGATAGCGCCAGGATCAATTAATTGGCGTAGTGAGCCGAGCGAGAGTGTTGTGGCGACTTTCTCGCCGCCGTCGCCCCGGCAAAAGTCGAGAGAGAGAGAGAGAGAAACGCCTTTTGTATTGAAATTTATGGGGCAGCGGCTCCGCTTCCACTTTCCATCGCTCGTCGACAGGCACAGGCGAGAGAACGCCTACCAAAAGTAGTTCGACGTCTCGCGGTCGCGCGAGAAACCGGCCTTGGAATATATTTATCTCTCTCTGGAACGCCACGGACTGTACGCCGATCGCTCGTGTCGCGGGAGCTTTCGTGAAAAACGCGTAACGCCGCGTTTTAGAAAGCTAATAATGCGGGACGGCGATTCTCCTGCGATAGGCGCGCGGCAATTTCGAGTGGGTCAAGTTCGGCTTCTTACGCGAAAGGAAGGCGACGTTGAAAAGAAAAAAAGGCATCTCGCAAAGTGGGCTCGCCGAGCGTGCGCCGTCAGCTGACGCAAGCGTCTCTCGGTTGCTCGGTCCGCGCTCGAACATGCGTACACCGGCCGCCGCGTTTCCCAATCGTCGCGCGCGAGGTCACGACGCGCTCCGTTATCGCGGCTCGGGGAGGGCGGCGCGCGAAAATCATCGCCAGGAGCGAAGAAGCAAATACGAACTAAGAGCGCAATCCTCGTAAAAGCCAAAATCAGCGGTTAGCAGCGGCAAGTCCGAAGTGGCGCAGTTTGCGGTACGCCGGCTGCTCGGAGCAAACGGCGCTCGCGTGATTAACCATCTAAAGGGAGAGAGAGAAAGAAAGAAGCGAAAGAAGTAGAGTGCCGCGAACGGAAAGAAAAACTGGGCGAGAGTAGGCGGTCGCGTGATCGCGTATTATTCGCCGTCAACTGGCAAGGGACGGCTCGCATAATAAAGATCCTGGGCGTGCGCGCGCGCGCGCGCGCACGAACATACGGCGGGTAATAGGTCCACTTAGGTGCGCGCGCGCGGGCCAGCGGGATCGATCGACGCGCCTGCGACGCCATAAAGTATACCGCGCCGGCCCTGCATACCGAATTGACTGTGAAATTAGCCGGACGATCAATCTATCATCGTTTGGACGGAGCCGTCCTCCTTTGTAGCAAGCCAGCGTCGATTTTTGCCGCGAATTATTCACATAGAACGCAGCGAGAGGGAGACGTTGGCGTCGGTGGCTCCGAGCTTTCCACGCTCTGGATGCTCCCGCTGGAAATGTGATCTCGCTCGCTACGACGCGCCGCACCTGCAGCTAGGGTATTACGCATCGTCGAGGCTCTGAAAATGCCCCGAATGTGTATAAACTGCAGCAGCTTAGTTAGCGCCTGGCGTAATGTGGCGCAAACGCAGCCTGCGCGAGCACCGCTGGCACGTAACGCGAGTAGAAATCGTTTGAACGTCACTGTGCGTCGGGTTCCGTTGCTGATAAGCTCGCGCGCTCTCGTTATGTTCCCACTGGACGGCAACTTTCCCCGCCCGAGCGGCCCTGGCGCCTTCCACCCCGGGATCACGCGAGCGCCTTTTCGCCCGACGACAAGCGTTTCCGAAGCTCTCCGAAGACGCGCCGCGGCCGTGATTTCCTCGTCGATTTCGCGAGTCCAGTGGCGTTAATTGCGCTTCTCCCCTTTCGGCAGCTGCTCCTGCCGGCCAGTCGCGGCCTAATGCAGCCGATGGCAAATGCATAAGCTCGGCCTCGCGAGTCGGAAGGGACGATGAAAAGGAACTCGGCGGAAGTGCGCGCGCGCGTGCAAAAAGCCAAGCGGCGCTCTCTATATATCCCGGCCGAGCTCAATGGCGATGGAGATCCTTTTCAAGCGAGCGCCAGTCCGAAAGTCTTTTATGCGAGATCCCTCGGCGACGGGCCTTTAACAAGGCTATCGCGCGCTCGGCTAATGTTAATCTTTTCGCTTTGAGCGCGTTCGCCTTGGAGCCCTTGGGGCGCCTTTGCGACTCGCTGCCAGCGCGCGCTGCGGCATCTCGCAGGCTCAGCAATTCTCTTTAACGATCGGATGAAAATGTGGAAGCACGGCGTCGCGAGCGACGATCGTAGGCCAACGCTTTTACGTTGGGTCGACGTACGTGCGCGCTCGAGAAGCTTGTCCCTCGCGATAGCCACCTGGCAAGCGGTATCAATCGGCGCGTCGACGCCCGTCTCGCGCGCACCGAATCCGACGACGATTGCCGGCCGCGTGCCAAGCCGACGGCAGGCGAGCGCGCGGCTCGCATATACGTATTTTTATAATGCCCGAAACGCGTACGCGGCCTCTCGCGCGAAGGCAGACGCGCGGCCTAGACATCCTTCTTACGAATTCGGTGCGTTGCATCGCGCGCGCGCCTACACTTTCGTCACTGCCTATAGCGGCCTTGCCCGCCTATTTTCATTCGACACCACGCGCGTCATCCGCGTCATTTTCACGAGAGGAAGCTCCCGCAATTAATTAACTGGCAGACACAATTAATCGATGAATTAGACATCACGAGTCGCTTCGCACGATACGCGCATTCATATAGCGCGCCAGGAAAAAGGAGAGAGACTCGGCGCGAATAAAGTAGCACGCGATGATGACAATGGAACAATCGGGCAGCTAATAATGCAAGAATGCTCATTATCGCTTATACGAGCTCACTCATATTACAGCCGAGGCTATTGATTTTAATTAGGCCTACTTTGGGGAAAACCATCGCAGTAATTGTCCTAAATTTCAGCTGAGTCACGCTGCACTCGCGAGTAACAATTGACGACGACGAGGATCGCCGCTACGGGAAGCATCTTGGCCAAGCTGTCCCGGCAGTTTCACTGGGAGATACAGCCGTGGATAAAGCCAAAGGAGAGCGCGCGAAGCCGAAGGCGCGACACACCTAAAAACTGTGGCGCAGCGCGTGCGTGTGTGTGTCGATTACGATAATGCCGCGCGCTCCCAATTGCAAATCAAGTCGAGCGTGGCGCGCGTAGCTGCACTTGACTTTCGCGAGGCGCCGCGTGCCCGTATTCGTTTCCCTTGCCTCCCGCCCGATTATCGCTGCGCGCCCGCAGAGGAGAAAGGCAGCGAGCCGCGCGCGCCCGCAGGAGAAAGGGGTTGCGCGCGCCCATTTTCGATTTTCCGTTCGAGCCGCCGTCTCCGTGTCCCTCTCCCCCTCTCTCTCCTCTCTCTCTCTCTCTCTCTCTCTCTCTCTCTCTCTCTCTCTCTCTCTCTCTCTCTCTCTCGGTGAACACAGGTGTGCCGGAACAAGACGAGCGCGCGACCAATGAAAGTGTGACAGCAGTACGCATCCGATGCAGCGGCTTACACGGTCTAGAAATGCTTTGCAGCCGGAAGTGCCGTTAACTAAGGCGATATGGCGTACGCCGTGGCCAAACTCTCATTCGAAAAGTACGGCGATCGGCGAAGCGCGCAGGTATGGCCCTCGCCAAGTTATCCCCGCAGCAAAAGCCTTTCAGCCCAGCTCCGATTCAACTTGACATTCGTAAAGATTTCAACAGGGTTTAAGTGGATTACAATGACAACGCGCGATTTCGAATGGCTTTTATGACGAGAGAGACTTTTAATGAGAATTGTCGTATGAAAGCCGAGCGTTCAACTGCGAACGTGGATTATTTGAAAATATACGAGAGTATCGTTTGCATTTTGCCGACAATCGGTTCAACAATTGTTGTAGCTGTGCGAATTATTTGGAGAAGACGTGCATTTCATTCAGTTGTGTGACGGCCAGCCGTAACTTAGTTCTTTTTCAATATTAATTAATAGAAATAAATATGAAGAACGGAGCGGGAATCTTCCTGATTTCCCACGATGAAAACGCATTCGAGATAAAGAGTTTATATAAAAATTGATAGTGGCCCGAGCCTGCGACGCTCTATCCTGCTTTGTCCCACGCGGATGTGTTGACAGGAGCCTACGATCATCGCGTATACACCGTGAAGCGTTATCGCGCCGATAATGGAAGGAGGCCATAAAAATGCAATTTATCTTTTTTTCCAACCGAATTTTAAGAAAATATCCGTAATATTTAATGGATTTTAATCAATTTCGTAAGTTATCATTGTACCATAATGCGCATCTTTTAGTCACCAAATAACTAATAAATAATTTTATATTAGAACAATAATGCATTTTATAATAAATCGTAGAAGTTTTGGATTTTTCTAAATATTTATAATAATTGAATTATTGTAATAATCACTATGTATCGTTAAAATTAACTAAGTTTAGTACGATTTTGTATAAGTAATTATAAACTATAGCGTCACTCTTGCTCTTAAGATACGATTAGAAAATTTCCCACCAATACAAAATTTGGCCGTTATCGCTTCATGGGCCTGAGGAAAGGGATTTCCACCCAACCACCCACTGCTTATAAAAAGCTCTGTACAAGACTGGAAGAGTGGAGTGAGTACCAGGAAGTGCCTAACAAGAAGTGACTACCAGTGAGTGAGTGCTGGAGGAAGCATCAGAGAAGAAAATTTTGAAGAAGTCAGCCAAAATACAATCAAGAAGTCACCCAACTACATCCAGAATAGAGAGAAAGAGAGAGAAAGAGGTCAAAGAGTTGAGAGAGCGCAGTCTTAATAACAAATAATTAAATAAAATAAAAGTAAGTAAAACCTTATATCTGGCTATCCTTTTCTTTCTTTAAGCAATCCGTTTTTTTGGAAATTCATTAAGCGCGAGTCTGGTGAATTTTCATTAAAGTCCCTTAAGAACTCATTAAGCGTGAGTCTGGTGTGTTCGTAATAACATTTGGTTATTACATACCGCGCTAGCATACAGTTTTCTCCACGCAACAATATTGCTCGTCCCGGCTTATGTGTTACACGATAGCCAAATCAGAGCAACCCTGAGTTTACGCTTACTCCAAGCGTACCTGAGAGTGACCCCGACGTCACAGTTACTTTATCGGATAAACTCAATTGCGCAATTGTATTATTAAAACATGTTCTTCTCTGAAATTTTTACGATTAGCGGTACAGTCGATTTACACGTATTTGATTCGTACACACCGATCTACTTTTCGAAAGTCACGAAATCGAACGACGACAGGTCAGCTTTCTCGAGTATCGGAAACCCGAGGAACGACATATTTTAGGAAAAAGCGTCAAACGCGATCCACTATAGTTATTGCGCATACATTATTTCCTTTTCCAGCGTTAGATCTCACTTAATTTACATCCACACGAGCATAAGTTGGAATTCCAAACGTCTAGAAAGTAAATGCGAGACTTAGGTGAAAATGCATTAGCGTCGCGTTCGATATAAATCATAGCTGACCTCGCCTCGATAAATAACTTTGAAACAAAGCGAAGCTTGATGGTGAGAACGACCAGCGCTAACCCAAATCACCCCGATAAATAACAATGCCATCGAGAAAAGTCGGAAACCTCGCGCACATTTCCGAGACAAATGACTTCCCGGTTGCAGTCGAAGCCGCTGCGCACGTCTGCAACCGCGAGTATCGGCGCGATGCATGCAACTCATCGCGTAGGACGTTTTGAGTAGCCGCGAGATATATATGCGCGAGCGCATCCGGCTGACGCTGCGCCGTCGACGGATTTTTCCTCTTTCCACGCTCGAGTCTCGTCTCTTCGCGGCGCCGTGTGACCTTTGACCCCGCGCGGGCCGCGACACGCGGGAACAACCGGATATTCGCCCGGCACGCTCGCGCGCCGAGAGTCAAAGGCGGCCGCGCTTCCGAACGACTGCACACTTCATCTCGCTGGACTCGACGCGCCTCTTCCTCTTTTTCCCACTCGGCTGGCGGCGCCGCAACGGGATTTGCGCCTGAATTTAATTAAACGTTGCTGCACCGGCTACGCGCACCCTGCCGGAGTAGAACGAAAAAATAACAAACGAAGGGAAAGGAGCACATTCGCGCGCGCGCGCGCGCGCCTTACTTTTAGCGTATCTAAAAACTTTTACAGCGCTTCATTGAACTGAGCCGCGCGCCCGGAAGAAGCGTAGAAAAGCGTCGCCTCGTTGTCTACGCGGAAGCTGCTTCGATTGTTTTGCGATGAAAAGCGTTTTTTTGTTTTTATCTTTTTTCCGCAGCCTTCCTCGACGTCCGTAGCAACGAGCGACGTCCAAACGCTCGTGCTGATGGCGAGGCGTGTTCCGTGACGCCGCGCGCGACGTCGGTCTTATTAGCGCGAAGATACGCGGCCTGACGAGCCCCTCGGTCGGAAAAAGCGATGCGTGGGAAGTGGGACTGGCGTGTCGAGTGTCCTCGCGTGTCTGCCTCTCGAGCGAAGGCGCCTGGAAAGCCAAAAAAACTCTTGATTGCCCAGCAAAAGTTGCAAACGCGAGCTGTGCTATGAGCGAAGACTCGTCGTTCGTCCAGCGAGTGTTGCCGTCGATGCCTTCGTATACCGCTTTGTATGCAGTGCCAAGTGCGTGAATGGATATAATTGCACATACGATATCATTACGGCGCGCCAAAGTTCGTTAACGAATACACTTGAGCCGTTTGCAGCAGCGCACAATGTCGGCGCGTAAGCTCGTAAGTTTGGCAAAGGCCAAACGCTCGTTGCGTTACAAAGCGAGGCGACGCTCGCGCGCGCACAATGATCGCTCCTCGGAGCGCGAGACTCGCTTGAAATTATGAATCGTCGCCGTGAACGCGGCAGACGCGCATAAATTGTCAATGGCCGCGCGCACACGCAGGCTGTTGCGAGAGAAGCCGCGAATCTTTAATGACATTCCCGGTAGGCATTTGCGCAACTGTCGCGCCACCGTCGTCGTCGTCGTCGTCGTCGCCTGGCTTGCTACATTTCCCTCTTTCTCTCTCCCTCTCTCTCCGGGGATTTACTTACGCGCAACTTCTCCGGGCCGTATGGATTTTCAGGCGATTGCCGCGCGGCAGAACGATGCTTCGTCCCCGGATATCGGTTTGTCACGCTTTGACACAGCGGGCCTGTCCCATTTGCCGAGTAATCGCTGCGCCAGAGGCCAGCCAGAGCGAATTGAATTTTCGCCGATCGGCGCGCGCGCGAGCTGCCCGCGCGTAAAGCTTCTGGTTTACGCGAGCGCTCATTTTGAAACTGTGTGCAGATGCCATGAATAATAAACGAGCGAGAGCGCGCGTGGGCACTGCGCCTTCTTTTTCTTTCTTTTTTTTCTTTTTTTCTCGCCCGCGTGCATTTTCAAGCCTAATTGCGCCAATAGACTCGCTCGATTGCCAATCGCGTTGTATTTCAAATCCTGTATATAATATTTTTCCATGGAAAATGTGAAATTATACTGAAAACCACAGTCTGGCGCGAGCGCACTTGCTTTCAACTAGTTGATGGGAATTACGGTACATGACGTTGCGCGATTCCACGCGCAATGACACGTGACCGGAGGGAGAGAGAGAGAGAGAGAGCTTGTAATTTGCAACAAAATACATACACGTAGTTGCGTTGCCGTTGAAGCCGCTGTCCGAAAATAATTGATCGACGAGCGAAGAGAGTTCGAAAAAGTCCGAACGCCTTCTCTCGCGCGGTATAGTAAATCAAAACGTCTGATATCCGTCGGGTGTGGCAATCCCGCAGCTGTCGCTACGTTTCAGCGCGATATTTGTCTCTTGCGCTTGGAAGAGCGCGCGAGCGATAATATACGTCGGGATTTACTCGAGATACAGCAAGGACGTTCGACGCTTGCCGGAGAGATGCGCCGCGCCTGATATGTTTCGCAGCGGCATTCGCGTCACGCACTTTACGCCGGGGCGCATTCGCGCTAGCCCGAGCGCAAGATGCCAATCGGCTCTCCGCTGAATTCTTTATACATTCGCGAAATTCAAAACTGCAATCGTAAAGTTTATACGCGAGCTGCTGCGTGACGCTCGTACCGTAGACGGCGAGCTTCTTCTTTCGGGAAAAGCTTCGCGTAGTTTTATGGGGATTTGTTTGTTACGATTATACCATTTGTTTTCGTGGGCCGCAATTCGAGCGCGTTGCAATTTTTTAATGACACATCACCGATACGAGCTTGGCACGTGTATCCTCATAAAGCCGACGAGTTTCGAAGTTGCAGGAAACACAGTCATTCGATTGCTGCTCTTTAACGTCGGCTCCGTGACTCGATCAGTCGCGTTATCATAAGTTTGTACACCTCCGATTGCTTAAAGAAGCATTTGAAATGAGCTAACCTTATTGTAATATAGTACAATATTACATCAGTTATTAGTTCGAACGTTTGGATATAGTTTTTCCCAGAGATTCATAACTTTTTTTATAACATCCGCTCGTTGGTCGATGCTTACGATGGCAATGACGAAATGGCCAAGATTTTTATCCGACAAACTTTCATCATTCGAAAGGTATAAAGATCCGTTGCCTCGTGCCTCTTACACTACTGGTTTTCTCTTATCGCGTTTCGTCAAGTGGCTTCCTCTCGCTCGTATTTACAATAAACAGAGTATAATCGAGCAAGCAGACGTTAATTAGCGCGATGCTCGTTATTTACTCGACGCTAATTATGAAATCATAGGGAGGCGCGCGCCAGGCAGCTCGCATTTCTCCTCGGAATTCGCTCGCTCGGCGGTCATTCAATTTGCCAAGGCACATCTCGCGCGGCCTAAAATTCCGCGACTCTTTGACCGCGCAGCTATAAAATCATGAATATTCAAGGGTCGCGTGGCCCGCCGCGCACACGCGCGCGCGCTAATGAAGCTAATAAGGGCGGGGCGCAGGTGGTAGCAGCGCGACGATGTGCCCGCCGAGGCACGCAATTAACAATTGCCAACTTCCGCCGGCTGACGAACTATGCGCTAACTCAGCCGAATCATGGCTCACTTATACTTTTGGGAATGCGAAACATCTGGGCTGAGCTGCGAGCTCGATAAATGCCGGGCGCCCCTCTCCCGGGGGCCTGATTAAAGGCTAACAAGCGATCCTTTGTAGAGAAAAAGTCGGCTGGTTCCCCGAAAGACAAATAAAGCCGTGCGAGGCTGCGAGCATTCATCGCTTGGAATTCAAGACTCGGTTAGCGAGAGGCAGAAATAGGAGGAAGGGAAGAAAAGCAAGTAAGTGATGAGAAAGGGTGGGATGAGTGCGCGCTGGCCCATTTAAATTCGACAAATGGCGTATCGAAGAGTGCGCGGTTAACGTTCGAAAAGGGATAAAGCGGCGCTCCACAGGGGAGAGAGAAGGACGGACCGAGGCGAGCTCGTAGCTCATCTGCAAGTCAAAGCGAAAACGAGCCGTGCTCTCCAATTAGAAGCGAATGGCCTCTTCGCCGGGGCTGCCGCTGCTATGCTTCGCGGTTTCGCTGCCGAGCAAACAAAAAGAAACACAGTCCGTCGGCAGGGACCCGCGCGCCGTTCGATCCAAGGCTCTTCGCCCTCGGAAAATCATTCGAGCTCGTCAGCCGCGCGCAGCTTGCTCGCGTTTTCGCCGAACCTCGGAGATTCTCAGAGAGAGAGAGAGAGAGAGAGAGAGAGATAGAACATCTGGCCCGTTTTCTCCGACGGGCCGCGGCCATTCGTTCGAGTTTTCGCGCTCGCGGCCTTGCCCGGGGATTCGCGGTCTGCGCCTCGAAATATCCGGAGAGTGTACCTCGAAATGGAAGCTGACGGGCTTGGCGTACAGCTGGAGCAGCGGGGATCCTTGGCGACGCGAAGCAAAAAGCCACCTGAAAACGCATCGGGCGATAAAACAAAACCAGCGCGCGAGTATCTCGACGCATTAGCGGCAACTAGTTTTTCGCCCGATCTTTCATTTTTTTTTGTCCTTTTGCGCGGCGCGCTGCTGCGCTATTTCTCCGCGCGTCTGCTTTCCAAACTTTTTCGTTGCTACAATGCAAACACGCGCTGGCAAAAGAAAAATTTCCTTTGCGTTGCGATACAGCGTTCAATCATCCAGAAATAGAAAACAGTTAATGCCAAAAGCCGATTACGTGCGAGTGCACAAAGGATTATGGAACGAGAGAAAAGTTATTATACGGACATGCTTTCCACGCTGATTTTTCGAGTGCCCACGTATTATGTCGTGTAATACTCTCGAAATGCATTCATTAACAGCGCTACATCCCGACGCGGGCTAATGATTATAGAGCACGTTTGGAGGGCCTTTAATCCGCGCGGATATAATGAACTTTCGTCCGTTGAAAAATCGGCCGACCGGTAACGTATTGGTTCGCTGCGAGCGACATCTAGAAGCAGAACAAAAAATACATTGAATCATCCGTTCGGTTTGCTTTGCGTCCCGGCGACTGAATCGACACTATGTCAGCGGAAAGACCGTCGGTCGCAATTGCGGCTTGTATAAAACAGAAGCCGGCAAGAGCGAGCGTGGGGACCTCGATCGTCTGTTTTTTTGCCCGTACAACCGCAGCGGAGTAAACATGGACGTTGTCCGACCGCAGAACTAATTCGACTTAAGAAAATCGGCGCGAGGAAAGAAAAAAGATGACGAGAGGAAAGCGCCCGTCGCATCCTTCGTGCGAGCACGGCATTGGCGGCGGCTATCGAAGAAAACCAGTTTTCTTCATTGGCGCATAACGGACTTGGAGCTGCAGCTTTCCCGATGGCATTCCCGGTCGTCGGATAACTTTTAGACCTCGCATCGATCTTGGCGCGGACGCGCGCGCGTATTACGGCGCCCGAGGTCGCGCCGGCGAGGTTCGCCTAATGAGATGCGCTCCGGCAGTTGGCTCGTACGCGAACGCGTACGCGATAACACGTCGCGATATGTAAAGCGCGCGCGGCGCAGGCGTACCTCGTTAGAAATTCACTCGCTTTCCCTCTCAATTCGCGCATCTGCGTGTCACTCTGGCATTCGATTTCCTCTGACACAATGTCGTATGTGTACGTGCGCGCCGACTGCCACCGCGCTCGCTGCGAACTGTCACACCCACCGCACGAATCAGTAGCTTGGCACGGCGGACCTCTTTTTATTTTCGTTTTTTTTTTTTTTTCTTTCTTTTTGTTTTTATCGTTTCCGCTGCGGTGCCGTGAGACCGATCTCCTGCGTGCGATGCTGCGCGTGTCACATATGGCGTATGTCACGCGTTCTACGCTTATTTGGACCGCTGGTCTCCCCCCTCCCCCCTTCTTGCTTTGGTCGGCGATAATTATTCGGATTAATTGCTTTTATTTCGATGAACTTTTCGAGTAGTGTGCGAGAATTGAGCGTCGACATTGTTATACTAGAAAAACGATATTACGAGTGCGCAAAGAGCCGAGGAAAGAACAGCTGGCAAACCGGCTGGGAGTGCAGCGCCGAAAAAGAACGTCGATATTTCACTCAAATAAAGCAAAAGCAATCGATATCGACTTGGGCGAGGGAAGTTTCGGCTTTGATATCCAGTATCGTTCTCGAGCTGCGCTTGAGGCCATAATACACCCGAGCCGGAGTACACGCGTAATCTACTTTCCCCTTGCAAAACTTTTATACTAAAAATCCTTTTGAGCTACGTCGCAACCGAGAATAACTTACTTCTTTAACAAATGTTCGAGAAACTATCCGCTGGAGAAACGTCGATTGTGAATGTATCCACATATAAGTTTTCTAGATTCTACGATGCATATAATTTTCTATATTGGCGCCCATCCAGTTCTTTTGTCCGACTGGCTGTAATTATTCGGGATCGACGAAATGAAAATAGCGTTCCTTTTTTATGATTAAAATGTTGTAAAACGTAGTTATGGCACAAACTCATACTCCTTTGGAAAGTCAAAGCGAAGATAATCTTGCAACTTGTAGCCTGCGTACGAGGCGCGTACAAATTATTTCTTGTCGGAATTTTCGAACCGACGCCCTTTCGCTTGACATCTGGAAATCCGAGCATTAAAAAAATACTCTCATCGTGTTTCAGTCATTCGCTTGACATATCACGCGACGATTGAGCCTATTTGAGATACGGGATTTTCAATAAACGCATTTACTGTCTGTCAGTTCTATCGGTCGGTTATTATTTTATTTAAACGGTTTTTCACGTCTAACTATGAGTAAGTGTAAGATCTGGTTAATTGTCGTGTCACATTAAAATGTTGAGCTTTATTTCCTATTTCAACAGACATAATGTATGGAATCATTTATCAAGTGACTGTCCCTCGTTCCCCGAACGCGAAATCTACCCACGTTTTCGCACATTCAAGAACTTACTCCGAAACTTTTCGCGTATATTAGTTTATTGTACATTCTCCGTGGTTTGAATTTCATCTTGGGTCCAGTCATGATGCATGTTAAAATTCTCTTCCCACACCATTCCGAAAGCGGCGGGAGAAGCTGGCTGCATGCCTCTCGTGACTATGTAGAGAACCAAGACAAATGCGTACCGATATACCTAAGTAGCGTACCTCCTACAGCGTTCAAAGTGAACATAGTTATTGAAATAATTATAGCAATTACAAGAACAATATATTAACTAGTTTAGCTCCAAGTTTTACCAAATTTTCATTATTAAGATCTCGCTACTACTCATTACGTGTAATGAGTCTCTGCAGCTCGTTTTCAATACATATCAAAAACTGCCACAAATCTTATGAATAAGTGATTCTAATAATTTGTAAGTTATAGTTTACATGCATTTAGTCCCTATACCCTCCTCGAGCTTTTAGGATATCTCACTGATCGGTATAGTGTGAGACTATATGAGTATTCCCTTCCACTTTTAGTACCCCTTTTTGCTCTGTGCACCCTCCCTTGAACCATCGAGATGCATCAGACTACCTCATTCCAAAGCAATCATTATTCATATCTATTTAGTTCCTGTTATAAGCTCTCCTATAAATAACAGGGGACGGCAATCCCCCCAATTACTGGTCTTGGTTCCGAATGACCATAGGTACCTCCCATACTTATATATTATTTAAATAATCCGAAAGTAGATAGATAATCATAAAAAGTTGAATAAAGAGATTAAAAGCGCTACCAACGGCTTTGGTTAAATGTTTCCTCGATGTACGTGAGCAATATTTACGAATAGTAGACAAATAACTATAAAAATATTATTACTATCGGATGGAACAAACAAGTTTTTTCGCATTTACCTATTATTAGAAACTCGGAAACAATTTTGTAAGAAACATTTTTTTGAAATACAATATTTTGTAAAATTTTAAAATATTGTTATAAAGTAATTCAAAGGCAAGCTTTGACAGCTTGCTTATTCAGTCGTACGCGTCGAGTGAAATTCGCCGAAGGTCTAAACAAATATCCAATGCGTTATGTTAATCTTTGATAACGTTTTATAGAAAATCATTCAAAAGTCAATGCGTGTTTAAAATCTTAGAAATCTTGTTATTTAAATACAACGAGAGAGAAAGCAGAGTTTGCTTCACGAAAACAATCAGCACATTTATTTATCCAACTCTACACATCATTTTATCGTAAACTGATATTCTTAAGAAA
The DNA here is from genome assembly GCF_024137745.1 of Phymastichus coffea. Classification (NCBI taxonomy): domain Eukaryota; kingdom Metazoa; phylum Arthropoda; class Insecta; order Hymenoptera; family Eulophidae; genus Phymastichus; species Phymastichus coffea. The sequence continues at coordinate 13,759,994 of NW_026706814.1, forward strand.
GATAAGACGATGTAACACTTGAGGAAAAGAGTACTATAATAACCGACTTATTAATGGTTTTACTTAAAATTCTCTACTAACAAGCAATCTTTATTTTGAAAAAAAATCATCCAGATTTTTATATTGGTGATTAGAGAAGCCAATTTGGTAACATCCGAACAATTATTTCGACAAGTTATTCGTCGTATTCGAGAAATAACTGTTGATGAAATCAGACTTTTTGATTTGATGGGAAAGAAATATTTGTTGTTCAAGACATAATTCAAGATTTCTATTGAGAAAGAACATTCATTCTCCTGAAATGAAAATATTTGACAGAAGAAAGGCAGAGCACAGATTGGTTAACAAAATCTGCAACTATAGTTGAATCATACTTTACTAATTAATTTTACCGTTAGATTACTATTACGCGAACAGATATGAGTTGTATCTTTCTGCAAATATACGACTGATTTATAGCTTTCATAAATGTCAGTGAAAATAAATGTTCATCACTTGAAGAAGCAACATAAAAACTGCGTATATCTAGCAAATTAATTATTACCTTCGCTTTTTGGCGTAACTAATTATCTTTCACTTCGCAGTGTTGTTCAAAGGCATAATTACGTAATAAACCTTCGACCTACTTTGAAACTTTAAAACATCAAAGCCAGCGATATCTCAAGAAACGGAAAACTTGATCGAGTTAATTGAGTAAAATTAATGAACAGACAGAAAAGAAAACTGAAGACGTGGCGTTGAATGTCGATGCGCCGACGGTAAATGAACGAGAAAACAATAGCTTCCTTTTTCCTTCCTAATCGTTCATTAAGCGCGATTATGAACGGGGATATTTATAAAACTCGGCCATTAGCCGCGCAGCGCGCGATCGCTACATAAACGCTGACAAGCAGTAAAATTAAAAGGAAGTGCAGCATTTATAAAAGAGGGCCTCGTCGCACTCGTTTTTGCAACACGGACGTGCAACAATGGGGCAGCTGTGCGCCGTGATTCAGCGCCGGTGTCGCTTGTATGACGGTTAGCGAGATGAAAAAATAATTAATGATTCCCGCGGATAGAGGGAGAGAGAGAGAGAGAGAGAGAGAGAGACAGAGATCCGCGGTGTATAAGTGCATGCGCAAACTCCCGCTGCGCGTACGCGAACCGTTACGAGGATGCCGCGTACATTCGTCGGCTGTGACGTCATCGTTATATTACCAACAACGGCGACACGGAGTGTCTTTCCGTCGAGAAAAATCTTGACTTTTCAAAAGAAGCCATTATGCGCGCGTCGTTGTCGCTGAAAATCTTCCTTTGTCTTTGATTTCTCGCCGTGTCGGCGAACCGTTGCTAACGCCACGCGATGCGCTTCATCGAACGCAAATTGCATCTCGGCCGTCCTAAAAACGTTGATGAATTTATCGGCCAGTGCAGCTTCACGAGCATTCGTCGCAACGGCGGGAAGCGCAAAGGCTTCCTTTACGTTTACGTAAGAATTTGCACTGCGGGCCAATCGCCGTACAATTAATTCGAACGCAAACACACACGGCATGCAACATTTTCGCGAGGCTTTCTAAAGAGAATAAAAAAGCCGGATATATTCGCGCGCCTCGATATCTTCGCACTCGACTCGATAAAGCGGCGGGTGGCATCGCGAACAGTTGACCAGCAGGTGGGAGCAGCCTTAATTTGCCGATGGCAGTGACTCGTGCGTCATTACATTTTCGGCTGATTTTATGTCAAAGTCGCGTGTACCGCTTTCCGTCGCAATTTCTTGCGTAGACCGTTAACTATGGGCGGTTAAGCATTGGCAACAACTTTGAGCGAGTCAAATACGGCGACAAGGTGCGGAGCCCACGAGATTTTTATCTGTAGCAAGAGATACGAAAGCAATGTATTCTGCGGTTAAATTCAATTATTCTACTTTCATCGCATTGCAAAAATGTTATTCTTACGACGTGTAAAACCCGAAAAAAGAAACCGCAGAGTGCATTACTTTCGCGACATTTTCTTTGGCCATAGAGTGCGCGTACTTCGCATCGCGACACGGCATTTGCTGACGTTTGCAAAGACGATTGGCCCGATAAATAAATTGCTGTGTGTGAACAAGTATGACATGAATATTGAGAATAAAATACGCATCCGTAAACCAATCAATTATATTGCTTTGGCGTTTTTTCCGTCGGACGAGAGGGTCGCGTTTCCCTCATTTTGCCGACAAGTTTGACCGGCGAAATATGTCTGCCACGCGGTGTTTAACCGGCCTGTACGGTTGTAGTCCGAGCAACGAATCGCGATAAAGGAAAGCAGCGCGTGACTTTGACATTGATTGACCTACATTCCTGGATTTTTTCATGATGCATTGATTTGATGTGCACTTTTTGGAGCCAGCTCGTGAACCAGTGGAAAAGCAGGCAACACGCGAGTCAGCTGCGTTGAAATGTCAATCAAAATTATCAATTAACGTCGCGTATCTATTATCTAGGTGTACATTTACGAGCGGAGCCGTAAGAAAAGCGCCGCGCCTGTTAATTAGACGAGAAAAATACGAGCTACTGTATTTGTAGAATTCACAAACAGTCCCGTGCGTGTGCCGTAAGGCAGTTTGAGCGAAAAATTTATGTGAGTCACGCGCGTAACTCGCGGAAGACGCGTGTGACAGAAAAGCAAGTCGCGTGCTCGATCTCTCTCTCGCTCTTTTTTTACTTTTTTTTTTCTTTTTTTTCTTTTTTTTCATTTTTAGAACTAATAAAGCACGATAGGATATATTTCATCGCGGAAATTACTTAGGAGAGCGAACGAACTACCGCGGGGACATGTTTACGAACGATTTTACGACTGCGCGAGCTGTCGATTTGACAGCGATATTTTTTATTTATTTTTTTTTTTTTTTTTTTTTTTACGCGCGCGCAAGCTTCGCTCGATATCGAAGCCTGGAAAGAAAGGAAGCCCGAGGAGAGTGGGAGGCCCATTAGATCGCTGTAACAGTTAGGCGCTTGCATAGCCTTGTAAATGACGCCTGTTCGGAAGCCATACATACTGGCGCATCCTTTCCCATGGCGCTCGCTCGCTCGGTCGCGCGCTAGGCAGATAACTAACGAGCACTGGACACGCCAAAGAAATAAAACGAGGATGAGAAAAAGCAGCGGCGCTGCTCCGCGCCGATATAGGCTGCGCCGTAATAAGACGCAGCTTGCTAATTAGCCCGTGCGCTCTCTCTCTCTCTCTCTCTCTCTCTCTCTCTCTCTCTCTCTCCCACGTGAGCCCTTTGTTTGCGGAAGAAACAACGGCGATGAGGCTTTTCATTTATCGCGCTACTTCTCTCCTGCGAGCCGTCCTCATCGCCGAGTCGTTATGCATTTGCGGCCACGATTTATCTGAAAAATCCGCCTGGGATTGCTGCCAGCCGCGCGCCAAATTTATCGCGTACGCGGCTTCGATTGCGCCGGCATTAGCCTTGCGAGCGGCTCTTCCGCGGCGCTATTGCGAGTCCAATCTTATTCGGGCTCTTTCGGCTCGAGCGAACGTGCGCCTGTCAATGCGCCGCATTTTATCCAGTTTACGCGTACGTGCTCGCGTTTAACGCCTCTACTGGGAATCTGTGACAGAACGAATGAAAGATCGCTGCGCCTCCGACCCAAGATTATTTTCACGAGTAACAAACGGTCGAAGCTTCAAGCGACGAATGGTCGAGTCGTAAACCATCAATTTGTTTCATCGATTGGGTTATTGCTAACCGATAGGCAAGCGCTACGACAGCAAATAATTTACGCGGACGTCAAGCAGAACATTGATCGCTCGCAGCGCGCAATAAAGAGGAGGTCTAATTGCAGACGCGCAAGCAAATTGACAGCTCTCGCCCATTAAAAAGACAAATAGACAAATATAATAAAATAAAATAAGCGGAGCAGCACGACGCAAAAGGAAATACGCGACTGGCGGCGAGTAAACATTGGATTTCCGAGCGTCTCCTTAATCGAACGCGCCGTCGAGGCAGTTCTGTGGCGAGCGCCGCGGCGACTCGCGTGTCCCTGCAGCGAGATGGAACGAGGCGCTCGTTCTCGCGCCGATCCCCGGGTACGGCGGCTAAGCCGGAAGCGTTCGCCTCTGCTCGCGAAAAGTTGCTTCGCGCGGACGTCGCCGGCGTTAATTGGGAATGCCCGAGCGTTATGCAACGGAGGCCAATTAGAGCGGAAAGCCCGATCGGCTAATTTCCACTCTGGCGATCCGCTGGCGATTAGGAAAGGCCGTCGGATATCGGCGCGGCGTTACGAGCGTTTGCTTTCTCGCGCCAGAACCACTTTCGACCAGCTTTGCATATAGTTATGGACGATGCAGCTCTTCGGGTCTTGTTTTTCTTTTCTTTCTTTCCTTCCTCTCCAGCCGCCGTCCCTCTCTCGCTCGTTTCTTCTTTGATTTATATTCGCCGTTCCGCTGAAATGGGCATAGTGAAAGTCCGGCGGGGAGCGTTCGATATCGAGCGACGCGCGGCGCCGTTAGAAATTGGCGCATCGCGGCACCGCGCGTCGCTTTCGATAATCGCGCCTCTTGTCTTTATCGCTCCTCGTCTCCTCGGCGTCGCTGGCAGTAACGCGCGCGCGCTCCGATCAATGCAGCTTCATTTAGCTCGAGCGCGCCGACGGACCGAACACCCACGTATATATTTGCGCGCGCGTATCTATTCGGTCATCGGTCGGAAAGTTGCGCGCCACGGTGAGCTCCGGATGCGGAAAATCGCGCGGGCGCTCGCAACGGCGGCAGCTCCGTCTGCGCGCGCTCTCCGCTGCAGTGCGCATAAGGTTATTATACGGCACGGCCATTCGCTCCGCGGTTGTTTTATCAATTGCCACCGCAGCCTCACTGCAGCTGCGCGCGAGCGAGCGACGCGTTCAAAGGGAACAATGGGGCGTACGGCGTGCCCCCGTTCCGCGAGTGACGCGCGTCGGCAAAGCAAGAAAGCCAAGAAAGTGCCAAGTCTCGACAACGTTTCCCCGATTAGCTTTCCATTTGCGCGCGGGCGAGTTCGACGTCTCCCTCGGCGACGGCAGGAAAACGATTCGGAATATCCGGCGCGAGGACAGCATTGCAGAACGGAAATAATTGCGACCCTTGCGAGAACCGGAAGGGCGAACGGGGCCCCTTTGCCTCGTGTACGAGCGACGACGGCAACGACGACGACGAAAAAACCTCCTCGCGGTCGTGCGCTTCTCGTTGCGCGGCCGAAAACAGAGAGAGGAAAGAGAAGCCAAGCCGCGATCAAGCGACGATCGTCGCACGATCAATCAGCTCGATGCTATTCTCTTTAAGCTCGTTGTGATTCGGTTCGCGCTTCGTTTATTCTCTCGTTCGTACAGTTTGCAATCCATCGATTTCACATTTTGCTTTTACTTTATATCGTTTATTATTCGAATATTTTGTATCAACTAATTAGCATTTCGCTGCATCGCTTCGTAAGCTCTTTAACAAACGGTCCGTCCGCGCAAAAGTAACGATGCCGTTGAGAATTACACGCGCAATAACAATGTGAGGCGAGCTCTCATCGCGGTAATAGGTTCTTCTAATTAATAGCACTGTATAGATATTCCGAAATGGTCGTTCGCACAAAACTAGCAAAGGCACGCGCGAGCGCGAGTAAACGCGTTCGTCTGTCGCGCGCGCAAATGCCGGAAAGTCGGGTATCGCGTGGGAGCTCGGCGTTCCCGAGGAACTTTTGCAAAGTGAAATTCCGAAAGAGGAAGGAAAAAGAAGGCGGGGGAAAGTTTTCAATCAATTCGACGGTACACAGCGCGTGGCGCACGCCCGTGTACGCGTACAGCCGGAGGAGCGAGGGGTTGGGTCATATCTAAGGGTTTTATCGACAAAACTTGGCGGAACGCTGCCGGCGGGTGTCGGCCGCAACCTGATCGGAAAAGGACCAACGGGCTCGCGCCTAACGTTGTATACGCGATCGACGCCCTCAACCGCGACGCCAGCCGATCGCGACCATTTCGATTGTCAAAGGCTGCGAGGTTCTCGATCTCCCCCCCCCCCCCCCTGTCGGCGACATCGCGCGCGCACCCCCGCCGCCGAAACGACGCAGCTGAAAAGCGTAACAAAGCGTATTCTTACGCGCTCGGCTGGCGCGCGAAGGTATTACGGCGCACACGGGTGGAATTCCGCATGTAAAAGCAATCTCGCGTCGCGCGCGACTCAGCGAGGAGACGACGCCCCCCCCCCCCGGTACCACTGTCACTGCGTCGTTCGCGCGCGAAATTCAAAAGGAAGCTCGCGGCGAAGGGGTGCAGCAAAATAAATCGCGCGTCGACGCCGCAGAGGGAAGGGAGCAAAAGTGGATTTGCTCAATTAATTTGGGAAGTTCGCTTTTTAGTGCTCGTTCGCGCACGAAATGACGACGCGGAGGCAAAAGTCTGCGGGACGGTAGAGTGGGGCTCGGTCTTACCGCTGCCTACCCACCTTGGCGTCGACTTTCAGCTCAATTAGATGTCTGCCGCGCGAGAGGCCGGGAGAAAAGCCGGCTTTTGAAGTTTTTCCTCGGGGCGGATGAAAGGGCGCGTCGCGCTCGCTCGCTTTCCGCTCGGATCCATTAAAACCGTCTTCTCGAATGGTCTCGCGCGCGCCACCCCATTATTTCCCACTCGATGCCAAATTAATTAATTGCCAACTTTCGGACGCGGCGGCCGCGGAACTTTGCCCTCCACTTCTCGGTTCTCGCGCGAGCCGCAATTGTTTTCTCCTTACGCCGCTACGTCGACCTTACAGCCGCGCCGATTCGTTTGACGGACGAGAATGATCGAACGAGAAATCATAGCTCTCGCTCGACTGCGGATCCGCGGATTCGCAAAAAAAAGGGAATCGCCACATGTATTCTATTCAATCGTTAACGCGTCGATTTATTTGATCCCCTCCCAACCAGCGCGAACGTCGGCCCGCGTGGAAGTCAGCGTCGGCTTTCTTTACCGAGATCGAACCAGTAAAATTAGCAGAGCATAGCCCAGGCGCGCGGTGGCTATTCCCTCTCGCAAGTTTAATAATTCCCTTCAAAATAGTTCCATTTTTTTTTTCTCGTGGATATAAATTCTAACGGAAATTCCCATCGTGCAACCAGCATTGTGTTTTAATAGTAAACAGTTATTTTGCAAAAAGGTACATTTGACAATAACGGCTTCATAATTCTTTCGGCGAGTATCTGACTTTTACAAGCTCCTCATTAAGCCATATATCCCGCCACGACTACGCTCGCGTCGACGTAATTTTTACTCCAAGCGTAATCCAGCAATTTTTTTACGAGAAACTTTTCTCCCCACGCGCACGCGTATCCGAGGCAGCAAGATAGAAAAAAGGAGCTTTCTCCAACGAGTGGCTCAATACGCTCTTTACCGATGAATTAGCGCGAGCGGTGCATTAATTACACTGCGCGCTAATGCGTTGGACGGCGAGCGAGCATCGTAAAAGCATATATCAGCGCTCGCGAGCGTCTCTGCGGGTTAACGACGCGAGCGCGTTTAACGGGGGATCTCATTTTGCACGCGTAAAGAAAGGAGCAGCTGCGTGCGACGCGGCGCCCGACTCGATTTTTCAAAGGCCGCGCGCGCGCGCGCGCGAGAAGGTCGACCGCTGCTGGAATACAAACGAAAGACGCGCGCGCGCGCATGGCGCCACGGCGGACGGAACTGACGAGCGCGCAACGAGCCGCCGGAGGTCACCGGCTACGACCGCACGTTCCGATTCTAATTTTGCCCCGCGTCCCTCTTGCCGGGGGCGGGTGGAGGAGGGGGGCGATCGATCGCGCGGACATGCCCGCGCGAGTAGCAAAGAATGGCGCGTGCCGAGGGGTTTCGCGCGAGGGAGGCCGGAGACGCGGGCGCTCGTCGCCCTCCCCCAGCCAGAGCGGAATGCCGGCCTCGAGGAGGGAACAAGAAGCGGCTTGACTGACGGGCCGTCGCGTCCCGCGCTGTTCGTCGACGAGGGCGCAAGAGAGGCAATACCATTGCGACGACGATTTGCGAACTCGCGAGCGCGGCCGGACCAATGACAATGACAACTGCGTCTTCGCGGACTTGTCACGGTCAATTTCGACTTGGCCGTCTCGTTCCGGGCCGTAAAGCTTGCCGTCGAATCAATTGCCGCTCGCATCTGTCTGTCCGCATGCGGCGCGGGATTTCATATCGGAGAAACGCGCATCTCCGCGTTTCGCGTCTGGCGCGAGAAGCCGCAGTCGAGGAGGACGGCGACGAATCGCTTTTGCACGTCCAACGCGATACTTCATTGCTCGCGTCATCCCTTCTTCTTGCGCCGCGTAAGTTCTTTTCTCCGTCTCTCTCTCTCTCTCTCTCTCTCTCTCTCTCTCTCTCTCTCTCTCTCTCTCTCTCTCTCTCTCTCTCTCTCTTCTCCCAGTCTGCTGTTTTGACAACTACACTTTTCACTCTCCAACTCAGATGCGTACATTGTCGACGTTTACACGATAGCACGAATGCAAGCTGGCTGCTCTTCTACATTCATATGTTTAATATTCCCTTGTACCGGTTTTCTCTTTCACATGTTATGCCGGCCAATTTACAGTTAAATAAACAGGCGAATATTCAGGATAGTTGAGGCAAATGTTTCAATGTACATACATCTGACGTTATCTAGCGGCGCTTCTCTAGAATCGACTTCGTGCTATTTAGATTTGATGTTTATTTGCAGCGACTCGTATTGGATATCAATTAAAACTTCTATCGTGTTGATAAAAGCAATTACCGCCTGCTTCTAAAGACAATATCATGTTTACTCGATGCTTAACAATAAACGACCAATATAAAATTATATATACGAAGCAAAAAGTGGTTCCATTTTTTAAATTATAGAATGATGTTACTCGTGCTGTCTATCGTCCATTATAGACTTATTTTCAAAAACACGTGTATTGAATTAAATACAACTGGTATATCCGGTGAACACTTGAATACATCCAGAGACTGACAAATTTCGCTGTTCATTATACGGTGACCATATTTAACGAAAGTATGTTTTATCGCTATATTTTATTAGCGACATTAGTTATGATTTAGAGTGAAAATTATCTGAACACATTACCATGATCGCTTGAAAAAGTACGAGTTATTAATATTATATATATGATATTAACATAAGCCAATAGTCGGTAATACTTATTTTTCTTGTTCATGTAATTATCAATAACTAAAACACTATTGCCAAATATCGTTTGACTTCATATAAACCGTAATTTCTTTAATGAAAGAATTGATTATTATGTCGTTTACATTGCAATGTGTTAGATAGTGGTTTTATTGACTTGTAAAAAATACATTACCAGATTACTTATAATGTTTCGTAATAGCTGCAGTAATGACATCTGTGAATCGTCTCGTCAAAGACGAAAAAAAATAAAATCTTTTTTACCGACACCCGAAACGATTCGAAAATCAAAAAACTTTTGCTTGTCGAACGTAAACTCTAGAGATCGCTGAGTCAATCCTGCAATACAATGTCATCATGAACGTGCAGGAATTATAAACAGGTTGCGAGGCTAAAAAAAGTTTGAAAATCGTCGAATCGTCGGGAAGAGGCGAAGGCGAACGCTTCAGCGTACACTGATGCGTCGGAAATCTCCGCCCGTGTTATTTCCGAATTTCCATGTCATCCTTGAGATGTTGCATGTCGCTGACTTTGCGGCTGGCTAGCCGGCCGCGCATCGTCGTCGGGCGTCTAGCGCTGCGCTTATAGTTTAATTCTTCTCCGGCGCAGAGCAAATGGACTGCCGATTCTCGGTCAATCTGTCGTGTCAGTAGGGTGTAGAGAGCGAAATTCTTTCGATATTCCGTGTCCTAGACGACGCATACTCCCGCTGTCGCACCTACGATGCTCTACTCACCAGGCAGCAATGAGAGTTAAACGGTTAGTATAGTTATGTGACACATATACCTGTATTATGAAATTTATAATACATAATTCATTTATAATGCATTGATTTATCATTATTTTAGAAAAACACCTACATACGGCTATATTTGCATGTTGAAATGAATTCATGTTATAATTTCATCAGATTTTCAGTATATTGTATATCAACACGTGTTATTTGTTAATTCCTCTCACTAGTGGACGATTTTTATATTTTCAATCGCTTACTCGGGCCTTTAGAACTATTAGATGGACTATAGAATTCAACTTGTACCTCCGTCAAGGTAACAACACCTTTGATTGAGCATGTGCTCGCGCACTTTTCGGAATAACAAGCGTTTCTATATCTCGTATCGCATGTGCATGAAAGTGCAATTACAGGGGTACAGTGGATTGTATCTCAAAAAATACCTTGTCAAAGGCCACGGCGTTTCTGGTATATTGCAGTGGAAATATGTCGCAAAGTTTAGTGAAAAACATATGAAACAAATCAGTACAATGATCTTAGATTTCTGTTTTGAATACCACAACTTTGTCATTAACAAGTCTACTTACAGTGTCAATTTTGTTAGTTCTCGTTCATATGTTTGCAATCATTTATTGTCTATCTATTATCGGTTTGAGAAAAGATCAGTAATTCATTTTCGAAGCAAATGCCTTTGCGAAAAAAACATAAAACATGTAAAGAGAAACGTAAAGCAGCGGAATCTCTTTATTGCTTTTGTTAGCTAAAGCCGATAATTAAAACAGAATTTTTATTAAATAATGTCAATAAAGCAATACAAATTATGGTAATGTTTATCGAATCCAGCGAAATACATAGATAACAACAATATAAATAGAAAATTGGATAAAAAAATCAATAAATGTTATCAAGGTGCGAAACCGCGACTTCCAACTTGTAAGTCAAATACCTTAGCCATGTAATTAATCATCAAGTACGCGTGCAGACTGTGCACGGTTTTATTGTACACGCAAATTATTGTGCACAATAACATAACGTGAGAAGTGATATACGCTGATTCACGCCATATTACTGTGCATAATAGTCTGTGTGTATAATAAAACCGTGCACAACTGTCCGTGCGCCATCAAGCATGCATCAGTTTCATAAGTGAAATATCTATTAAAGTTTGATTTCTTCGAAAAGTTCGTCTCCATTAATATCTTGGTTTGACTATTTATAATATTTATACGATCAAAAATTATTATCTATATACCAATGTAGTTGTAATTTAATTTAATAAATGTAATATACATTTTGTTCTAGTTCAATTATAAATTTTCAATTAAAAATGATTTTTTGATCTGGGTTTGGCGTAAGGAGAGATAATGGATGATAGGTGCGATCGTTGAAAATAAGTATTAAAACACACTGTTGGAATATTACAACGACATGCACACTTCTACATCAATGAGGAAAGGAAAGCTATGTTTATGGCTTTGTAGGAGGCCCTTATTTTATGGCCCTGTCTCCTTCCTCTCAAGGAGTCCCGAAGGATGCACTCTCTCTAGTGCAAGGCAAGCGGTCAGTCCGGAAGTAGCCGACGCGACAGCCAGTCGCACTTTTCTATAGACAGTTTTCACATACATTATTAATTACAGTGCTTATTAATGAACTAAAGACTATTTCAATTATTGTGTGTGTTATCACGTACTGCGTTACGTGCTACTTTTATATTGTATTATATACTGTCATTTTTTTATTCTATGTATTATTAATAAAGTTTCTCATAATAATACTTCATATTTGAATAAATAAACAACACACACTGGTACGGTATAAATATTACTGTATTGTTGAGTTGGAAGTGAGTGTGCTATGCGCAGGCGAGTACTACAGGATATCGCGAGATATGCGCGCGCGTACAGAGTGAGTGTAGCGAGGCAAGAAGTTGGCGATACTCACTCGTCGAGACGTCGCGTCCTTCTGGTCATTCGCGGGGGTGCATGGATGCACCACCTAGCCAGGCTTTCTCTTCTCACTCTCTTCGAGAACACTCAATGCTTTTACTCGTCGGAGAGGGAAAAGAGAAAGCGGAAATCTGGTACAAAAAAGGCCTAGCCGAAAAGGTTCGGCTGTTTGCACTACGTGCTCCATGAACTGATCGCTTGCCGGACATCATAAAAAATAAATCTTAAATCAACTGAGATATTGATTTACGATTTATCGGAAAAACTAAGAGAAGGGTTGAGGAACATGTGCGGTGCAGATTTTGGAAAAGTCTGCGACCCCACAGATTAAATTTGATTCTTAGTTCAGCAAATTATTTCAAACAAAAAAAAAACAAATATTCAATCATGAAGGAATCCATGGTTAACCGTAAGACAAGTTCCAAGTAACTTTATAGCTTTGCAACTGTTTAAAACAAATTTAAAACAAATTTAATACATTAACATATAAAGGTATATTGCCATTAATGAGACTCATTTGCTATACATAATTTAAAAAACTACTATTCTGATTATCAGCTTCAGCTACCGGAAGCAATATAAAGACTCAAGTGGTATCACATTTCACTTGAGATGTTTAATGTTTTGAAAAAATATTTACGTGCTGTTTTTCAAACAGTAAATTCAAACATTTCTTCAAACAATAAAAGAAGCTTATATCCTCACTGATAGAATAGATAACAAGTATAAAATATTGACACGTAGCGTCCACTTTAGCTGGTGTACGATTCAAAAGCGTCGGTAATATAAAACTTTAACATTAAGACGTGAAGACATTTGGAAAATTCATCCTCCATCGATCTACTGTTTTCCTGATGATGATTCATTACCAAACGTCAAACGAGACAAGAATCTACTTTTCGACACTCCGTAAGCAAAGTGCGTCTTTCCCGCTTTCCCGTCTTTCTCATTTCGCTCAAGCGTAAACGCCACACGAGACAAGAATCTATTTTCCCACACTTGGATAGTAAAGTACTATTTCACGATTTTACGATTTAGTACATTACGATACAAGTGCGAGAATAGTACATTACGATACAAGTGCGAGAAAGTCGATTCTTGTCTCGTGTGGCGTTTACGCCCGAGCGAAGCGAGCGTATTTTTTGATATGACGTGTGGAAAGTGCGATTTTCAACGCACGTTTCCGACCGAGTGTGCGGGAAAGACGCACTTTGCGCACGGAGTATCGAAGCGTAGACTCTTGTCTCGTGTGGCGTTTGATAATGAAGATCATCAGGAAAACAGTAGAACGATGGAGGATGAATTACCAAATCGTCTTCACGTCTTAATGTTAAAGTTCTATATTACCGACGCTCTTGAAAAGAATCACTCGTATACTAGTGAATGTGTACGCTACGTGTCTATATTTTATACTTGTTATCTATTCTATCAGTGAGGATATAAGACTGAAATCGTACATTACGATACAAGTGCGGGAAAGTAGATTCTTGTCTCGTGTGGCGTTTACGCCCGATCGAAGCGAACATGTGCCGTACCGTATTTTTTGATACGACGTGTGGAAAGTGCGTTTTTCAACGCACGTTTTTTGCCGAGCGTGCGAGAAAAACGCACTTTCCGCACGGAGTGTCGAAAAATAAAAATTTGCTTAAAATTTTCTAGATTTTGCTTTAAGAAATAGAATAATTTTTTTAGATCGCACTTTATATAAATAAATTAATTGTTTAGGATCTGGGTTTGGCGTAAGGAGAGATAATGAATGTTAGGTGCGATCGTTGAAAATAAGTATTAAAACACACTGATACTGTATAAATATTACTGTATTGTTGAGTTGGAAGTGAGTGTGCTATGCGCAGGCGAGCACTACCGGATATCGCGAGATATGCGCGCGTGTACAGAATGTTTGTAGCGAGGCGAGGAGTTGGCAATGCTCACTCGTCGAGACGTCGCGTTCTTCTGGTCATTCGCGGGGGTGCCTGGATGCACCACCTAGCCAGGCTTTTGCTTCTCCTTCTCCCCGAGAACACTCAATGCTTTTACTCGTCGGAGAGGGAAAAGAAAAAAGCGGAAATCTGGTGGAAAAAAGTGCACGCGCGGGCCTGCTACAAAAAAGGCCCAGACGAAAAGGTTCGGCTGTTTGCACTACGTGCTCCATGAACTGATCGCTTGTCGGACATCATAAAAAATAAATCGTAAATCAACTGAGATATTGATTTACGATTTATCGGAAAAACTAAGAGAAGGGTTGAGGAACATGTGCGGTGCAGATTTTGGAAAAGTCTGCGACCCCACAATTGTATTTTAGAAAAGTTCTACCGCAGTTGTTTCGGGAAAACTTTGAACGATAAGCTGAATTTTGTTCCCGACGTTTCAAGCTTCTTTGACGAAATGGCAGCCGTTCGATTTCGAAGTTACCCGTGTCTGCAATAGCTCGTAATTCCGTGTTTATTTCTTTCTAGTTAACACCACATGTAAGTCCTAATTTAATGAAATTTATTTTTTCAAAGATAAGCACTTCGAAAGCAAGATATCTATTTCTTTTTTTGTTTATAGGGTGAATATTAAATAATTAAAGATGGAATTATATTTTAAATGTAAGTTCTTTATTTAAAGTGCACTAGGAAAGGCACGACTACATGGTAGAACGGCAGTACAATACATACTAGACTGTTCTTGTTACACTACAGTTTTCTCGAATTTTCGTTAAGACGTAATAGAGATTGATTTTTGTTCTCATGTATGACTCAATGACTCATACATATACATTCCAACACTTTTAATCGAGAGTAATTCTTCACTCGACTGGCAGTATGTAGATACATATATAATAATGAACATGAATCAAAAATAAAAGGCGTCGATGATGGTCCGATTCGAGTTGGAGATAAGAGCTCAATATATTACATCTTAGCATTTGACGTTTGGTGTATTAGTTATTTATGTACCTTGAGCCTAGACAAGCGCAAGTATGATCGATGATTATAATTTGCAGTATGAAAACACCGATTTGTATTTTACTTTATTTATGAATAGAAATGTTTTATAATTTATAATTTCCAATATTTCCATGCGATATAATTTCCACTTTACGTATGTGCGCAATACGCGCATAATCGAAAGAATGAATTGATTTGCTTGGAAATAGTGAATAAAAGAATTTGATGATGGCACGTCATTTCTATTAGACAAATAAAAATATATCAATCATATTTTTTTACATTTTTGTATAAATTATGCATGATGGAATGGGAAGTCTCTCATTCGCTCTCTTCCTTATGGGATGCATAAATCTACAATCTATATATATATAAGCTTGGTACGATCTATACCTTGCGCTTTCTTTTCATATTACAGAGATTAGGGGGCATAGTCATATAGATGCCAACTTTTTAATTTTCATTCTTAATTGCTTTTAACAGTCATATGTTTATAAGTTACTCGTATCATATCATCCGCTATTTATCATATGGAAAGAT
Organism: Phymastichus coffea; assembly: GCF_024137745.1. Classification (NCBI taxonomy): domain Eukaryota; kingdom Metazoa; phylum Arthropoda; class Insecta; order Hymenoptera; family Eulophidae; genus Phymastichus; species Phymastichus coffea. Next base: position 13,775,263 of record NW_026706814.1, read on the forward strand.
CATCTTCGTTATGCATTCTAAGCATTTAAAAGATAATTATTCGAATTTGTTAATGGAACAATTAAGAAACAAGAATTAAGAGGCAAATTAAGAACGATGTGCAACCCGTAAGGATTTCAAGGATTAAGAAACAGCTTATATGTAAATACACCTTTATTCGGCCACGTCGACAGTGCCGCCGCTACGGTCGTCTGCCAGTGTCCCTGTAGCCTGAATATGCTGTTAGCCGCAAGGAGCAAGGAGTGCTGTACTAGCTGTTGTTTAGTGTGTGACGTTCTTATTTCTAAAGATAAAATACGCGACGAAATCGCTCGCTTAACGCTCCAATCGACCGTGCACTCATTGAATGATTTCTTCACCGTAACTCGTAAATTTTAATTCATCACCATCATCATCATGGGTAGTAAGTATATATCAGTACAATTCAAATACTATTACATTCGAGTAAGTTATAATAAATTACATACATAATATGTTTGTACAATGGAGACGCTGCCAATGTTATTTTACGGATTTTATGTGTGCTTTCAGTCAAGTTCCTCGAGGTTATTAAGCCGTTTTGCAGCATTCTGCCGGAGATTGAGAAGCCGCAGCGTAAGGCACGTATAAACACATACACACCCTTATTTTTCGCCCCGCTCTGACATGTGACATTCTGTTTCACTTGTGTTTTTGTCTCTTGCAATTTAACTATTGACCGACCGTTAATCTATTCGTTCTCTGCACAAGTGTACGAATGTACGTTTGATAATGATGAAAATCATGTTTGCACTTTTAACATCTGGTCGGCAAAATAATTTGGAACAGGATATTGACTGTTGACACACTTATCTTCATTTATCTATCTCTTATTTTTTTTTATTGCAGATTCAATTTAGAGAAAAAGTACTATGGACGGCAATTACACTGTTCATTTTCTTAGTATGCTGCCAAGTAAGTACAAGCCAAATATTTTACTCAATTTTATTTAACATGCATTACAATGATTTTTAATTATTTGTAGATTCCTCTTTTTGGAATCATGTCTTCCGACAGTGCGGATCCATTTTACTGGATTCGTGTTATTTTGGCTTCCAACAGGGGAACCTTGATGGAACTTGGTATTTCACCAATTGTAACATCTGGCCTCATCATGCAACTTTTGGCTGGAGTCAAGTTCATTGAGGTTGGCGATACTCCAAAGGATAGAGCTCTATTCAATGGAGCTCAGAAGCGTAAGTTCCAGTTTCATATATCACTTATAAACAGCAATAAGCTCAAACATTTATTTAAAAATTATTCTTGTTTACAGTCTTTGGTATGGTCATCACTGTTGGACAAGCCATTGTCTATGTCATGACCGGCATGTATGGAGATCCAGCTGAAATTGGAGCTGGAGTTTGTCTCTTGATTATCGTTCAGTTATTTGTTGCTGGATTGATTGTATTGCTACTCGATGAGTTGCTCCAAAAAGGATATGGTCTTGGCAGTGGTATTTCTCTCTTCATTGCCACCAACATTTGTGAAACTATTGTATGGAAAGCTTTCTCTCCTGCCACTGTCAATACTGGACGTGGTACTGAATTTGAGGGTGCAGTTATTGCTCTATTCCATCTTATGGCTACTAGACAAGATAAAGTTAGAGCACTACGTGAAGCTTTTTACAGACAAAACCTTCCTAACTTAATGAATTTGTTGGCCACGGTTTTGGTCTTTGCTATAGTCATATATTTCCAGGTAAATTGAATTATATATTTTTATTTGTTTTGCAATCTCACTTCTTCCTACTCTTACCATTCCATGGTTTTTTTATAAATGGAATTGGCTGCTTGATGGAAGTAAATCAAGTTCTAAATATATGTCAGTAAGATGCATCTCAATGGGTATCTTATAATATATATTTGCAACATTCACTTCTCATAAAACAAAATAATAAGATTCAATAAATAATATGTTTTTTATGGTTTTCTGTGATTTTCAGGGCTTCAGAGTAGATCTTCCCATAAAATCTGCGCGGTATCGTGGACAGCACAGTAGCTACCCTATCAAACTTTTCTACACCAGCAATATTCCTATTATATTGCAATCGGCGTTGGTTTCGAATTTGTATGTCATCTCTCAGATGTTGGCCGTCAAATTCCATGGAAACATTGTTGTGAATTTACTCGGAGTTTGGTCTGACATCGGTGGTGGTGGTCCAGCTAGATCCTATCCAGTTGGAGGGCTATGTTACTATCTCTCGCCACCTGAATCTGTTGGACATATTGTTCAAGACCCTGTTCACGCTGTTCTTTACATAATTTTCATGTTAGGGTCTTGTGCATTCTTCTCAAAGAGCTGGATTGAAATTTCTGGAAGCTCTGCTAAAGACGTAAATACAATAATACGACTATGCTTATAAAAATTTTAGTTAAGTTAGTATATTTTCTTCTAATCGTTTCTTTCTGTAACCTTTAGGTTGCAAAACAACTGAAAGAATCACAAATGGTAATGCAAGGTCATCGCGAGAAATCGTTGATTCATGAACTGAATCGATACATCCCAACTGCAGCTGCTTTCGGTGGCTTGTGTATTGGAGCTCTTTCCGTATTGGCTGATTTTCTTGGTGCTATCGGTTCCGGAACTGGTATTCTGTTGGCCGTCACTATTATCTATCAATACTTTGAAATTTTTGTTAAGGAACAAAGTGAAATGGGTGGTATGAGTACACTGCTATTTTAAAGACTTTGATATTCAAAATACTACCCACAACTTTCAATGGAGTGAGGTTGTATATTATAGATTTTTTTAAATAGTTCATTGTGAGAAATTAATGTTTGGCGTCATTACAAATGATACGCTAAGCTGGGTATTACATTACGCGAGAACAGGACTCAATAGACTCGCGTCACGACTGTAATACCGAATTTTAGGTATTATGAATTCTTAATGTTGTTACTTTATTTCGAGTTGATTATTCGCGTAACTTCATTAATGATGATCTCGTTATAAATAATATAGTAATATAATAACTAAGTAGGTATTTGCATTACTGCAAGACATCAAACAACTATCTCATGACAACTGTACATAGTTTCTTTAGAAATATGAAAAGTATTTTGTATTTAATTTTATTGATTTAATAATATTAAAAATTGTGTAATTATTTCTATATTGATAGAATGCAATCTGATTAGTTATTTACACATAATGCTCGCAATGAATTAGTAATGAGTATTTTTAAATTTTTATATTTTCTGGATTTTGTAAAGCAATAAGACTTTTTGAAGAAAAACTTTACTGACTTTTTAATTTACAACCTTTTGTATTTTAAGTCACACTTACAGATGATCCAAGATGTATTGAATGTGAGATAATAAGCTTTTAATACATCAGGGTATGAAAATGAAATAAAAGTAATTAATTTTTCAAAGTCATTAATAATTTTGTGCAATTTTATTTTGGATAAGTATAAAAGATGATCTAATACAATTTGTTAGTGCACGTTTTGAAAAAATTTGATTATCGCGGAAACCTCATGGCATAAATTAGCAATGAAAAATGAAGTAATACATTGTCAATGAGTCTGGTTACACGAATTTTATTATATTTCCACCAACTATAACGCACACAATTTACGCACAGTATCTTTGATAATTAATCAGAAATAAAAAGTTACAATAAATTAAATGCACTGGGATGAATAACGTTATTAGCATCTGCGTCAATTTTAATAAAATTTACGTTTACAGCATTTTTAAATATAGAAAAAACAATAGTAGCCAAGAAAGTAGTCTCCATTAGCCAATTAGGAACATTGCTGCAGAGAAACACTTTGGAAAGAATTTGCAGAAAGAACGGCGTCCACAATGCCACGGCAAGCAATGCGTTGACTTTAAAAATTTTGAATAGACTGCGCATCTTATCCGTTTCATTTCTCAATTCACAAGTTATCTTCTCAAGCGCAGCCCTTGTCGCAGTTGATCGGCTCCGATCTGTTTCCTCGGCTACTTCTTGTCCTATGTCTTCTTTCGCGTATTCTGAAAACCAACCGAGCTTTAAAGCATTGGATTGCTGTCGAGTATTTGTATCAGTTGCTGTTCGTTCTCGAGCTACTTCGCAATGTTGTATTTGTGATCCTAATTTTGACTTACTCTCCTTTAACTTTTCTGTGACCGCTCGACACTCGTGGTAAGATTTTACGAGTATCAGAGCTGAAACGAATATTGGAGCGAAATAAACCAAAGTGAGCAATATGAACAAATAAATCTTTAAGAATGTTGTTGATATCATACAGCGATTCCTCAAACATTGCATAATCAGCGTGTTATTCAACTCTGGTTGTTCATGATCATTCGAAACTTTATTAGCAAACGAATGCATGACGTGAGATTTTGGTTTCTTGCTAATCAACGTTTTCGTAGCACCCGTCAAGCCAACATTTCGCAATGGTATTTCCTTTGAATCTTTACGATTGTCAGTTTCTATCAATTGGTCTATCGTCGTCAAATGTTGTATCTGTTTGTGACTCATAATGTCGAGAAGCTGCGTGATGTTGTAATGGCCTACGGGCAAAGTAGCATTCAAAATTGTCGAGTCGCTTGTGGCACTTTGCACAATTTTATAAATGTTTGACAGAACGTGGGACACTTCAGTAGAATTTGGATGAGGCCCCAGTAAATTATCCTCACTACTCGCGTAATCGTTGATCGAGGAATAACTTGCCACAGAATGTGCACTTAAAATTCCTGACGTAGAGTCGATATTCTCAATGCAATTTTCAAACGGAAAGTTGGCTGCGATAGCACAAATCAATTCTTGCTGTGCATCACTGGAAACGTTTATTCTTTGATACTGGCCAAACTGAAATACACTCGTGAAAAGGGCTGGTATTAGCCATTGACCAATGATGCCGAGATTGGTATAGCTCCCGTTGAAAAATTTGGATTTTCTAATATCTGGTCGAATGCTTTCATCGTCAATCTCAGATTTTCGTGAGTCCGATGTACCTTCGAACGCTTTAGTATCTTGTTCACTTGTTTCCGTCGATTTTTCAAAATCTTCCTGGCAGTTCGACAATTCAGCGCAGCGGCAGTTCATTGCCATTGCGTTCGCGTAAAAGCTCATTGAAAAGCTAATTAGAGAGATAAATGCAGTAGCGAACGGAACGAGAAAGGTGGCGTATTGCAGCAGGACACTTCTATAATCGCATTCTTCTTCGACAGCGACATTACTGTTGCTCGAGGAATTGCCATCGTGGTTATTTCTACTCTTGTCAAAAGTCTCGTAAAAGTAACTAGCATCGTTCAGTTGATCGATTCGATGATCAGCGTTGTGGTCGGTATCGATGTAAAACTGGTGAAGAAGCACCAACACGGCAGTTAAAACGGAGCTGGACACATCGGAAATGGACAGAATGGAGTTGGGAGACTTCAAGAGTGATGTCGGTGTCCTCTTCAGCACTAGACCTATCGAAAGGACACCGGACAGCAGCAAAATACTCGCGGCAATGTCCAAAGTTATAGAGTGCATTTTCGGCGTAATACACAATGGCTAGCACCACTGTGAAGGGACTGTCAAGCAACGAGTACAGTTTCTGGATTTGCAATATCGTAATTGTGATAGCGCCTAACTGTAACGGCACTGTGCATGGGGGCTTGCTCGATACAATTTTTTTTTATATTTCGATACATTTTCACATCACTTGCTTCGGTATAACGTTATATTTCCGGAGCGATAGCGAAGCTACTTACAGAGCAATCCTCAATTCGCAATCGTCGACGAAGTTATAGCGATCGATTTGCTAAAGAATCTTTTAATTCGTGACAAGCATTTTTTTCGAGTAGTCAAATAGTCGTGATCATCTAGAAAAACAGCTGAGTTGCATTTTGGAACATGCATCTGGACGGGGACTCGGAACAAATTGCCAGTTTTGCAGGATTGCCTCATAATATAATGAAGTACGTGCGAATTGACGGGTATATGTATGTCGCGATATCGTTTTATTGAAAAACAGCGACAGCGCGCGTTCTGTTTACATACATATACTCGCGATGCCCGTGAAAGACCCGAAATCAATAACACCTCGTCGATTTCCACATTGTTTATTGATCATAAAGAAGTCGTATTGTCATGCAAATAGTTACAACTTTGATATTATTTTCGGTTGAATCTAGCGATCGATAAAGCATAAAGTAAAGACTTTGCAATTGTAAAATATTGCTTTTGTTTGGATATAAATTTTCTAGCATAAAGGGAAAGCCCATTTACGGATTGGTGGCGATACCTTTATGCCTGCGCGTAAGTTCTACTTGTTGAATCCGAAATCAAAGTATTACACGATTCGTATAAGCCTCCGTACCACTAAATGTCGGTTATACTGTCCATTTCTGAAGCTTCAGACGAACGTTCATGAAGTACAAACAATTGAGAAATACTTATTTCCGTAATTTCCTTTTCTGAAAAATCAAGAAAGTAATATAAAGGGATTTTGAACATTCGAGAGTGCGATGTGCGGGTCTTCGACCACGGGAATGTTCTAGAAAGAGTCGAGCTCTCGAGTTTCGCGGCTTGTTAGGCAAAGCCCAATGGTCTGAGGACATTTGTATAGTAGGTGCCACCGGCGCTGCGCCAATTGGTCCACGTACGCCGCGTGGGCCGTCGCGATTGGCTCGCGCTATATCTACCACGTCTCGCTCTCCATTGCATCAAATACAGTTAGGACTCGCGCCGCGCTGCTTTGACAGCATAGTTGCCGTGCGGACCCTTGACGAGTCTGTCCGACGAGGTTTTCTTCAAAGTGCGAGTGCTTGCACGCGCAAGCTGACCTTCCTTATTTTTAATTCTGATTTTCCTTTTGTCCAAAGATGAAGAAATCCGCCTTCGTCGTCGCATCGCTCTTGCTGCTTGCAGGTGAGACACTGACTCTACCATCTTACCTTTCTTTTTCTGCAGCGCATTGTGACTTTGTATATTTGACCTAAGCCCTTGTGCTAATTTGATTATGATAAGCTTGGTGGTAAAAATTATTACAACAGTTACTGATCTCTAGTTAAATCGAATTTATTAATCGAGTATGTGTTTTAATTATTTTTCGTTGATTTTCTTTTTAGGATTTGCAGCTGCAGAGGAGGATTTCATTGATGAGGAGGTTGGAACTGTTGAGAAAGACCTTGGATCTAGTCGAGAGGCCTCGCGCACAGGTAAGTTTCATATTTACATTGTCAAGTTAAATTCCATTGAAATTTTTTATTGAACACATTTGGAATTGAAATTTTTCAGACGATGAAGTTGTGCAGAGGGAGGAAGAAGCTATCAAACTTGATGGACTGAATGTAGCACAGGTGAAAGAATTGAGAGAAAAGGCTGAGAAATTCAACTTCCAGACAGAAGTCAACCGAATGATGAAACTCATCATCAATTCTTTGTACCGCAACAAAGAAATTTTCCTCAGAGAGTTGATTTCCAATGCATCGGATGCTTTGGATAAAATTCGGTTATTGGCACTCACTGATAAAAATATTCTTGATACTAATCCTGATACATCAATTAAAATAAAAGCAGATAAAGAGAATAAGGTTTTAAGTATCACAGATTCTGGAATTGGTATGACTAAACAAGATCTCATAAACAACTTAGGTACAATTGCTAAGTCTGGTACAGCAGAGTTTCTGGGTAAAATGCAAGATGCATCTAATGCTCAAGAAATGAATGACATGATTGGTCAATTTGGTGTTGGATTCTATTCTGCCTTCCTGGTGGCTAACAAAGTTATTGTAACCACAAAGCACAATGATGATAAGCAGTATATTTGGGAATCTGACAGTTCAACCTTCAGCATTGTTGATGATCCACGAGGTGACACACTCAAGAGAGGAACCACTATTAGGTGTGTTCTTAATTATTCTTATTAAAATAAAAAATTATCTTTACTTTCTATATACTACACATTTTTAAGAAACTTGGTCATAAGGCCTCTTGTTTAATTACCATTTAGTTTGTATGTAGATTTTAATTAATGAATACATTAGATTTCTAAATGATTCTAAGTAAATGATAAGATGGGATTGGTCAATTTTTTATAAACTATAATATAAAGTATTTAATATTTGTTTAACTTAAAAGCTAACACAAAATTAATTTAATATTTATTTACAGTTTATACCTGAAAGATGAAGCTTCTGACTTTCTAGAACAAGATACCATCAAGAACCTGATCAAGAAATACTCTCAGTTTATCAACTTCCCTATTTATTTGTGGAGTAGCAAGACCATTGAAGTTGAGGAAGAAGACCAGGAAGAAAAGGCTGAAGAAGTAGAAGACAAGAAAACTGAAGAAGATGAGGATGCAAAGGTAGAGGAAGATAACGAAGATAAGAAGAAAAAGAAAGTTAACAAGACAGTCTGGGATTGGGAATTGTTGAATGATTCTAAACCAATTTGGACTCTCAAACCATCTGAAATCACTGATGAAGAATATAACAATTTCTATAAAGCATTGACAAAAGATTCTCAAGAACCATTGGCTAAAGTTCATTTCATTGCTGAGGGTGAAGTCACTTTCAAATCATTACTTTTTGTTCCTAAGGTTCAACCAAGTGATAGCTTCAACCGTTATGGAACTAAGGATGATAATATAAAATTATATGTTAGAAGAGTCTTCATTTCTGATAAATTTAATGATTTAATGCCAAATTATCTTGCTTTCATCCAAGGTATTGTTGACAGTGATGACCTTCCCCTCAATGTTTCTCGAGAAAATCTCCAACAGCACAAACTCATTAAAATCATTAAGAAGAAATTGATTCGTAAAGTTCTTGATATGATTAAAAAGATTCCTAAAGAAAATTACCAAGATTTCTGGAAAGAGTACAGCACTAATATCAAGTTAGGTATTATTGAAGATGCTCAGAATCGTGCTAGATTGTCAAAATTACTCATGTTCCGTACCTCAGCACAAGATAAGCCCACATTATTAGCTGACTATGTATCTCGCATGAAGCCAAACCAACAGCACATTTATTATATTGCTGGTGCTTCTCTTGATGAAGTTAAGAAGTCTCCATTTGCTGAACGCCTGCTGAAAAAAGGATATGAAGTATTGTACTTAATTGAAGCTGTAGATGAATATGCTCTGTCATCTGTTCCCGAATTTGATGGAAAGAAATTCCAGAATGTTGCTAAGGAAGGCTTTTCACTTGATGAAGGAGCTAAGTCTGCAGAGAGAAAAAAGGAACTTGAGTCTACATTTGAACCTTTAATCAAATACCTGAATGATGAATTAAAAGATCATATCAGCAAAGCTCAGTTATCAGAACGTTTGACAGACTCTCCTTGTGCTTTAGTTGCAAGTATGTTTGGATGGACTGGTAATATGGAAAGGTTAGCAGTTTCTAATGCCCACCAGAAAGCTGATGATCCACAAAAGACATATTACTTGAACCAGAAGAAAACTCTTGAAATCAATCCAAGGCATCCTTTGATCAGGGAATTGTTAAGAAGAGTTGAATCTGATCCAGAGGATCAAGCAACTAAAGATATTGCCACAATGATGTTCCAAACTGCAACTCTGAGGTCTGGTTATATGCTCAAGGAAACTGCCAGCTTTGCTAGCAATGTTGAACAACTTATGAGGAAATCTTTAGGTATTCCTTTAGATGAAGCTCCAGAAGATGAAGGAGATGACCTATTTGAAGATAACAATGAGACTGAAAAAGAATTTGAAATTGATGCAGATGAAGACAAAGAACATAATGAGGACCACGATGAGTTGTAATAAATTTAAATGAAAAATATAAATTTTCTTTTGCTATGCAATGCATAGTTCTAACTATAGAGTTGGAAATGTTTGCAGCGTTTAAAGTTGCAATTCTGTTTAAGTTACTTCGATTCTCAATTTTATACTCTTGTAATTCTCTCTCTGTTGGGATTAGTCTGTAAAATCACCAGTTTTGTGAGATAGTGTGTGATAAAAAAACTCTGCTTTTTACTCAAGCTATGATTTTGCAGTACAAATATTTCAAACCAGTAATTCAAATTACAATTGTTCATTGTACTGATCCTTGATGTAACATAAGAGTTTTAAGTTAGTCAGCAAGGATAATTGATCATTATTTAATTTATTTTTACTTGGTTTGCTCTTCCAATAAGTTATAGAGAAATATAGTTGTGTTTGCCTGAAATGATTGTATGTTGATAATACTGAGATGTTTCGTAAGTGAGAATGTATTTGTATAAATAAATATTAAAAATATGTTTGAATTGAAAGTATAATTTTTCTTCTTCCCATAACCATTACTTAGTCTAAGCATTTTGTTCCATGATTTATTTTTAATAATTAAATTATTTTCTGATAAATACAATTAGTAAGCTAATCATTTTTATTTATAATATTTTTATTTATAATGAATAGTTCTAATAATTTATATTTATAGTTTTACGCCCTCTATATCCGGTATTCAATACAATTTCAAATTTATTTCGACTTTCGATATGAAATGATATAGGTGTACAAATAAATACGTCATCGATATAAAATCAAAACGTTTACATATTCTATTGTATTCTAAAATTACAAATACGTTGAAAATTTGCAGAATCTAAATTGTTTGATCAGTTCTCATGACTAATTAAAATATAAATTGCTATGAAAATATCGTTACGAAAAAAAATGTTAAAATTCGAGTGATCATAAAGAAAAAAAGAAGTAAAATTTTGATAAATTTCGAATAAACGAATCATGGCGGCAAATTGTCCGAACTCCTGCGGTGTACACTGTACAGTTCGTTCATTTGCAGTAAAAGCAAGGCAAGCCGCAAGACTAGGTCGCGGCGCCCGGCGGCGCTCGATGCTTGTTCAGCCCTCATTTCCGTTTTCGAATAGCCGGAGTGAGCGAGTGCAGGCAGTCTGCGACAGGTCTGCGAGAGTGTACGTATAGGTATGTAGAAAGAACAGCTTTGGGCACGTCACATGTAAAAAAAGAGTGCCGCCGTAGCCGCTGTCGTGTGTTTTCGTGTGTTCGTCGTCAACGCCGAGGGGTTGTGCAGCAGCAGGATGACTCGTCTTGACTCGAGGTACATAGATGATAATATACGAGTGCGATATATCACAGTCGTCGCCGACGAGAAATTGATTGTGTGGTCTGTCGGTAGCAGCAGCAGCGGCACTTGCGTAAGCCGATATGTGCAAAAGCTCTATCGTGTCGTGCGCGGCCATGCCGGCTCCACGCCCCGGACGCTCTCCAGAATTACATTCGAATTCGATTACTTTTCAGCTCGCATTGAGCACTTGAATCGGTAATGGTTTCACATTTATTCGCAAGGCTACTGCAGCTGGCTCACTTGTTAGATAATTCTTAGCTGACTGAAGCTATGTGCAGCTGCGTGTGTCGTTGGTGTGCAGGCAAGAGAACTGTCGCGGCTCCAATTACACCAATCAATTGGTACAAGCGCCCCAACTCTCGTTTTCTCTCTCTCTCTCTCGCTCTCTCTCGCTCTCTCTCGCTCTCTCTCTCTCTCTCTCTCGTTCTCTCTCTCTATCTCTCTCTCTCTCTCTCTCTCTATGACTTCTGACTCAGTCTATCATGCATGCTTGATCAAATTTTTCAAGCATGCATTTTTGTGCACTGTTTGTCGCTTCATTAGTTTCGTCCGTTCGTTCGCTTGATTACTCTCGCTCTATACCACTCCAAATTATTCATTCACTGTTATCAATTAGTACAGTGTCGTATGTATGCTTGCATCTCTTTAACTTTTTGTTTTTTCGGTGCTATTACCAGTCCGATTAATTACTACTGAGTCAGGCAATTTAACCTTATTACATGATATTCGATTATTTGTTCCGTTATAGTCATGGGGGAAAAAGAACTGATGCACAAGCGACTTCGAGGTATTGCCCTCAATTTTCAAACTCGAAATTTTATCTCTTTTTTTTCTCGATATATAGTTTGCAGTTTGTGTAAAGAAATCTTTTATATTTTTATATTTTATATTGGCATATTTATATTGATAGCTCTTTCATGAAACAATTAATGATTAATTAGTAGATCGTGAATGTTTTAATAAGAAAAAAATTAATTCATTAACTTTACTTTCTTTTAGGTATTGAAAATCTTCATATTGGGACAATTCATTTAATAATTTTATACATTAAATTGTAAACTAAGTTTTTTTTTTTGATTTCAGGTCCTGGTTATTTAAATCAAAACTGACTTTCTCCACATCCTAGATTGGAGATTTTTCAAAAATCAGATGACATAAAATTATCAGTATAGAGAAAATTTTGAACAGTGAAAGTACAATTAGCTTATTCATAAATTGTGTCCTGGAAAATTTAACAAAATGAATACTCAGGCATTACAAGCTTTTTTGGATAGTAATTCTGTGCCAGGTTCAGCAGTACCTGTTGATTTGTTCAAATTAGCTAGAAATATAGTTCAGAAACAACGTAATAGAATTGGCAAAGGACAAACTCAATCATTTTCAACTACTAAATTCCGTCTAGTTCTTGATGGAGAATGTTGCCTTGATCGATTGTATGGTGGTTATTTTTCAGGTAAAATATCTCACTTTTATCATATAAAGTACTAAATCTTATTAAGGTCACTTTAATGCTTAACTCTTATTTACAGACTGGGCTTGTGGTGGACAATGGAATCGCATGATCCAATTTCTTGCAGTCCTCATGCAACAAAGTGAAGCAGCAGGGTTAGAATTGGCTGTATATTTCAATGGTTCTATAGAGACTTCCAGGAGGTCAGACTGGATTCAAAATCAGCTAAATACCAGACTCAAAGCAAATAATGTAAGGATATTTATTATCTTTTATGTATGTGTACTTTTATTTAACTATTTGTACATGTTTAGGTATTGAAACATGTTTCAACTAAAGGTACACCTCCACCAAAAATTTGGTGGATTGCTCCAGCATGTCTAAAAACCAGTTTGAGAATGGCTTTGAGGCATTTGAATGTAACTGTTGTAAGTATTTTCTAAAATAATTTATAGGTAACATTTGCTAACAAAAATACAAGATGGATTACATGGATTCTTTTTGTAGCTAAGCAGTATGGATGATCATCATCAAGAAGTTATAACTTTCTGCAGAGAAAATCACTATCATGGTCTTATTGCTGATGATTCTGAATATGCTGTATTTGATCCTCCTAGATATTTTTCTTCCGAACAGTTGAAATTAACATATAAAGTATGATGCTTGCTTTAAATTTTCTTTGAATTGTGTGATTTTAATAATAATAAATACTTTTTCAGGGTTCTCTTGACACAAAAGAATACTTTGTTAATGAAGTTTTACAAGGATTAAATCTTCCTGCTGAAAGATTATGTATTTTTGCTGCACTCCTTGGAAATTACATTTTGAATGAAACTGATTTACAAAGTTTTTATAAAAAATTGAATCCAAGTACAAACAAGATGGATATAGACCAGACTGTGCGAGCAGTTGCAAACTTTGTTAAAGATTTATCATCTATTGAGTTAGATGACGTTACACAAAAAGTATTTGGCTCTCTAACAGATTCTAGATGCTCCAGGTTCAAACAATCTGTTCAATACTATGTAAATGGAACAAAGGATGGTTTTTCACACTACAAGCCCATCAAGCCTACCAAAGGTACATTTGATATCTTTTAAATTATTTTATTTGCATGTTAATGTGTATTTCATAATCAATTTTCATTTATAGATACAATCCAGAATGATCAGGCCAATGCATCGGATGTAGCTCCTACTAATGAAGAGAAAACTAACATGGAAATGGCACGTTTTGCTTCTGAAACAGCTGAAAGCGAACAAGAAAGTTTGAATGCTTACAAAGAAGCGACTGCAAATGCTACAAAAGCTCCGGAAATTGTTGTAGAACCGCCAGGTGTACTAAATCAAGGTGATACTGAAACTACTCGGCCAGAAGAAGACCACAGTAAGAGAAAAAACTTATTTGTTAAAGCATAAATAACTTATTGATGAACATTTTTTTATTTATAGATAATGGACACACAGTAAATGGAACACACAATCTCTTAATTAGTTCATCCAGTTCAAGTAGTAGTTCATCAGCCACTTCTCCAGCTCATGTCACAGATTCTGTTAAACAAACAGAAAAAAGTACTACGGTTCCAGCAAGTGTACCAGAAGTAATAAGAACCGCATCAGAGAGGCATCAGAAGGGGTTGATGTCACCTTTAATATATCAAATTCTCACTGCTGGTGAGATTAAATTGCCAGTCTTATTAGAAGATGAAAATCACAGAGAATTCCCATCAATCCATGTTATATATAGACCCGTTAGACAGATGGTCTATGCCATTCTTTTCAACATGCATCATCGCCTGTATTTAGCCACTAAGAGTAAAGAAAAGGGTGGTTAGTAAATTGATTTCATAATTTTTTCAAAAATTTTGTTAATTTGGTAATTAAGTGTACTGCATTATGCAGAAACTGACAAAATTGAAGTGCCAGATGTCATTATCAAAGAATGGGTTTGGTCCAAAGCAAATCCATTTCAAACTCCAGAATCAGTCAAAGCTGAACAAATTGGTTGGGGTGTTCCAACCATTCAGCGATTATGGTTTGGGTGAGCAAATTGTAACACAGTTTATTATAATCGATTTATTTCAAGAGAAAATTATTAAGTAAATTATCTTAATTTTTAATACTTAATTTTTAGAACTGGAATTGATGATAAGAGACGTCGTTTACGCGGATTTTTAACCTGCATGAAGTCTGATACAGCACTTATGTTAAATACTGCCTATGTGCCACAACATTTATTGGTTATGGCTTGTGTACTAAGGTAATAATTAGCTAATTTAAAATTGTTCGGGTAATTATTTTAATTTTCATTGCAGACAGTCATTAACAATCTGATATTGATTTTAGATACATCATGACATTTTCTGATAAAATAAAAATTTTACGACGCCAGGAACTAGATGCCTTTATTGTTCAAGCATTTTCGCCTGAGCTTATGAACGCTCCTTATCTACAAGACTTGCAGGTATCACATTCATTAATCAAGAAAAAACTCATCGGTTTGTTAAAATAGATACTAATTATCATTTCGGTTATTTAGATATCGCTTGTAACGACTCGCGGAGTCCAATTGGCCAGTTTATTTATGGCTGGTGTGGAGACTGCTCTATTAGCGAACGATGCATGTGGAGCACCGATTCCTTGGTTAATGTGTTGCCCTTGGTTGTACTTCGATGGAAAGCTCTTCCATCATACACTTGCACGAGCAACGATCGCTAAAAATCTGCTGGAGCTCTGCGGCGGTCACATTGAACGCGTTGTCAAAGTCGAAAGAATAAGAAAAGCTATCCTCGAGGGAGTTAACGTTGTATTCGCCAGACCACCTCTACCCGTCCCACCAGGTAATGCAATATTTATGGTTTATATTATATTTGTAGCCCTTCCTAAAATTCTAACATATTAATACGATTATTTGTTGATGTGTCTTCGACTGGAAAGAAAGTCAATTCAACAATTTTCGTTTCTTATTATATTTTACTACGATATTATGACTCCTAAAAGTTGAAACATTACAGTTTTTCTCGAATTTCATTGACAATTGAGTGTAAAAGTTAAGCAGCTTTTAGAGAAATTGTCAAATATTCGTACAAAATCATTCACAACTAAATTTAGAGTGAAAACTGTGAGAAAATAAGAAAAATATGATAGTTAGAATCATTACTACAAACTATGAAACAATAAATAAATTTTCAGCTGGTATTCGAGTAATTGGGCCGCAGCCGATTCCACCAGCCGGTCTGCCTATCTCTGAAACTTTGGTTCGCGGTCGCGTAGGAAACGTGGTTGGTGGGCCACAGCGAGGTGGCTTGATGCGTCGACCAGTGCCTTCGCGTGGCGGTCAACTTGAAGTCGCCGGTATAGTTGTCGGTCAATGGGGTGCTAACTACGGTCAACCCGGTAGATTACCACCTCAAGGTCCAACCACGTTACAGGGACCACCACGAGGACGACTTCCGCCACAGGTAGGCCAGCAAGAGCACGAGCTTTTCTATTATTATCATCACGGTGCTGGCGCTGGCGCGTACGTGAGACAGCAAGTCTATGGCTCGGGTGATGCCGAATCACAGCGTCTCAATTTTGCCAGTCTCGAGCTTACTGTCCCACGGTAGTTTCCTTTTTGTCGCAGCAACTTCAATAACTTATTTTTTCCTTTTCTTTCTTGCCTGAGCATGGAGATATTTATTTTTTCTGCATGATTTCATTAAAATCCAGAAAGTTATTGAAGCTAACTGCCGATTTTTAATAATGTGACTTGGAGAATTTCAGTCTAGCGCAGTCGCGACGCTAAATTGTTGTGCTCATTGTGTTTCATTTCCCGTGGAACTCGTCATTGGTGTAGTGTATAAAAGAAAGATAATGATAATAATAACGGAACAATTTGTACTTGAATCATTATGTTCTTGGGTGTTGGTTAAACAACTGTCAGTGTCACGCTCTAATGCACGTTTCTCATGCATCTGTTTTGTAAGCATATCATTGTAGCGCTTGAAATTTCATTATAATACATGTGAACACAGTCTAATAAAGATTTCGTATTTATTTAAATGTTGTATCTTATTGTTATTAATTAATAATTACATCATAATGCACGTGATATCTAAAATTAATAACGAATACCCAAAGCATTTACTTAGTATCTATAGTTATCTTGAAGTCTGTTTCGTTCCTCACTCTTGTATAAAATTAATTATTATCACATTGTACGGTATGCATATAATTTTTCTGATCGAAATACGAATACATTGATGTGTAGAAAAAAAGGATAACAATTATAAATAAAATCAATGAATTAAAAACAGGCGCACGAGGTTATAGCAAGACATAAAGAATACTGAGCCAGCAGATTTTCCACTTACAGGTGACATCAATCGGTGGCGTGAAATACGGTATTCCACGAGGACTAAATCCAATAGTACCAGGACAACGAGCCACCTTTCCAACACGAGGCAACGGACGAACGTCGGTTGCCGGTGCCGCTGGTCGCGGTAAAAAGACGCAAATGAAGGTGCCTACTGCTATTTGATAGAATATCATAACTTATTATAAACCGCCATCCGTTCATAGTTCTATAACTACTTTATATAAACACCGCGTCTATATTGTATCTTTAGGCTACCACTAAAAAGAAGGCTCCCATTAGAAAAACGAAAGATAACGAAAGGTCAAGAAGAAACGACGGTGTTGCTAGTGGACTCTCGTAAGTGTATCAATTTAAGCTTTTCCCAACGAGGAGAAAAATTGAAAAAAGTAAAAAAAATTAAGCATTGAAATTTTGATTTAATTAATAAAAGACGCGACCGCGACACGAAAAATGTCCAAAACAGCTCACACAAAATTTCGAATCTTACAGGAATACATTTGCCTATCTTAATTTGAACCCGAACCAATTTGACGGTGCATTGGATAACAGAGGTCAAGCTGGAATGGCCACTCTTCATGCCGCACATTTTAGGGCGGCCTGTCAAAATCTACACGAAAGCTCATAAAATAACAGAATCCGCGCATTCGCACCGGCTCACTATAAAACAAAAACATTTGTGAGTTGCCTTCTTTTTCGAAGTTTTGTGCGAGACCGAGATCAATATTTGACTATGATGCATAGTGCTCCACGTGCTAAAAAGAAAAAAAAATTACTCCCGAATATGACTCAAGACTGTAACCAATTATTTAGTTCTACGTCGCTCAAGACGTTGACACTGACAATCGTTTTGTAAGAAGTAGCCAGCGACTTGTTGCACGTAGAACTACGGCGGGGCCAAAAAAAATTATTATTGAATAGCGCCGTGAAGAATTAGACGCGTAATCCATCTCACGACTGTCGACTAACACAACTCGTGTCCCTCACTGCCAAAAAAAGTATGAGACTCTAAAAAGAAAAATAATTGTATACGAGAGATAAAAAAAATCGAAAGATTTTATTGCTAGAAAGTCGTGCTTATGCTGATGGGCTGCTCTGCTCGTTTGATAAAAATACCAACGTGGAAAATGTATTCTGACTGATTAGGAGTATGCATAACAAATGAAAAGATGATATGTATGTGCGTGCGCTAATTTTACCGACAAAAAACGAGTCGTCAACTGCTGTAGATGATTAATTATATAAACTTAAGAAGCGTGATTATTTTTTTTACGATGAAAATATATATTTTCCGGTATTATATGAAATGCTCACCTCGGTGGTCACGATAGCTCATTTTCACATTTTTACTACACATTGAATGCCCATCATCCGGCGGCGCAACTATATGTATATACACGTTGCGCCGTATACACGGAATGAGCTATCGACATAGCAGTCCGAGCGCTCATGGAGACTGATGCTTTTCATATAAGTAAAATATATATATTTATACAGACATTTAGGTTAGAGTTTCTCCGTAGATTATTATATACGTAAGTTATGCGTATTCTACGCAAAAAGAGGACGATGATAACGACGATGATTATTCTATAATATAACCCACGGGTAGAATTTTGCGCTCATGAACGAAGGACCGATTATGAATTGTTTTACCAGTGGAGAAAGTGAGAGAAAATGAGAAAACTCGAGAAGATGATTATGCACTAAAAAGGAGTGTGTTTAAAAGACGATGTGATTATAGTTTTACATACGTACGCGTGATATATAATGTAATAATAATATGCGTAAGGATCTGTGTTCACGCGGACGCCGATTCGTGAGATCGATCCGAGATCGCTCGGCTTCTGCGCCCGTGTGCCGCAGCGTCACTATATACATGAAGATATAGAAAATATATATTTATTTGCATTTGCGTCTGGGATATTTTTGTGATTGTGTGCGTGTGGGAGTAAGAGATAAAGATAAAGCTACCGCTTGTTTTTTTGTATGTACCATTTGCGAAGATATTTTTTTATCCAATTACGCTGATTTTTTCGCTGCTCTGTCGTCGCAGTGGACTGTTACAACTTTTATTTTTTTTAATTGCTTCAGTTTTAACGAGCTATCTAGAAAATGTAACAAACACTGCGATGTACGAGAAGGCGGTTAAGTATTGTCATTATCGAGAAACATTGTAATAGAAACTTTGGATACTTTTTTTATTGTACATACCCAAGAAAAGCAAGCGAAAAGTAGCAAAGACACGATCGTTGTAAATAGCAAATACTCTTAGGTGTGTTGATCACGCACTAAGCTTATAATTGTGTTGCTTTGATCCAAACTAATCTCGAACATTACAATGTTGTCACTATCGTGTGCCGAAATTTTTTCTTCTTTCATTTCGATACCAATTAGAGAGCAGATCGATTCGTAGAAAATATAAAAATGTAGCAGCACTAAACGCGATCTATGAGAATGTGATTGTGAATATGAACGTAAATAGTGTCGAGATGTGCAGTGAGCGAGTAAGGATAAATAACGTATATTGAGTTAATATAGCGAGAAGTGATAAGTACAGAGACAATGCTATATTTTTGTAGATTTGTTATCGCAACTAAATGCATTAAGACAATGAAGACGAAATAAAAAAAATTGTGTAAAAAAGAAGCTTAGTGATGATGTTAGTTCGCGAATTCGGAATATAAGGGACTTAAAGCCAAGAAGACAGGCAGACACAATTTGTGCGCAACTTCAATAATAGATTTAGAGGAAAAAGTTTTACAAAAACTAAGAACAAAGTCAATGTCAACGGAAGCCAATTTGATCTAAATATTAGACATACTCTCGTGATTTGTTGAAAAACACGTTCTCTAAACTAGATTTAACCGAGGACGCACTTTCAAAAATCTGCTTCAACGTGCAACAATAAAAAATGATTTCTACACTAAACTAAAAATCATAACTATGTCGAGATACATTTTAAGTTTATGAATTAACGAGCTAAAGAGTCAGTCTATGTAAAATCCACCAGCAGCGAAACTATATAAATATAACTTATAACCATTCAGCTCAAAAGTGTATGCCACTTAACGCTTTGTTGGGTAAACTGAATCGTGAATGATTACCTTCATTCTTGAAATATAAAAACGAATCTCTTGATGGAACTTACGATATCAGTCAAATAAAAATTAAAAACAGTTCAGATGCATGAGGCATTCATCAGTAGCAGTGGCACTGATATTATATAATTGAATAAACAAAAAATTTTAACAAAAAGCAAACGCAATAGTAAACAGAAAATACACGACAAAGATGAAAACAAAAAAAAGAAACAAAATCACGTATTGATGAAATTCGTGTTTATTGTAACGATAATAGAAAAAAAAAACAAATATAACAAGAAAAACGTTTAAGCAAAGCGCCTTGGTAGCGCATCATGCTTTTCACTAAACGCATAGAATTAGGGGCCCACGCACTCTGCCTATGACCGGTCGTGCAAAAAAATGAAACAAAGAAAACTAAATCATTCAAATGATTGTTCGTTTATACTTATAATAAATTTCTAATATTATATAATACATACATGTTAGCAAAAAAAAGAAGAAAATAGAGAGAAAAAGTAAAAAAACTTGCAATAATTTACAATGTCGTTTCGCGACTTATCAAATGTATAATTTTTCTTTTCACTGTATCCTTCGTTTATTTCATATATGTACTAGCTATCGCGGCACAAGTATCTGTCAATTTTATATTATTCAATAATCAAAAAAGCATACTTGTTTTTTTCTTTTTCGCTTAATAGAACTTTAAATAGCTTTTTATTTTACTTAACTTTGAATGTTAATCAAATTATTATTGAACAAAAAATGAATTGGTTTCAGACAAGTTGTGTTTGAATATTTACTAATATTTAAACGCAATATTTACTAATGAATATTTACTAATGAAATACGTACTAATTATAAACATAATGATAATTGTAATTATAATAATGAAATATTGCTACAACTTTAAAAGTACATTTGAGAGTTGACCGGAGTACTTGCAACAATGGGCATTAAATGAACAAAGCGCCTTGAATTGAATTATTCGACGCTCTCAAGAACAATCGCTACTTTTTTATAGCTTATTTTTTCCTTTTGTTGTTTTTCTTTTGTCGCACTTTTGGAGCGATATATTTTCATTACCACGGCTCACTACTTTTTATCATCTAAGTTTTCACGTAATACATAGCATAGGTTTCTGCTTATGTGCGTATATATTTATCAAGTATAATAACAAATATGGTAGGATTCACGAAATATATCTAATTAAAGAAAAAAATATATTGAAAAAATGAAGAAAAAAAGTAACACTTGATCAGTAATTATCGATGTAGTTAAAATATAACGTGGGCCCTATTATTATATATTCTTATTAAATATTATATAACATATATTCTCCTATTATTTCTTGTCTTAGCTGAAAAAAATGGTAAAACAATTAAAATATTTCAATCGATTAAAAGTATAAAAATGTGCATGCGCAAAGTAGTTTGTGTATGCGTTCACTGACTACTTTGATATTATCTATTATATTACTTGCATAGCGCATCGACACCTTACATTTTTCGTTGATAAACAATTTGTTTATAGCATATTCAATTTTTATTTAACTAAGCGACTATTATTGTCAAAAAGAATAAAGATTTCTTTATAAATATAACTTTCTGAAATATAATCGATTATTTTTGATTATGTGCATCTATTAATATTTTCATGGTATATTTGCCTGTTTGCCACGCCAAATACACGATTTATTGACTTTATAATATGAATTCAGTGTTGAAATCATTTCAAATAAATGTTTACATGTACAATCTGATGATAGTACCTTGAAAAATTTATAATTTCACTCGATCTAGAAAAAATGATCGAGCGCACATAATTTGCAAAGTGATAAAATAAAGTAAATAATCAATTGTGTGTTTCTGCATTTGTATTGCAATCGCATCATTATAAACATATTTCGAATAATTCACCGTGTAATTTCTACTGCTGTAAAGATATTATAATCCCATCTGTGCCTAGTGTCCAGCGGAGCTGATTCTGTATAAGTGTTCTTCGTATTAATTACGAAAAAATAAATTTTTCTCGACCATATTTCCATTTTCGATAAAGCGAAGGAAAAGAAATGGCTTTTTAAATCAGTCAGTTTGTTACTTTCTATGTGATTGATACAGAGAATCAGTGCTAGCGAAACACAAGGCAAGTTGAAAAATTATTATCGTTCTCATTATACACGAGATGTCACGATAAAGTAAAAGATAAAGGTTCATATTTGGAGCTTAGATAATGATATACACTCTTAGTGGCAACTATATTTACTAAAATAAAAGGAAAAGGTATAAATTATCAAGAAAATTATTACTAACAAATCAATATTGAATGGAAAACGCACGTTGATGGCTACTGTAATGAAGTAGATGGACAGAATCGCATTGATATTTGATGTATGAAAGGTCTGTGTTGAAACAGATACTCATAATAATACGTAGCATTAGTATTTCGTCGAGATACGATACCCAATTAAAATTTCAAAAAGTAGATCTCAAATAAAATTCATGAGGTATTCGAAATCACTTGTCGATTATATAAAAGGTTATTTTATGACATTCTTTGTTTCATTGTGGTTCATTGGTGCGCACATGAAAAAGAGGAATATATGATTCTTGTTGGTTTTCTATTTCAAATTAAAAATTGTAAATCCTGAAATATTTCTTGAAAATAAACTACAAGCGAACTAATTTGCTTAAAATTTTCAACTGGGAAGGATTCGGAAGAAAAACCATTGATATTTTGGAAAGTTTGATGATTTATTAAGATGTACTGTCATGTCATGAAAATAAAATTGAAAAAATCTTAAGTGGCTAATTTATTGTATTCAACAAGAAAACTATCATTAATTAATTTCTTTTTGCTACTGATTGATATACTTTTTACTAGAACAGTAATAAAAGTTTAATTATCTTTGAAAAGTTTATTTTTTAGCTTATTCAAGTGTACCTCTACAGCGTTTTAAAAGAACAGTTTTTCAAATAACAATAACATTGCAGCTTACTTCTTTTATTTGCATTATCTTCAAAAGGACACGTATTAATTGTAATAAATTGAATTTTTATTACTAAAATTATGTTCATTTTTATTCTTAAAATCATTTGAATTATATTTATTACTAAATAACCCAATAACAATGATAAACATTAAAAACTATTCATTCTTCAAAGCTTATACACGATTTTAGCTCTTCTGTAGTGTTAAATAATAAAACCTTGTCACACTACTGTTTGATTTATTTTAAAAAGTACCAGAACTATACAAATTTAATAGTGAATGGAAGATCTCCAGCTGACAAGCTTTGTTTCTAAAAGGTTTTGTAAAATTATTTATAAAACATTACGATCTGTTTGGCAACCAGAAGAAAGTTACAAAACATTGCAGCAATGTACAAAATGCGGCAGCTTTTGTTTAATATAAGGTAAAATATTTTTAAAACATTGTCAAAACCACTTCTTAAATACTATTGAAATGCTTAAATGGCTTTTTCTTAAATGTATATTATTATTATCAGCTGAATGCAATTAAAATATCTACAAATAATATTCCTTGTCATCCTGGTCTGGAAAGTTACGACAGTTTATTGGTGATCTGAGTGCTGAAAGATAGCCACGTACTCAGTTGTTTAGTGCTCATGAAAGATTACTAGTTTTTGTAGACGATATTTAAGATTTAATATTCGAAAAGTGTATCGGTATAGCTGGCATGAATTGAATATGAATTGATTGTTTGAATTATATTAACATGAAAATAAAAATCGACTGATACCTCAATAAAGAAATTACTTGAATTTTTTTGTTCACCGAAGTTTGTTATTTGTGAAGTCCAGGTCATTTTCTCAGGAACGTCTGAGGCAGACGTTATCTCAGGTTCTCTATTTTAATTTGCGCAACGACGTTTGAACTGGGACGAGAGAATTGGAGAGATGAGTGCTACTAATTTCGCGAAATCCCGATAGTATTAATTTCTTTACTACAAGAAACTTCCAGCGAGCACCGTGACTCAGTGGAATCGGGTTTTGTATGTGAATATTTTAGACCTTGCTGATAAACTCACATCAAACAAAAAGATTTTGATTTAAAACGACGCACTTCTCTTATGGTAGCATATTCGGACTATGCTGCAATATTCTACTAAGACGAATTAAAGTCGTGTCGAAGTAAAATTAAAGAGAATGTTTCGACTTACTTTTCTTTATTGGTTGTATACAATAATTCCTTTGCACTGACATTTTATTCCTCTTTACAAAATTGGTATAAATTGAGATCGAATCTGTAGATTACGGTAGCCGGGAGACTGCTTTTTTCTACTCGCGTATATGCGCCCTTTTAAACCCTGGGGGTGGCTGAAAGAAAAATCCCTTTTTCGACCCTTTAAAATTGAGAAGAGTGGAAACAACAGCAGTGTCCTAATTGGCTGACTGAGATCTTTCCATTTTTGTCTTTTGTTTTTCGGGCCCTAATTGGTGCGGAGGCGTGGAGAAAACCGGGGGCGTGAGCCTCAGAGTACGTACCCAATCTTGAGAGATTGCTCTACTAGTCTCATTTTTTCCTCTATTTTCTCAATTAATATTAACTTTCTTAATTATATAAAATTTTTATGTTTTAAGTAACAACATTATTTCTTTTATTACTTCTAATTAGCATCTATGAATGAATTTCAAAATCTATATTTTTGGCTTGTTATTCAATAATTACAGTTTTAATTAACATTTTTTGTCATTAATGTTTCGAATTAATTGTGAGCATTAATATTATATCTTGTACAAAAATTATGGATTTAGATATTGTTATTTATTCTTTTTATTTACTGATTTAGCCATTTTATTCGATAAAGAAAAAAAATTTGTACGAGCTCTCATAATACGATGCGAAAACTATATTTCTAAAGAAAAAATACGTGACAGATTTGAACTAAATGGAGTTTTTAAAACATCAATAGAAAAAGATTATAAAAGTGAATACTTAAAATTAACTTTATTCCTCTTAGTCAGCTTATAATTCTTAAAAGAGCTCACGTTAGACTCTCTCTCTCTCTCTCTCTCACTTTCTCGGAGTCTCAATTACATCTGGATAAGCAATGCTCTCACTCCAAAAAAAAAGTAGAGGAGTGATAGCAACACCATCTAACAAACTCAGTAAGAACATGACAATTATAAATTCTTAATTGAAAAAAAACTTATTGTGAATAGTTAAAATTAAGGTGCGACGTTACATTTACATCATGAAGGATATAGAAAACTATTATTTTTAGAACTTTTATGACTTTTTAACTTATTTTTGAAACTTTTGAATGACAAGTTTTCTACGAATAATATCGGTTAGTAAAAACTTAAAATTTTTTAATCACGAGTACCAACATACCTTCGTATTTATTAACGAATAAATAATATCGTTTGCTTTATCTCATTAAATCTAGGAAATATTTAATGCATACTAAATTTTCGAATTTTCAATTTCGCCTATAAGAGTTTTGATCTCTATTCGTTTATTAAAATGAATGTGAAAAAAGGATAAATATGATGAGCCCGCGAAGGGCGCCATAGACATTAAGTCCCTTTGTCAAACAGTGATGGGTGCCAGGATGCCGTATTGAACTATTTTATTCGTGATCTGATTGGCTGAGATATAATCACGTGATACACAGCTGTGCCATGGTAAATAAGCATGTGAAATGGGTGGCGGTCTCGTGGTCCACCCCATCCTCACTAGATGGCGTCGGACAGCTATTTGTATGTACAGCAGGAAATTCACTCGTTGGATATATTTAGACGTAAATTATATGAGATTGCCGATCAAACGATGTGAATAGTTCTACATATCTATACCAATTGCACAGAAATCCAATCAGATTATTTCAATTGGCTTGTGTATGTGTGAACGGAGAAACGCACAGACATTTTCTTAGTTAGAAAATACTAGAATTAAAACGTATTTTAGTTGAAAAATATTAATACATACGATTTAGAATCGATTCAAAATTCATGTGCAATCTATGAGTTTTACAATCTATTTTTTTTAATGGGAACTGTTTAATAGAAAAAACTTGCAAGGCAATAGGCTCTGTACGAAAAATTTTACAAATTATTATTACTAATGCTCAATTTACAAATATTATAAATATTATTTATATATATATATATATAATATTTACAAAATATAATATTTATATTTTATTTTAATAATTTTCTTATTTTTTTTACCGAACTCACTTTGTTTTGGTATGACGTTTCGTCAGCAACTTTGCTGACCTCTTCAGGCTAATTTCTCACGTTGTCAAATTATTTAAGGCTAGAGAATGTTTCTTATCGCCAGTCAAGTTAAAATTTGAGTTTTAACTTTCTGTAGCCTTAAATAATTTGACTACGTGAGAAATTTGCCTGAAGAGGTCAGCGAAGTTGCTGACGAAACGCCATACCAAAACTAAATGAGTTCGCTATTCACTGCCTTTCCCTTTTAACATAAAAGTATAAAGGTGGAATCAACTTCTTAGTTTCATCGAGAGGAATATTTTTATCAAATGCTACATCATAAATCTTTTGTCGTCTTTTGTAATACATTGAGGATCAGTCGGTTTATGATCTTTAACACAGTTAGAACAAATGGGAGATTTGTCGTGATTGGGACAATGCATAACTGCATGATGTTCAAGACTATCGCAATGCATGCATTTTGCTTTACCTTTACAAATTTTATTAAAATGACCAAAAACAAAACATTTGAAACATTGTTTGGGGTTTATAAGGTTCAGTATTATATTTTACACATTTTTTTTTTCAATGTCGCTCTATTTATGATCCATCAGTACTAATCAGCGACAGAGGTTTGCAATGTGATTGAGAACAAAGCACATGATCGATGTATCGATTAGCAGGGACTAGGAATTGAACCCGGGCTTACCGGGTGCGAGTCCGTCGCCCTGCCGACCGAGCCTTGCATTATATATTATTATTGCAGGTCTGTTACAAATTTTAAATGAATATAGATTTAGGGGATAATCCTTTTACTTTTTATTCACTTGATTAAGCGCTAATTTGTATGTGAGGGTTCTTACTCATACTTTACACGCTGAAAAAACGCTGCACACATTCTACTCCCTTTGTACAATGTCAAGAAATTATTAATCAAATCTCCATTTGTTGGCGTCATTTTATATTATAGATTTACAATATTTCTTATATACTTTTTATATATTTTTTGTGCCTTTATATTGATATTTATGTATTATGCTTACGAATATACTGTATTAGATGTTATATCCATCTCTTTTACCGTATTATAGGCGTTATCTACTTGTTTTGAAATATTATTTCTACGAATGTGAATGGACTCAATACGGTAACTGTAAAAACATTTACAGTTACAAAATCAGTGAAACGTTCGAGAGATTTTATGAGACGTTAGATTTATTATTTTTTATTCATTGGAATTTGCTCTCGCATCTGGATTAATTTATTTAACTAATATGAGATCCAATTGTTTTAGATACTACAACATCTACAAAGCAAAACATACATCGTTGTTCACATATTATTGTTACAAAGTGCAAATATACAACACATTCATTACGCAATCTGTGTAAATAACTAAGTTTACTTTAATAGCATTTTAGCTTCGTCTTGACTTCTTGCCGGGTGCAGACAAAAACTTTTAAAACACCGGTAGAATTTGCTGCAAAAAAACCACTAGTTATACCGGAAAAGTCGTAGAATAGCGGATAAGTTAAAAATTCCAATAATGAATTCTGTCTCCGAAGCTGAACTACCATAGGAAGGCGCTCTCCTCGTTCTTCATATTGTACAGCTTCATCCCTACTTATTTCGTCACAGTCGGCTGTTAACTTTTTGGCGAGATCGCGATTACAAAGCTTCCGAGCCCAAGCCGATCGATCTAATTTACTGACCTGTGAGTCCTTGCCGTCGCCACTGTACGTGCCGACCAAAACTTTTAAAGCATGTGTAAAATTCTCTGCAAAGAAAAAGAAACCACTAGTTATACCGGAAAAGGCGTCGAATAGCGGATAAATTAAAAATACCAGTACGTGCTGATTAGGATTATGCGATTAGTATGGTTGTCATTCCGAGAGGTCGAAAATTCCTCTGCCATTTACGGTCAGCTCTACCGAACATTTAACTTCCTCTTGTTAAATCTCGGTAAAACCTCTTTTATTTTTTTCATTATAATTACAGAGCTAAAAAATTCAATCTTCCATATTTACATTGAAATTAATGAGATACGAAAGATTGATGTTTCTAGTTTGGCAGTTTTTCCACGATTTATAAAATTGCGTATTCCTAGTTTCACAAATGGCCATGACATTTTGTTAACAAAGTCTTGACAATAAATTTAATAGATTTGTTCAATAATTTCTTTATTTTCCATGTTCACTTCAATTAAACGCTTTATTTTTTATTATGTTAATTATAAATAATATTAACTGATGCATTATATCTATCTTCAACATAAAATATTACTTATTAGATAATTAATAGTTAGTATAAATAAATTTTTTATTTCTTTTTTGATAAATATTTTTGATAAATATTTATCAAAATATTTATGAATATTATTGAATATTATTTTTTTTTTAATATTATTGAATACATTTATTTTTTTTCATAAATATTATTGAATATATTTATCACACGAGCTCCGTTAGATCATTAAAAATATTGTGATATCATCTTAAATTTTACTTATTTCTGATTCAAATATTATTAATAGTAAAGCATTAAGCTGATCATCGGCAATTGTTATATTAAAAATAGTTGAAATAAGGTTTAAATATAAAATGTAATACATGGTCTCCTATATAGAATAAAAAAAATTAATTATGCCCTTTAAACCCTACACAGGACTTTACATAGAATTAAAAAAAAATTATTTAAGCAGAATCTCTAGGTGATAGTTTATGGTAAATCTAAAATTCTTTTGATTAAAAAAAAACTAATTTCGAATCATCTTAAGAGTTAAAATTAAGTAATATGAAGATAAATTTATATGAAATTCAATAGTTCCAGTCATTAGTGATACATATAAGGAATATAATATTTTACTTAATATTGAGCATTATTATAAATATAATTTATTACAAATTTTCTTTTGAAAGTAAAAGTTTTTTGCTGACATAACTGGATTTAATTTTAAGAAAGATGGACACAAAAGCCTCATCTTGTGATTTTATAGTCTGTTTATGTTGACAGCAGAAGAGCATCTAACAATGTATTAAACTTCGTTGCTATTTTATTTTATTTTTACATAGGAATATCAATAATGCAATCAAAAAATTAATTATATACATTTTAGTTTTTAATTATTAATAAATATATGGTATAGTTGACAATCTGTTTCTTTTAGTTAAATTAACCCTAAATAAAAAAATTTTTTTTAATTTATTTTTCTAACATCCGCAGACTCGCGAACTAATGTGTGCATTAGTTTCTTTCCTACTTTTTATGAAATTGTTTAAAGTAAAAATCAACAAAAATAAATATAAAACAACGTCGGTAATGTAAGTCGTTTCTATATATAGTTATCGAATAAACGAAAAATTTGTGTTGTTCCGATCGTCTTGAATAACTTGTTAATCAAAACATTTGTCTAGTCATCGTTCTTTATACTAACTATTAATTATTTAAGCAAAACAATCATTTATGGAAAACATTTTTTAAGAAAATTATTTTTGGTCCTAGTTTTACCGGACTATAATTTGGGAAATTTGAGTTTAATTTCATTATAAAGAGAGTTAAAAGAAGTAAGAATTAATTTGATATATTTGTGCGATATAATTTATTTTTGTATTATTGACATAAATTACAACAATTTTGATTACAAATAAATAATTGCATAAAAAATGGTCTTGAACGTGCAATGGTAAAATTGAATAGCCGAGTGATTACCGAAAGCTGTCCGAAGTCTTCAACCGTCTTCGAGTGTGCAGACTCTTGTTGCTACTTTGCTCCGCCCATTGGTTACGTGCACAAGTCTGCTACAGAGCATACACATGTTCGCTTCCCCTTCTCTCCATGACACGCACATTAGCTTCTCCTTCGTTCTTTTAGACGCATGTATGGTTGATCTCCGTTCCCTACTGAAATTGTACGTCAGCATGGACATTTTGACTACCAAAAGCGCTCGAACCAGCGGATTGATTAAGCCGCTCCCCAGCATTGCAGTCAGTAATCAGCATTCAGGTTCACCGTGGATTGTCTGGAAGTATATACCATTATTGAAAAACTATTGCAAAATCTCAACTGTGGATGTGATTTCACCAGAAAAACATACCGCAAGAAACTCACAGATGTAGTAATGGTAATACCATATGAAAATCAATTAGATGCGGCTGCGCCTCTTTGGTATCGGTATTGGCTGGCTTGCTTGCGGCTTCGCTCCTGCAACACCCACCGCTCTCAATGGATGATCTTGTTTTGGGGTATAAGCAACTGTGGCGAAGTCTCTAAAAAAATTAAGACCTCGTTTTGTTAGATACAACAACGTCTATAAATTAAAAATATATAATCTTGTTTTCATATTATACGTTCTCATATTGAATCTAACATATTTTTAATTACAAAAATATTGATTTCGTGCTTGAATCATCTTAAGAGTTAAAATTAGTAATATGAAAATAAATTTAGATGAAATTCAAGTTCCAATCATTTATGATACATATAAAGAATATAATATTTTACTTATTATTTTATCGTAAATCTAAAATTCTTTTGACTAAAAAAAAAACTAATTTCGAATCATCTTAAGAGTTAAAATTAAGTAATATGAAGATAAATTTATATGAAATTCAGTAGTTCCAGTCATTAGTGATACATATAAGGAATATAATATTTTACTTATTATTGAGCATCATTATAAATACTATTTATTACACGTTTACTTTTGAAAATAAATGTATATTACTGACAACTAAATTTAATTTTAAGAAAGATGGACAGAAAATCTACAAATCTTGTGATTTTATGGTCTGTTTATGCGGACAGTAGGATGCGATGACTGTACCTGCTTGTCTATATATATACGTGTAGACGACATCAACATTTAAGTGTGGAGTATGATTTTTTTTATGAAAGCATGATTTTAAAAAGTTGAAATTTTTATCTTAAATTTTTCGTCAGCATGAGGGTTCTAGTGTTTATTAAGTGTTTGAAAATATTATTTTCAGGCATTTGAGTGTCAATATAAAATCAACTATATTGTTGAATTATTATTAGATAACAATACTTTTTTAGCGTGTTAACTCTTTACAAATAGATTTTTTATTAGTTTAATTTATTTAATTGTCTTAGTTTTGTCAAACGTTGAACTAACTAAATAAACTAATGTATTGCGTTCGCTAGGCTTTAATTTTTAAGTTATTGCAGTATTCTTTTGAGTTGTTAATATCTAAATTGTTGATTTATCTTCTCTTTTAGAAGCAAACCAGATAAACGTTTTCATGCAAGAAACTTTGGGCTTTGAACCACAGTAATCAAATCAACGAGCCGATTTAATTCGTGATAAATTTGGTTTACATAAAGTGATTGTAGCTGTTACATCGTCAGGGAAGGTGAAACTGTTATATCAAACTTGAACGATAGATAAACTGATTTTAATTTTCGTGTGACTTATATTAACAATTTATTATTATAGCTGTACGGAGTAGAGTCAACGAAAGGTGAAATAATTTGGCAATCACGAGTCAATAACATCAAAGGCTTATCTCAGGATTTTAACAAGATAGTTTTGTATGTTCAACGTGGAAGTAGGCACTTGCCGCATTCACCTCGGTGCGCATTGCTTACAACAGGTAACGTAATTTTTAATTTTATCCGCATTTTCAATCGTGACCTTTAAAGTCGACGTAAAATTAAGAGTATTATTAATTTTGTAGACCACTGGAAATGGAATGATATACACTTTCAACCCAATAAACGGACAGCTACTGGATAGACTGACAAAGTTAAATTACCAAATCAAGCAGTCAATTTTGTTACATGCATTAATCGATATTTTTTTACGTGGTATAGTTATTTTGGATGAGCACGACCGAGCGCACGTCTTTCCAGAAAGTGCAAGCGCTGTTGCAACTTCTGCTGGACGTACTACTTACATCTTCACTGCCGACAGAAAGACTGGTGTATTATCCGGATACTCGCTTACTTATAGCAACTCGCAGAATCTAATCGCTCGCAAGGTGTGTAAAACTATTTAAAAGCTTAAAAGCTTCCATAAAGATTGTGATATATTTTCAAAATTCATTGCCTTCGTTCAGGTATGGAAATTAGTTTTCTCGCCAAAGACACAACGGATAACACATGTCGTCTCAAAAAGTTTAATTGAACGTGTTTACTCTCAGGGTCAAGTGTCGAGTGATCAGTCAATTTTATACAAATATATCAATCCAAATC
The DNA here is from genome assembly GCF_024137745.1 of Phymastichus coffea. Lineage (NCBI taxonomy): Eukaryota > Metazoa > Arthropoda > Insecta > Hymenoptera > Eulophidae > Phymastichus > Phymastichus coffea. Next base: position 13,807,603 of record NW_026706814.1, read on the forward strand.
TGGTTGCTATCGTGACTCAAGGAACAGGTGATGCTTATAAAAGTTAATTTATTACATCTATAATAAAAAGGACTTTGCGAAAACTATTTATGTTTACTCAAAATAATGCTTATAAAAGTTAATTTATTACATCTATAATAAAAAGGACTTTGCGAAAACTATTTATGTTTACTCAAAATCTTGTTTAATTATTTATAGATACTCTCAATTTGTATCTTTTTCATGACGTACCGGGATCAATGATTTTCTCCATCGTACACAAGAGAACCAAGGGACCAGTACATATTGTTCATTCCGAAAACTGGGTCGTTTATAGTTACTTTAACGATAAAAGTCAAAAGAACGGAAATAGCTACATAAAGAAGCTACGGAAAGAATTGTACGAGGGAAAAACTCAAAGCAATACTACAAGTAAATTGCTTAAAATAAAAATTGTTACATCTATATCAATTCATATTTAACACTAACAATAATAATTTTATGTTGTAGTTTTCTCATTATTAACTAACACAAAGTTACCTATTGTGGAGAGGCAAGCTTTTATATTACATTTGTCAATTGATTCAATACAAGAAACGATTACAGAGAAAGGAACTAGCAAACACATCCTAGGTGAATAATTTAATTTAATATTGAATTGTTCCACGATTTACTCTTCGATTTCCAATATTTTAACCGGAATGTTATTCATTCAGTTGCATTAACAAATGGCGGAGTGTTGAAATTGCCCTAGATATTTGTAGACCCAAGAAGGCCAGTAAATCCTGAAATAAGGGAAGAAGGAGCCCGAATTGCCGATACGTATTGTAAATATGACGGTATTGTAAATTACAATCAGAGTGTTTCTAGGGTATCTGGAATTCATACTACTCCTAGTGGTCTTGAAAGCACATGTTTAGCACATGTATACATAATGGAAAAAATAGTTTTAGTTTATGAGTGGTATGGAAACATTGTTTATTAATAATATGAATCAAAAAACCATTTTATTCACTTATTTGCTTACATCTTTGTTTCTAATTGTCGTATCGAGGTAAGACTTACAATATGAGATTTCTGTTAACATTTTTTACTTGGTTCAATATCTTTCAAAATTGAATTAATTTATTTTAACAACAATAATTTTCATTGTTTGCAGAAATGTTAAAAATTATAAATGATTATATGTACTAGTCTTCTTTATCCAGTATATAACTGTTTATCATTTTTAATATTTCTGCAAACAATGCAAGATATTGTTGTTAAAATAAATTAATTTAATTTTAATAAATATCAATCCTTCTGTTAAATTTTATCATAAATCTAATGCCGCAAGACTTATCTCGATACGATAACTAGAAAAAAGATATGAATAAATACTAAATAAGTACTGCTTTTTCATTAAAATTATTAATAAACATTGTTCTGATACCTCTCATAAATCAAGACTATTTTTCTCATTATTTACGCGTTCTTCTTCGACGAAAGTAAAAATAACGCGGTGTTCGGAAAAATATATATTTTATTATTTTTTCGAACACCGTAATGACTGGACTATACATATGTATTATTTATATTGATATTATTTATTATATTATCCCAAAAAATAAAGATATAAATTTTTTTAAATATTTTAATAATTTAAATGTTTATAAAAAATAAAAAATAATAAATAAAATTTTCAAATTGTGTATTTTTATTTAAAAACCAATAATAATAATAATAATATAATAATAATAATATATAACATAAATTTTTTTCAAAATGCCGTCACAATGCGTGTATTCTGCAAGCATTTCGTGCAGCAGAACGGGAAGGCATAATGTCGGCATAATTCCCGCACGCCGTGCCAAACGATGGTTACCATGCGTGCTGTCACAATGCAGGCACAATGAGTGCACGGCGTGCTTCCAGAATGACGTCAGAATGCGGATACACTTGGACGTCACGTGCCGGCGCATTCTGACGGCATAGTGCCGGCACTGTGTTATCTGGAATATGCTTTAAGCAAAAATGGTTGCAGTGGCTAGAAATGTTTACAGTGGTGCTCAAACGACCTCGCTTATTTTAAATTTTAAATTTCCCGGGTCGCGTATTAACCCACGCCTGTTATAGAAAGTCCCTTATGAATTGAAGTATCGAACATGCGCAATAGCTCAGTCGTCTTAACACGATGTGACGATCACAAATCCTGTCATAATTACTGTTCTTGTCGCAACAAAACAAATTTATGGCTGTCAACAAAACTGTTTATTCCGTTGAAAATAATCATAATGTACTACGCAACATGCGCAGCTGAACTCCAAACTCTCATAAACAACAGAAAATTTCAACTAATTACGTATGAGTTTCATTATAGATTATTAATGTATGCAGTATGGTTAATGTACCATTTATGTATCTGATTGATATGTCAATGTTAACGGATTGTAATTTAATTTTCCAATAAGTTTTACATTCGTTCTTTCTTTTGTTAATTAATTTCTATCTATTTTGTTATTCTCCACTTTTTGGCGAGCTACGAAACAAACGTTTACAAAGAGTATAATAAAAATTTAGTGACTCATTTGAAATTTCTAATCAACTTTTTTGTGTAATTTTATTAACATTTAATATTTTTGGACAGAAAATTTGTATGACGAATTATGAACGAATTACCATAAAAATTTTTTTCCAAAGTCTTGCGAAATTGGTAACATCAGTGAATTTGTTTTTGAGAAATGTTGGAAAAACAAGGTAAATTATAAGATTCTGTCGATAATCCTTACATCTCTTTATAAAAAAATACCACTGAGTACGCACTGAATATATTTTTTAAGAAATAAATTGATTGATGTCATAGCTATAATAATATATAGAACGATTTGTCTCAATATTTTTATTATTTAAATTAGTAAAAAGAATTAATTTGATATACATTCGAAAAACTTAGTTTCTCGTTTATAATTATTTATCATTAATTGTCTTTATCAAGAATAATAAATATGCTTCGTCGCTTGTTATTTCTGTTTTGCGGAAAAGCGAAGAGTAAACCTGACGGTCATAAACCATACCCCCATTGTTCTTCTTTAGATGCACGGCCTCGCGCACTACACGGTTGGTCGACGTATGTACATATGAGTGTGAGCGCGCATGAGATGCGTACGTCAGCCCCAGTGTTGACTTTTCGTTCAAAACAAAGCGCAGCCGCTCAGTCCGCCGTACGCCACTCGTCCGCAGGACTCTGTCGAGTAAGCATCTCTCGAGTATTTTTATTCTTAAAAAAACTTGGTTATATTGCAATATAGCATATTTCCTTTTTGTTGAAAGCTCGATTTCGCTGGCATTTTGTTTGCCTTTCGTGATCTTCACTTTTCGCGCGTGTATTTTATTTTTTCAATCTCTTGGTTTTCCTTTGTTTGATTGTACCTCTTTCCATCGAATATCAGGAGTGCAAGTGCGAAGATTCCACAACAACGATTAACTTGTAGAGCAAGTGAAAGGAGGAGAGAGGCTGAACGGCGGACATAATGTCGTCGTCGAGCGGGAAGTTCGCGTCCGATGAGACGCTTGGAGGTGAGTGTACGAGCGGAGTGTATACATATGTATATATGTGGTTTTTGCGTCGCAACAGCTGTGCGCTTATATATGAACGCGAGAGCGGCTTTTTTTTTCCTCTCCGTCTCTCTCTCTACCTTCGTAGGACGCTTGCGCACGACGGCGTAGTTACGCGAAAGAGATGGAAGCACACTGTCAACAGCTAACGCTGATAACGAAAATGTACTAATGTGCGAGCATGTATGCGTGCGTGAGAGCTCACGCCACTTCGATGAGCTTTACATATGGATAAGTAAGTCCGTGGAATTTGAATTTTTATGTCAACGTAAGCTTTGTAAAGATGCGGGCGCATTGTGTGTATGTTCCTTTGAACAAAAGAAAAAGCAGTATGAATCTTTGCTAAAAAAGATCTATCGTTTGGATATTTAATCGATGATTTCGTGTCTAATGAAAATCCTCATTAACTTCGGAGATAATTCGTTATTCTTGTTTTGTCCTCTCGTTTCAATTGGAAGCTAAGCAGCGTCGTTTGTCTTCTCTATTCGCTTCCAGGTTCCATTTTTTACGACGTACATGTGGGGATTCATTTTTTTTTCTTCCATTTGGGAATCGATCGATGCTTTCTTTCATTAGGACACATAAATATCTACCGGATTCGGGCTCCGAGTGCAAATTACACATGCACCAGAGATCTAACTGCAGCAGGCCCGTTGTAAAAGAAAGTTCAAGGATCTGATTTATGACGAACAATCGTTATGAAACGGAGCCGAGCGTGCATGAAAATTAACCCACGTTATCGCTTTTTTCTTACCACACTCTTCGCAGAATACAGTGTCGTTCTATCGAAGAGGTTTTCGTTTCATCTTCCTATCGAAATTTTACGAGAGAGCTTTCCTAAAATGAAATCGACTCGCACTCAACGAAGCGACGTCTGATCGGACAAAAGATTTTGCACGACAATGTCAGTTGCTCAACAAGTTGAATCCTTCAAAGCTGTCGAAACATTAAATCCCCGTTGACGAATCGTCTCGTATCATTATCAATCTCCGCTCTCGGCGTTCTCGCAAAACCCATCGGCTTTGATAATAGCAGATGAAAACAAACTACAATCGCGCCACTTTCTTCGCATCAGTGAGAAATAAATTGAACTAAATCGGCTTCCTCGGCGAAAGACCGACGACCGGCCTTGAGAAGATTTCGATTGGAACATGTTCCTGCGTGTCGTAAACAACGCGAATGTTTTGGGAGATAAGGCGCGCGGAGTAGGTGGAGTTTTATTTTTAGCGTCGGGCAATTTTCATCCGAGCGAGCTAACGCGGCATGGGGACTTTATAGATTTTCTACGTGATCCGTCTCGGATTGTTGTCCAAGGAGCGGCTTCTGCGAATCTCGTTTTTCGCGTGCACGAAGGTGGGGTTGTTGTTGAGCTCCTTCTGGATCGATATAACCCGGTGAGCTCATGCCGCTTGCGCGCGCGCGCACGCACGAAGATTTTGTTTTTCTTTCCAAGACATTTCGTTCGTTCTCTCTTCGATCCTAACCAACGGTTCAGCTAATTGACATTCAAGAGCATTCGTTCGCTCGTTAAATTGACGCGTACATATCTGCAACCGCACACAGGGCTGATGGCTACGTTTTCTTTCTCGAGCGCCGTGCCTTCTTCCGGCCATTCGTCAACGAACTGTTGCTCATTCCAAATTGGCTATACAGCGCTGCTGCTCGTACGCTCGCACATATTATTCAGCCGTTGATCTTTGTTCGCGCGATCCCTTCATCCCGGTGAGTCGTAAGGACGAACATTGCACGTTTCTTTCGTTTTCCTGAAGCAGTATCTTTAACTTGTGTGTCGGCGCGGCTACGAACTCGGTTGAATAACGGCCCCTCTCTGGCCACCAATAATATAAGCACGCTGTTCTTCTGGTTTTTTACCCCCTCATCTTTTCCCGTCTGACAAAAAAAAAACAAGCGACTCACGGAAACTTCTCTCTTCGAACGTCTCTATCGTACTTCTCGTTGGCCATTCGATCATTTCGGAATTAATCCGATCTGAGTTTCATTGCGTCAATCGTATTACTGAATCAATGACCTTAGTGTCGCTCGTTGAACTGATTTTCGCGCTTCTAGTGTACGCGCAGCAGCGATTCTTTTTTTTTCCTCGTGCAGCGCGAGCGTGGCTGTTACATTTACAGTGTTAGTACAGCTTCGCGAAAAGGGGAATGCGCTCGACTGTCTGCAGGCTTGCGAGAGAAAGAAAATGAGCGGAGGCGAGTCAGGTCAGTCGGCTCTCTATATAGCTGCCTTCCGTGCGGCTGAACTGAGAAGGAAAAGTATTCGAGGAGATGATTTTTTTTTTTTTCATTAAACCGGCATCTGCTGTTTTCCTTTTCTTCGCTTTAGTAAACGATCGACGCGATGAATTCATGCGCATAATCATGTCCGACAAACAATTATTTTTAAAAATTGTCAGATAAGGAGACTCAGTTGAAAACTTGCTTTTGGAGTTAAAAAAAAAATGCAACTTTTATTACGTGAAAAATTACCGTTTTAATACATCGAGTAACGTAGAAATGCAGGCGGCTATTTTTAGCCCGATACGACTTAACGACTCTTTCGCAACAATCTTTGTACTGTTTTCAGTTATTCCGTTAAGCTTGGTTTTTTCCAATCGAATATTGTTTTCTTTCTCCGCGTGAAAAGGGTCGCCAAACTTGGCGAGAGCCTGGCAAATCACGTGGGCCGTTCGCGCACAAAGAAAAACGAAAACACTGCGGTTCGGCCAAGAGGACCGAACAATCGCGAGCCTTCTTCCCACCGTCTGGCATAGCATGGGCACGTCATTGTACACCCAAGCATCAACGGTCACTCGCGTACTTCCTCCTCTCGATCAGATGTTGCCAAAGTAACCGAGTGGTTCCGCAGTTTTTTTCCGTCCTTATCGCGATCTCGCGCGCGCTGTTCACGAGAGAGAGGGAGAGAGTCGAGACGGCGGCTTTGGTAGAGGCAGGGCGCAAGCGAAAACACATAACTAAATAATGAAAGAGCCGCCGTAAGGGAAGCTGACGACGCCACGACGGAGCCGTGAGAGCGATTCTGCCCCCTTTTTTGGCGTTGAAGAGCCGAATCGCGCGAGCGACCGGTTGGCTCCTGGCGGCTTGTCGGCCGAGAGCCGATGCCTACGTGACGGGAGGCGCGTGGGGCTCATGCTTGCGTCAGAGTCTCGGATCGCCATCGCGGTGCATTACGCGTACCCGCCTATATACGTGCTTTCCTTTACTTTCTCTCTCTCTCTCCCTCTCGGGTGATCGCGCGGTAACCACTGACTTGACAATCGCGTCGCCGGTCACGTCCGCGACTCTGACTCTAAATCGTCTAGTCGCGCGTTAAAAATATTTATGTTGATCGAAAGAGAGAGAGAGGGGGGGCGGGGCGATCCGTCCGCAGGACGACTTTGTGCGTTCGTCAGCGACAACGAGATGCGCATGTGTCTGCGGCGAGTATAGGCCGGCGCTCACTATCTACGCGGCTTGCTTGCAGAGTCGTGGGTGGTGTGCCCGACGCCGGTCGATCGCCGCACGCCACTGTCCTTCCAGTCTGCACCCGAGGAGTACCTGCGACTGCTGAGGGACGCGCAGAGGGACTCCACTCACTCGTCGGCGAGGCACTCGCTCGCCTCCTCGAGGAGGGACACGCCGCGCGACAGGTACGCATCTACGGCTGCTCGTTCTTTTCCTCATTGCGCAGCAAAGGAGCGCAGTGGCGCGAACCTCGAGCGAGAAAGCGCGATCGTTGCGTCGAGATGCCTACGCTTTTTCTCCCTCGCCTCAGAGACGCCAGTCAGCTGTGCGTACGCGTGCCGCATCGCGCACTTCACCGGCTTGTATATCGAGAGCCTTTGGCGACCGCGTCGCCGTACGCGGGTGCCTATAGTAGAGCAGTAAGCGCGCGGAAAGTGTGCCACGTTATTGCAACTGGCGCCATTGCGTTTTTCCTATCTTTTTTATTTGCTATTTTCGCGATCGAACAGCGCTTTATGAACGTTTTATATTTCATACAATCTATCTTTATTAACAGCATCTTCTCTTTCGAGTGGTTTTTTGATTTTTTGTTGTTGAGTTTTTGTCATTTATTTGTCGGTTTGAGTTTCGCAGATTACATTCATTCGTTGTAAGCTTGCACTCCGAAGTACAATTGTTAAGAGAGATTTGGTTTTTTCAGTCCGAAGAGTCCTCCGAACAGTCCGAACACGGAATTGGCAACCGAAGATGAACTCAAAGGAGTCTACATCAATTATACAAACAAGGTTTGTTCAACAGTGTAATTTCAGTTTGCTGACTGAAGAAACAATGAAAAGAAAGCAATGTCCCTATACCTAATTGACTTTTGGAAGATAATTCAAAGCTAATTTCAAAATGCGCGCTCATTCCAATGATACTTCGCTCGGTTGTCATATTTTTTTATGAGAATTGAGCAATAAAAAGTTAACAATATACAGGCACAGGTAGTCTTAACACGCGAAGTAAAGAAGGTAACAGACAACAACTGCACGCATTATACTCGGTTTTTTATCCTCACGACGACCAACAAAGACTTTGGTTTCCAAGCTGCGCCTACGTATCTGTACGCGCGACATAAACGTTATGGCATTAAGATTCGATAATCGAAAAATGAATTATTATGAGTTTGATTGCCAAAGTCGAATCGTTTTCCGTTGTTCGTGCGAACGAAGAGGAAACAATGGATCCTACGCATTTGGTCAGCTGGAACGAGGCGCCTTTGGCTGTAGAGTTCGCTGTTGCTCATTTCTCGAGAATTTCAACCGACGCTACGGTTATACCCAGCATTTAGCGCAGACGCATCTGGTCTCGAGTGTGTCAAATGCAATTTCGACGGCACGTGCACGCCCATTGACAAATAAATAAACGAAGCGGCGGCAGCAGCAGCGAGAGCGGCGATACGAGGAGCAGCAGTCGGGGCGCCCGCGCGTCCAGCAATTTGCTATCTTTAACGGCAGCGGTCGGTCGCGTTAAAAGGCCTCCGCGCGCCGTCGCCGCGAAGGAAAACCGGTCCTGCGCGCGCGCGCAACTGGTTCTGCCGTTCGTGTCCCGTACAAGGCTCTCGGCGCGCGAGATCAGCGACACCGATCCGCGCAATCGTTGCTCGGCTCGGCCTCTCGCGGTTGCGTCCGAGGTGCACGCTGCGCCCGTCTCGCGCGGTTGCGCAAAGGGCCGCGAACTCGGATTTGAGGGCCTCGCGTCTCTCTCGCGTCTCTCTCGCGGCGGCAGTCGCGATCGAGTGTCGCGACCCTGCTTTTCCGCGTCCGCGAGCCGTTGCCTTTTCGTCTCGCTGCCGACCTCCGATGGGCTCGAGCGAGCGGCTATTCAGTTCGTCGCGCGTGCTCGCTACGCATATATCTCGGATATCGCCGAGAAACAAACAGAGCTCGCATTGTGAAAAAGCTCGCAGTCGCAAATTGCGACGACCGATGCACTGTTGGTAGCCTGTTAGCCGCGAGTTATCGTTTTGCGGGGGCGACAGGCGGGCTTTCATTTTTAGCCACGGACGATATGCGTAATTGACGCGAAGCCGTTCGAACGAGATTAAACGGAGTCGAGATGCGCCTCGCTCGAGACGGAGAAAAAGTCGGATCGCGTGCACGATGAGCGCGGCAGCGACGGCCAACTCGAGTAGGGGGAAAAAAGGCGCATCGCGCGATCCACGCAACGTTCGCGCACCGCTCGTGGTCGAACGTTGATTCGCGGAGCCGCCGCGCGCCGTCGGTTTCTCCGCGTTGGCGACGCGTTCGCCTCGGGAGAGAGGCGACAAAGGGGAAATGGAAATGGAGCGGGCCAGTCGCTCCGCGCGCACCGACTCGCCCCGGAAGCGCTCGCGACTCGCGCCGAACGCGCGCGGCCGTAAAAATAGGCGCTCTCTCGCTTCTCTCGGGAAGCGGGCGCACTTTCCTTATTTTTTCTCACCGCCACCGCGGAGACGCTAATGCACTTGGCCCATTTGCAAAGCGACACCGGCGACCTTGTCAGTGTATCTCTCATGCAGCGCTTCGTATTGCGATTGGTATCGCGTGACGCGCGGCTTCTTTATTTTTTTTTTATTTTTTTTTTTTTTTTTTTCCTCTTCGTATCATTCGATCGCGCGCGCGCCTTGGAAAAGCTGTGCGCTCGTTGCGTCAGATGCACTTCTAACGCGCGATGAAATCATCGTGGTGTTGCTCTCAAGTTGCTGGATTTACGTCTTGACAGATTTGTCGGATATTCGAGTATTCCTATTTTTTTTCTCTCTCTTTGTCACGCTATCGCTCTTTGTTCAAGATTTCCGTCCGAGCGACAAAGCGTCTTTTGAGCGATTCGGCCAAAGTCTGAATTTTAAGTGCAGCCTCGAATCAGCTCGCCCAATCGCGAAGCGCTCTCATTCGTCGTTCAAAGGAGCGAGCAGCGTCGCAAGGATGCGAAACGAGTTCGCAAGCTCCAACGACACACCGCTCGCGTCCGAAGTACCTATACACTCGAGAAGATTCGTCATGCTCCAGGCATCTCACTTGCCACGGCGAGAGGCTCAAAAGCAAAGTCGACTTGCTTCGTTTGTATTTATCGCGAGCCGACACAAGGTGTCCGGACACTCCGGCAGTCAAAGGTGTGAGCTTATCGCGAAAAATGAAAAATTCAGCTCTGTAGCGGTTTCGTCAAGACTCCCCCGGCCGGCGGTGAGAATTTCCCGCGCTCGGTCCGTCGAGAGAAAGATCGCCGATCACGTCGTATCACCCGGGGCAAGAAAGCCACAGTCCCTATCGCGCGCACCCACTTTTCGCAAATCGACGCCTCTGCGCGAGCGCTCGTTCGCTCTTTGTTCGGTGCGGACGACGGACGTTGTGTATTATGAGTCATCCGCGCATCATGCGACGGCGCGCTTATTAATTTATCGACGATAGCGCCGAGTTGTCGCTCGCGTGTCCCGCGCACTGGCCAATCGGGCCATTCCACGCCTCGCTCAAAAATAGCGAAGCGCGCTTTTCTCCTCTTCGTTTGGCTTTCCATTGTTCTCCGTTTAGCGGCTCGGCGCCAAAGTTGTACTCTGGCGTAGCCACGTTGTTTCGTAGCTCATTCAGTCTTTGTTATCGACCCCCAACGATGCGACTTTGTTGGCATTATACGCGAGCTGTTATCCGATAGCATTGTTGGTTATTACTCCGTTCGATTTATCTTTGTTTCTCTTCGCTGCAATCAACGGAAAAACTGGATTTTTGCTGTTACAATCTGCTACTGATTCTATCGCGAAGTTTGAATTACGAGTTGTTTATTATTGATTTCGCTTATCTTGTAAATGACGAGTTTTAGAATACACTGTATCGCGGTGATTTACGCATAAGAAATTCCTCTTGTGATACATAACAGACTCGCGCGCTCGTTCCATCAGTAGCTTTCTTTTCCACTCTCGTAACCGCCCATAGAGAGAGAGAGAGAGAGAGAGAGAGAGAGAGAGAGAGAGAGAGAGAGAGAAAACGTTAGTTTCCTCATCCGCTGCAGCTGTTGTATCACTAACCTTCTCGCCCTTTGTTTGCCTTTTCCCTGCAGGATGCGGACCCTGACAAAGACTGGCTGTACGAGTGGAACGTCAAGTCAGAGCCCAGCGGACCTAAGTAAGTAATCTACGCGCAATAAGCTGACATCGGAAGAGTTTTCACTAGTCGGAACTGAAAAAGGAAATAACGCGGCGTGTCGCAGTGCGGCGGCCCGTTCACGGCGCTCCCGGCTGACTTTGTTGCAACGAGAAGGGTGATAAATTAACGCGCTTGTATCCTCGCTTTATCGACGACCAAATAAATCGTCGATTGTCAATTAGCGAACGAAAGTCAAATTGCACGAGGGGAAACGAGCTCTGATTGACTGCGAACGTAAAGCGTACGCGTGGCGATAAAAAAGAAAACTCGATAAATGCGTTACAAACGGTTAGTCGCTTTCCCGAACAACGAGTAACAGTGTGGTTTCCAGGGCCTGGAAGCTGAAGCAGGCATTGGGCGTGAACAGGCGGAAAATGTTTAGCGTAAGGACTGCCAAAGTTGGCAAGAATGGACTTTTCTCCAAGGAAGTTCTTTACACTCTCCTGCTCACCAACATACTCTCGCTCCTCATTGGCACTGGCATTGGGTAAGTTTAATTTTTTACATACCTTCTCCGAGTAATGGAAAAAATTACTAAAATCAATTTTTACATTACCTAAATGCTGATGACCCGAATTGATAATGCGAGTCTTCCTTATCAAAACTTTGCGACGCTGTAATGTTTACATTTCGTTATCTGTTTCAGCGTCTGGTTGACCAGGCGAGGACTGATGATGTCACGCGTGTCAATCGAATGAAAGAAACAGCCTGACCTCGAGCAAGTGCGCCAAATTTCTCGCTAGGCCACACGAACATCTCATCTATCAGCTTTAAGATCGACCAAGACTTTGCAATTTTGTACTTTGATATCGCGATGGCAATGTCGATTATAGGATTTTTATAAAAATAAGATGCACCTTTTCGATGCTATATATTCTTGGCGACTTTGTATGTAGATTAGAATGAGTTTGAGAATCTATTTTTTTTTTCCGGTAATTGCTAAGGTAGATGATGTTCGTTCGCATTGAGAGAAACTTGAAAAGAGAAATCGTTGGCTCACATTCTAATATTTGTAGCGAAGACTGAACGCAACAGTAAATGAAAATGCTTTATTTGAGAGTACTAGATTCCCTCAAAAGGTTTGCGCACTAAATATTATTGATACGCGACAACACTTTTGAAAGCATATTAAAAGTCTACGTTATATGATAATGGAAAAATAATGAAAAAAAAAGAAAAAAATTGATATAATATCTTTTGTATATTTTGTTATTTCTATCTCTTTGCCTTGTCATACATACAGTGTCATTCTCTTAAGCGCTAATGACTTAAGCATTCATGTAAGTTGATATTTAGTGAGAAAGAAAAATGTATAAAACAAAAGATAAAAAAAATACGCAAATAACATTTTGAGAGAGATAAAAGACAGGATTTTTATCAAGGACCAGAGTAGTCGTGATAACAGGCAGAGTTATGTTATCATAGAGCCTGCCGAGACGTGCAAAATAAAGTTTAAAAATGATTTTTAAAATTACGAATACACTTGTCCATTTTATACTGTTTCTAATACGTTTCTATCTGCGATAGTTCTTAGAAAATAGCTTGCATAGTATTTATCTCTATATTATCTACCGATAGATGGGGGCACTGGAGTCGTATCAAAAGGGAAAGAACCTTATATTGAAATAATAAGGGATGTTACAAAGTCTGTCGTATATTTGAGCGATCCGATTCACTTTAAAGTATGAAAATATGTGTAATTCATAATATTGTAACATTTAATAATATTTCAAAATAAGGAAAGGAAAGATAAAGGACGAGATGACGATAAAGAGCGGAGGATTCGAGTGGAATTTAAACAAGTAAATGTATGTAGCATCAACAGAATTTGTAATCGCTGTGCAAGGTTGAACGAATCTCCTTATAAACGACAAGGAGAATCTACTGGTAAAAGTCCAGTGTTTTTAGATTTTATTGTCGATTAAATTAGCCCATTTATTGAAAAAAAAAGTTACTCTATTAAAACAAATTAAGCTTCGTTTTTTCGGTATAACTTTCCTTACACAGTGAAATTTGACGATTTACACACTGAATAATCCTCCGATTGACAGTTTCTCGTCCACTTTGAGTGAATGTCAATTGTACCTGTTCAATTCAGTTTTGGGCGACGACAACGTTGAAGCAAATAGTGCTCATAAAATGAAAATGTAAATACAATGCTATTCTCGAAAGTTAAATTTGTTTGAGAAGATAAATTGAAGAAAAACATAGAAAGACGGAAAAGAGATTTTGTTTTATCTGTGACTCGATGCAATTACTTGTTTTACGTATAGATAATTTTTTTTAATTTTAATTGAGTTTGATTTAAGATTTTTAAGAAACAAAAAAGATAATTTAATTTCTATTGCAGACAAGAAATACAGATATGCTACGCGTATCTACCTAGTAATACATGTTTAATTTGTAACAATGGATGTACGTATATTTATAGTGATAAAACTAACTATATAACAATATCATTTAAAAATACAGTTACATTACGATCATTTTTCTTTCTCGTAAAACAAATGATGGTGTCAAGGTAATTTTGTAAAACTCTTTCTCAAGACAATTTGTTTTGTCTATGATTAAGAATAAAAAAAAATTAATGTCAATGATTATGAATAAATTGAAATAAAGAATTGATAAATCGAAAACAAATCGATCCTACTTTTTATCCGTAATGTTCAACACATATATTCATACTATAATTGTTCATAAAATATTCATAAGATTGCCTAAATTAAATAACGCAATCTAAATGCTTTATGAAAAAAATTTTATCTCAAACTTCTCTCTAATCAAAAATAAATTATCCCAATAAATTTAGAAATAGAACTCAACAGTTTGATTTTTCGCGCTCAAGAAACTTTAAGATGAAAGAACGCGATTCCGTTTGTACGCACTTCCGCTAGTACTCAACATGGTTACCTCTGATGAAGCGAGTGAAGGCCAAGGCGCGTGTTAAAATTCTCGACGAAAAATATTAATTTCTTCTTGAAATAAGTACAACAAATCGGCTTTCAAGATGATGACCCTACCTGGATCCATCGCCTTCGATGAGTTTGGCAAGCCGTTCATCATCCTTCGTGATCAGGACAAGCAAAAACGGCTCACCGGCAACGAAGCTATTAAGGTGCGGGTTAAACCTCTTTTTTTTAACGATTTTTGTCTGTTATATTTGTGTTGATTTATTTAACATTATTTTTAAATCGTTTATCAATATCGTATTAAAAATATTTTTCGCACTATATAATTTCGAGTAACACTTGATAATGCATCAGGATATAGGTAGAGCGCACATGATAACCTCTGGAAAAAAATGGCTTCTCTAGTAGCTTATTTGAGGAAATGTTACAATTTAATAAGATATTCTTCTTCAGAAAAAAAAAACTTATATTCGCCGATTGATGCATTATTATTATTTTTAATATGGAGCGTACTTTATTTTAATAAAATAATTTTAATTATGTTTTGAAGTAATCTCGTCTTTTCCGTTTTACTTGAGCTTATGACCATAAAAGGAAATGATAAGGCGTTAACATTGTCTCCTTAAAATAATTATAGCTTGAACTGGTTTTTTACATCAAAATCTTGGTTATGTATTATTAATTTAAACCGAATCTGATTTCTAATAATTTTTTTTTATTGTACTGCAGGAGTTTTAAAGATTTTATATAATTGTTTATATTTATATGCTTGTAATTCTTGTCAATTAATATAATAAGTAAATTACCTTTAATTATTGTAAAAATATTAAAAGTAGATTTATTATCTTTATGTCCAATGATGAAATTGTCTATATGAAAGTATAGGAAAAAAACTGTTATATTCAAGTTGATGCATCTTTAATAACTTTTCATGTTCAGTACAAAATTGGCATCCTTGACAGAACTTAAAGTTCAGAAGGCGTAACAAGTTTGAATATACAGTTTTTATCTAGCACATACTTTTATGAAATAACAGATTCTGAGGGCACAATTTCTACAACAGTGCGTTAAAAAAATTGTCATTACATTATCGATATATGTTAAAAATATAATTTTATATTATGATTTTTATATCTTATCCTATGCATGATTCGATAGAATAATCATAATATATTAAGTTATGATACTTGATTGTTTATTATTTAATCTTCAAGTTTAGTAACAAGAAAGTGTATTAAAAATTGTTATAATTAGATTAATATTACACTGTTGAAATTGATAAAATTATAAGTTTTTCTTGGCTTATATTAAACATAATATTTTATCAGTTGTAAAAATAAATTTTAAACATCCTTTTAAATTACAGGCACATATAACTGCTGCTCGAAGCATAGCTAATACTCTCAAAACTTCATTGGGCCCCAAAGGTCTAGACAAATTATTAGTCAGTCCTGATGGTGATGTCACTGTCACTAATGATGGTGCTACTATTCTGAAAAATATGGATGTAGACCATGAAATTGCCAAACTCATGGTCCAATTGTCACAGTCACAAGATGATGAAATTGGTGACGGTACAACAGGTGTTGTAGTGTTGGCTGGATCTTTGTTGGAACAAGCAGAACAGCTGTTGGACAAAGGAATTCATCCAATTAGAATAGCTGACGGTTTTGAGTTGGCTGCACAATGTGCAATTGAACATTTGAATTCCATTGCCAAGGATTTTCCCGTAAACCCCAATAATCTTGAGCCTCTAATCAAGGTAGCCTTAACCACTCTTGGCTCCAAAATGTAAGTGAAAGAGTTGATTAATACTTGAAGATCTGATTAACAAATTAAATTATTACCCAATGACGATAAAGCGCAACAGAGAAGTGTAAAGAGCTTTAGTATTGATTTGATAAAACTTTTTGATACTCATAATTTTTGCAAATCTTTAAATTACTTAAAATATGCTAAATCTGAAAAGTATTAAAAAGTTATTTGAGCTAAGAAAAAGTTCTTTGCGGTTGCTTCAATGATCAAAGATTATGAGACCTGAGGGTTATTTTTTAAAAAAATTTATCAGAGCATTCAATATCTTCAAAAAAATTACAATTTCATGATTTCATTTTATTTTTTAGTGTCAATAAATGCCACAGACAAATGGCAGAAATTGCAGTTAATGCTGTAATGGCTGTTGCAGATTTAAAAACAAGAGATGTAAATTTTGAACTAATAAAAGTTGAAGGCAAAGTTGGTGGACGATTAGAAGATTCCATGTTGGTCAAAGGTGTTATCATTGACAAAGACTTCAGTCATCCACAAATGCCCAAAGTAAAAAGGATCTTCTTTAGCAACATTATTGTGTAGTTTATTATACATTAACATATAATTGAAAGATTTTTGAATGGCTTTTTTAGAGATTAGAAAAAGTTAAATTGGCTATTCTCACGTGTCCGTTTGAGCCCCCAAAACCCAAAACGAAACATAAGTTGGACGTTACATCAGTGGAAGACTATAAAGCTCTGAGACAATATGAACACGAAAAGTTCACCAACATGGTTGACCAAGTCAAGAGCACTGGTGCCACTTTGGCTATTTGTCAGTGGGGCTTTGATGACGAAGCTAATCATTTGCTCCTCCAAAAACAGTTGCCAGCTGTTAGGTGGGTCGGAGGTCCTGAAATCGAGGTAAAATTCTTTTGCTAAAGCATTTGAAAATCTTTGTTTGCTCCTTGATGACAATGCGTAACAGAGGACGGTAAAAGCTGTGAGAATCATTTTACTCATCTTCGAAACTTTTGATAATCAACATTTACCGGACTTTTTTTTCGATTTTTGTTAATAATTAAAGTTTACGAGATGAACTAACACGAGGATTCAGTTTTTACAGTGTCTCCAATGATATAAGATTATGAGATCTGAGAGTTATTATTTACATAAATAAATGTTGAATTCAATTTAATCAAAAATCAAATGCAAAAGAAAAATTCACTTTATTGCAGCTAATTGCCATTGCCACCGGCGGTCGCATCGTTCCACGTTTCGAGGAGCTAACAACTGAAAAACTTGGCTATGCTGGCGTAGTTAGAGAGCTCACTTTTGGTACCACGAAAGATAGGATGTTAGTAATCGAGGAGTGCCAAAACTCTCGTGCTGTCACGATCTTCATCCGTGGTGGAAACAAAATGGTAAATATATGATTAATTATTATTTTTATTGGCAAGGAGAATTCCAGTGGCATCAAATATATGTTTTACTGTTCAGACACCTTGCAAAATCAAAGCATCCAAGATCTTTTTCAGTTAAATAATATTAGCATTATTATTAAACTTATCTTGGATGTGACAATTTTCTTCCATTAATAAAATTATCGTTTCTAAATTCTTATGACACGTAAAAATATCGAATTTTTTAACGTATTTTACAGATAGTGGAAGAAGCCAAGCGTTCCATTCATGACGCTCTTTGCACTGTGCGCAATTTGGTAACAAACGAGAAAATCGTATACGGTGGTGGTGCATCTGAGATTTCATGCTCTCTTGCATGTGCTGCCAGCGCTGATAAAATCAGCTCCATAGAACAATATGCTTTTCGTGCATTTGCTGACGCTCTAGAGGCGATTCCCATGGCACTTGCCGAGAACTGTGGTCAATCCTCGGTTAATTCTTTAGCTGAGGTCAAGTCAAGACAACTTTCTGAGCAAAATCCTGCCCTCGGTATTGACTGCATGAATCGTGGCACCAACGGTAAGTTATTATCAAAAGTAAAAGGTTAATTTTCTTTAATTGTTAGATAAATTAAACAACTACTTGTTATCTTTTTAGATATGAGTGTGCAGAATGTAATCGAATCGTTGAAAAGTAAACAACAACAAATATTACTGGCTACGCAGTTGGTCAAGATGATCCTAAAAATTGACGATATTCGTTCCCCAGCTGACGGATATGAATAAGTGAAAAGTCTCATCTCTCATTATATATAAAAAAATAACTTTATAATTGTTTCATAAAGGAATCAAATATTTTTCGTGCCGATTCTTAACACGCTTCATTTTTATTCTATATGCATTTGTATTACACGTACTAACTGCCAAAGCAGTAGATTATTGCGCCTTTTGTCCACCTTTCACACGGGTCTTTGTAAAAGTAATTCATACAAATAAAAGTATTAAAGCTAAGGTTTATTAAAAGAACTGTTTTTAAATTCACTGAAAATTACCAGAATTTATTTTCACTAGCAAAATTATACTTTTATTATAATAGAGAAGGTACGTAAAACTGTTTCTCGATTAAGTGTTTGCAAGTATAAAATGTTCGAGTGAGAAAAACGGAAGTAATAAGAAATGAGAAAAACAGCACTAATACGTTCTATTTTATATATTTCTTGATCATAGGAACAAAATTAATTCGTTACATCATATTATGGTAATCGAAGACGTTAATGGAAGATACTTTTCAATTTTAGAAAACAAACGACGAATTCGTTTTTCTGGCACAGAATTTTGAATTAACTTTATACAAACTTTTAATGCGCCCGCTTACGTATCCGTGATGAGCTTATTATTCGAACGCAAGGTAAATTGAAAAAAGGAAGTTTTTTTGTTTTCATTTACGATGGCACCAATAATAATGCATTATTTATGCTATAATACTTGCGCTCGGTTTCAACCTAACAACACGAATTTCATTGTAAAAACTTTGAAGATCTTTAATATAACTTTTTTCATTTGCATAATTTCCATATCTCAATAGACCCGAAGCTTATTCGTCCCTTTTCTCTGATACTTTTTTGTACATGTCTATCTATAATCCTTGTTAATCTTGACAGAGAGTGCTAAAAAGCTTGAATTTGTATACAATCGAAAAAAATGTTACCTATTTCGATTCTGTGTTTCACTTTTAAATTCATTCAAAAAATATCTAAATTTTCAATATATCATTCATTTCTTGAAATATTTCGTTTCAATTTTCGAACGTTGTCTCAGTTTTCGACGATATGAACGGAAGCGTGATAAACTGAATGAACACTCAACTATACTCATCAACATTCAGAATTAACCAACTAACTCAGGCATAAATAATATCGTGAATAATTTGAACATCACTTTACTAAATTCTACTTATAAATTTACACCCTATTTCCAGAAGATAACAGACACAAATCAGAAACAATACAACTTTTATAAAATTTTAAAAATCAATGATACATATAAAATGTTCGTGATTACTTCAAGGCTTTATACGTCCTGCTAAAATTTATAATTTTATAACATTGATAGATTTGTTCTTCATTACACTGTAAATATATATCACTTGAAAAATATTATATATTTGAGCTACTATTCAATACAACCTCCATCTATAAAGCTAATAGAATAACTTTTTTTATACAATATCATGAAAATTATTCTTCGGCAATATTGAAAAATATTTTTCATTTTTACACGTAAAACGTTAAAAACGTATAGTGCCTGTATAGCCTTTCACCGTCAAACATCTTTCCTGTGTATCATTGTATCTACATGTATGATTTCACATCTCAGAGACACATCGGTACGTTGAATCAGATACACTTTTTCACCCATCACTCGTGTTTCGAAAAACTAAATTTGTACTTATTATTTCTAAGGATGAAAACAGTTTGAAGGCATGATTATGGCATCACGTATACAACTTTCACTCTCCTGCTTTCGCGAGCGCGCAATTGGGCAATCCATTGTAGAGTACGTAAAAAAAAATCATACAAAATATGGTCTTGGACATATATATCTAGCTAGCGTTGTTTTCTTTCGACATCGCGCGAAGAGTACGGCGAAGTGTGCGCGCCCTTTCTCGAAACAAAAGCCCGAATGACACGTTATAAATGCATCAGCGCGCGCGCGCGTGTGTGTGTGTGTTGAGGGAACAGCGAGGCGCCGTTAGACTTTTTTGAGCATCGGCAAATTGAGAACATCCGGGACTTCGATGTCCTCCAGCCGGATGTTCGACGGGCTGAAGGGGAATCTGACGGGGAACGTGTGCTTGAGATCCATGAGCAGCTGAAAAGAGAGCACAGAGCGATGAGCGTGGAACCCGAAAGCTGCCCGACTCGATCGACCACTGACCTGCTCGCTCTTCTCGCCTCTCTCCTGGAGCTTGGCCTGGACCTTCCTGATGAAGGACACGGGCACGCGTGTCTCGAACTCGTCGGCCGGCGTATACAGATTGAGTATCTTGACGATCTGGTTGGCCGTGAGCTTGTTACACATGTCGCAGACGGAGTCGACGTCCTCGTCCTGCTTGCGCGCCTGCAGCAGCTGGGCCGCTTGGACGATGGGCTGCAGCGAGTCCGTGGCGGGCACCAGCTGCACGTCCCTCGCCCACTGCTCCAGGTGGCTCAGGTTGAACCTGATCTGCATGCCCTTGCTCCAGTGGCAGAGCTCGTTCCTCAGCAGCAGATTGTTGAGGGCGCTGGCGCACATGAAGTAGAACAGCTGCTTGAAGATCTGCACGATGATCTCGGGATCGACGCCGTGGTACTGCAGGGTCTTGTGCACGATCATCAGGTGCTCGAGCAGCAGGTTCAGCTTCTCCTGGCCCTTGGTGTCCGCGGCGCCGTCCTGCAGGCCGCCGTCGCCGGCGCCCGCCGAGTCGCGCCGCGTCCTGGCGGCGCTCGCCCGGCTGTTCAGGCCGGCGATGGCCTCGTGCTCGAGCAGCGCGGGCACCACCAGCGGCTGCATGCGCTCCTTCAGCTGGTTGATGATGCTGTTGAAGATCCACAGCGACACGTTGCTCAGCACCACGCGGTACTCGCTCAGGTCGAAGTTGCGCAGGCACTGCTCGTTCTGCCGCGGCGTGTTCTCTGCGACAGACAGGAGGGCGCGCGTTCAGATGGTGGACGGCACGTGGCGGCGGCGGCGGCGGCGGCGGCTCGCTTCGAGACTCACCGATCTGGAACGGCTTGTCGCCGGAGTACTGCTTCATGTTGTGTAGTAGCCGCAGCGTGTTACTGAGCCAGAGTACCGCGCACTCGAAGTCGTCGCTGCGTCTGACCACGCGCTTGATCGTGTTCAGGAAGCTGGTCAGCAGCTCGCGCACCTTTTCGTCGTCGTTGATGCAGTCGGTGTGGCGAATGCACATGAACAGGATGTAGGCGGGCAGGCCGGGTAGCAGCGTGATCGCCACTCGTGGCTTCAAGTCTGCGATTTTGCGTTTCGTTTGTCAATTTTCTGTCGCGTTTTACTTTTCTTTTCCGTTATCCGCTTACCGTCGATGAGATTGCGGAGGACGACGTTGATGTCCTCCTTGCGGAACTCGAACATGCCTTCGAAGTCGCGCTCCTTCTTGCGAATGGCCGCCTGCATCATCGAGCCGGTGCCACTGTCGCCGGACGACGCGTTCGTCGTGGTCGACACGACGTCGACGCTCAGCTCGGCGATCTCGGACACTGCAAAACAAACGGAGGGAGAGAGAGAGAGAGAGAGAGGTGAGTTTGGCGGGGTGGTCGTGGGGGGCGAGAGTCCAGGTAGATGCGACGGGCGCGCGTTCGCGACTGTTTGGCACGCATCGCGGTGCTGCTCGCGATCTGTGAGTCGTCGTCGGTTTGTCTGCGTCGACTTGTCGGGCGGTTTACAAAAGCAGATAACACACGTGTAGATCGACCAGCTGTCTGGCTTGCAGACGCACAGTGAGGCGTCATTGATTTCGGGTGTACTTACGGCCTGCCTCGCGCAGTCGCTTCTGAAGGATCCTCATCTGCTTCCTCAGCTTTCTGCAGTCCTCGGCGGCCTTGTCGTACTTCTCCTGCAGGTCCTGCGCCGAAGAGCCGTCGGTTAAGCGCGCGCAGAGAGGCAACAGGCGCGTTTCCGCGCCGAGCACTCACCAGATTCTCGGACGTGAGCCTCGTGATCTCGTACTGCATGAAGGCTTCCGTCTGCGTCTGCGGCGATTTGCTCAAGTTGACGGACAGTATCTTCTGTTGGCGTTGAACCTCCTCCTGCAGCCTCTCGATTTCGGCCATCCACTCGTCCCTCTGAGCTTTCCACTGACGCTCCTTGGCCTGCAGCTCGTCTTCCAATTGTCTGCCGAATGAACGAAAACGTTGCCATGATTTGTCCGCGCTTCTAGTTTGCCCTAACGTTATATCGAGATTTGTAGGTAGGTTGTTCTCGTCCACTTGCTCCTACTCTACTTCGAAGCTCTATCTGATGGTTTAGCTGCTAATACTCCTGTGCGCTCATCAGCAATATTATATACAGAGACACAACCTCTTTTACGGGACGGAGAAGGCTACGGTGGCAAAGACTTGACCGCCAACAAGTTGAATGTGAAGGGATTGCGCGTGATATTCTAACGAGCTCTATCCAAAAAACAACACTGAAGCTCTAAAGAGAGAGGGACAGGTAGGCATTGTAAAACTCACTCCTCCTTCGGTATGCATTGCATTCTTTCGAGCTTACGCTTAACGCTTTGACTTCGACTGCGTGCATTTATTTTTCTTGAACGGAAAAACACGGACGCAGAGCGAGAAAAGAAAACGGTTGATCGGGTTAATGTGCGCGCGAGCGACCGCCGAGAAGAAGAGCGGAGAAGCCGGCGTACCTGTTGATCTTCTTCTGCGCCTCGAAGGCGAGCACGAGCTCGCCGTCCTCGTTGACGAAGTCGACGTCCTGGCCGTAGGCCGAGCCGAGGGTGGCCTTCATGCGGCGCGTGTGGTCGGCCAGCACGGTGTGCAGCTGCACGCACTCCTCGCGCCTGCGCTCCAGCTCGGCCTGCAGCGCCTCGAATTGCTCTGCAAGCAGACTGGCGTGAGCGCCGGCGGGCGTCGGCGCGCCGCCCCGGCGCGTCCACCACTCACCGACGAGGGTCCGCGGGACGACGGTCGTCGAGTCGGCCTCCACGACGCTCTTGCGCAGCGAGCCCAGGTCCCGCTTCAGCTGCGAGTTCTCCAGCTCCAGCTCCTGCATCTGCGCGCAGACGGAAGCGAGCCGCGGTCAGCCGGGGGCGGCCGGCCGGCCGTCGGCGCGCCCGAGGCGGCCGAGGCAACCTACCCTGAACGAGTCGTGGGTCCTGGCCACGCCGCCGTCGGTCTCGGGGCACTCGCGCTCCAAGTCCTCCACCATCCGGATCAGCCGGCCGTTCTCCTTCTCGAGGTCCTTGAGCTTCTGCTGCAGCTTGAGCACCAGGCCGACGTCGAGCGGCGACTGCGGGCCCGGCGAGGTCGGCCCGTCGGGCCTGCCCTCCGGCGGGCTCTCCGAGCGCTTCTGGCTCCAATCGATCGTCTCGAGCCGCGAGTGGGGCGTGCCCGAGGAGGCGGTCGACCGCACCGAGCCGTAGCCCAAGTCCGCGTTGGAGTCGTCGTGCATGGGCTTGTCGCCGCTGCCGCTCGAGGCGTTGCTCAGCGACCTCGCGTGGCCCGGCGCGCACGCCGCCGCCAGCTTCTGCTCCAGCGTCTCGGCCCGCTGCTCCAGCTCGTGGTAGTCCTTGAGCAGGCGCTGATAGGCGCTGCGGTCCTGGTCCTGGTCCATCAGCAGCAGGTTCTTCTGGCGCTCGAGGCGGCTCTTGTACGTGTCCTCGGCGCCGCGCTCCGAGCTGCGCATCCTCTCCTGCGACAGCGCCAGCTCGCCGCGGAGGCGCTCGTTCTCCTCCTGCAGCCGGTGCACCTCGGCCTCCTGCTGCATCAGGCTGCGGTCCTTCGCCTGGGGACAGCGGTGCTCGCTCTCAGCCGCCCCTCCGCTCGAGCCCACCAGCCCACCACCTTCCGCTCGCCTCACCTTTATCCTCTCCTGCCGCTTGTCCTTCTCCTTCTCCACCGCCACCTGCAGTTGCTCGAGCTCCTTCTCCTTCTGCCGCACGATCGCCTTCAGCTTTCGGTTCTCCATTTCCACGGCCTTGTAGCCGTCCAGCTTGCTCTTCACCTCCCCCAGTTCCAGCTGTAGCGCCTTAAGATGCTGATTCTCCTTCGCCTGCATCGCGGACACAAGTGTTTTCGCTTTAATGCGGCTCGCCTCTGCTGCCCTAGTTGGTGGCGACTGAGCATGCACATGCCTTATCTTCGAGTGACTCTCAAGGATCTTGTATTTACATTGAACTCGTCATAAGTGAGTCTTTTCTTTGAGAGTCACGCGAGATCTTTTCGTCTACGTTTTTCCGCGCAGGTATGCGTCGATTTAACTGGCGGGACCGTTAGGACGTTTCTTATGATAGGTCACTTTTACTAAGGACTACTACAGGCTACTGTCCAATTTACACCTTGTCTACGGATAACGAGCCAATGAAAGTCAAATGATTTACGGAAACTTACAGCGGCACAAGCGAATCGTGAATGGTTTCGTGAAAAATGACTGATTTCAAAGAACGTTTTATTTACGCTAAAATTAATGGAGGACTCGAGTTTTCCGTTGGAAAGAGAGTGCAAAATACCATGATGTTATTGTTGTTCCTTGGATATTGCGTTAAGAAAAATTGGAAAAACACATTCAGAGAGAAACATCGAAGGTATAACGAACTTTTAAATACTGATATACTTAGGCGAATAACTTACATATTCAAGCATTCTGGGTACCAGAATCCCTATCTGGGCGTACTAACAAAATGTAATAAACATTGTTTTTATCGAACTTGTCGTCATCGAGGTAAATATGATCGTTAAACTATTGCCGTTCTCGCAAAGAAAAACTGCTCGCGCACTCACCCGAAAACATCAGAAACTACCAGCTACGAGAAAGAAAACTTACCACACAGCGCAAAGCTACGGCTACGAAAGGAAACAGAGAGAAGCATCTCGCAACACAATGTTAAATCGATCGACAAGCACAAAGAAAATGGTAAAGCTCGAATCGAAGCGTCAGCAAAGGAAAGAAAAATGAAGGAACAGCTCGAAGATAAGGCGAGCCAGAGCGGAGGAGCGGCGGAGCTTACTAGTTCGTCGATCTTGTGCTGCAGGTTGATGATCTTCATCTCGAGCCCCTTGTTGAGCGACTTGACGTGCTCGACGCTCTTCGCCTCCACCTTGAGCCTCTTGAACTCGCGCTTGGCGAGGAACTTCCTCGCGCACGCCTGCACGACGATGATGGCGCGCAAGCGGCGCCTGCACGCGCGACGCACGAGGTAGCCCCTCGCGTACCGCTGGATCGTGACGGCGGCGGCCTCGCTGCGCATCCTCGCGAACTTGGCCCTGGCCAGCGCGCCGCGGCCGTGGGCCTGTAGCCCGAGGACGGCGCGCCGGAGCCTGCGGTAGCTCGTCCTCTTGGTCCAGCCGCGGACCCAGGCCTGTATCCTCGTGGCGGCCCGCTGCTCGCGGACGGCCTGGGCGCGCTGGCGCGCGAGGTGTCCCCGGGCGTGGCGCTGCAGGCCGAGGACGGCGCGCCGGAGCTGCCGGTAGCGGCGCGCGGCCACGAAGCCGCGCACCGTCTTCTGGATGGTCAGGCAGGCCTCGCGCTGCTTGTCGGCGCGCAGCTTCTCCAGGTAGGCCACCTGGCCGGCGCGGAAGAGCAGCTTCGTCCGGCCGAACTTGAACTTGTCGCTGTCCTGGAAGCGAGCACAGGAGCGTTGGCGGGGCGAGGCGGCGAGGCGGCGGCCGCGCGATACGGCGTACCTTGATGTAGTGGGCCAGCATCCGTCTGCAGGTCTCCTTCGGGTCGTCGCGCTTGATCTCCTTGAACCTGCAGAGGCAGCGGTAGCGCGCGAAGAAGTCGGCGTAGGTGCGCTGGCTGGGGAAGCCGGCGGCCGAGATGCGGATGGTCTCGAGCACGCCGCAGGCGCGCAGCTGCTGGACCGCGCGCACGGCGTTGTACTCGAACGACTCCTTGGTGTCGTTGGGCTTGATGCAGCGCACGTAGTGCGGGGTCGTCGCGTTCAGCGTCGACATCAGCATGTTGAGCGAGTCGCGGAACTGCGAGCCCACGGTCTTCTTGTTCTTGCCCGCGGCCGTGGGCGTCGTCGCCGCGGCCGGGCCCGCGGCGGGCCTGTGCTGATGGCTGGCGCTGATCTTGACTCGCGCGCGCGGCACCGCCAGCCTGGCGCTCTCCCCGTCGGAGAACAGCCGGCGCAGCAGCGCGTTCTGCCGAGGGCAAGGCGTCGTCGCGTCAGGCCACGGGCGCGGACAGCTCGGCCGAGCCGAGCGCGGGGCTGCTTACCTGGCTGTTGCGCAGCACCTCCACCTGCTCCTCGATGATCGTGTCGCGGTTCTTCTCCAGGAAGCCCGCCGTCTCGTACTGCACGCGGTCGGCGAAGTGGTGCACGAGGAAGGCCGTGGTGCCGAAGCGCGGCCTCTCGAAGTGCTTCGAGCCCTTGCACTTGGAGTAGAGCTTCTCCGCCCACGAGCCGTCGGAGCCTTTGGGCATCTGCGCAAACGGAGCTGTCGGTAGGCGCACGCACGGACCACGCGGACGAGCCGCGGGCGACCACTCACTCGGCACTCCTCGTCCAGCAGGTCCAGTATGCCGAGCTTGGTCTCGATCAGGTCGATGCACGGCTGGTTGTCGTGGAAGTCGATGAAGGTCCACTCGATCTCCTCCCGCAGATACTCCTCCTGCTCCAGCTTGAACACGTGCTGGTTGAACTGCTGCTGCAGCTTCTCGTTCGCGTAATTGATGCAGAACTGCTCGAACGAGTTGGTCTCGAAGGTCTCGAAGCCGTAGATGTCCAGCACGCCGATGAAACAGTGGGCCTTGGCCGGCGACTGCAGCGTGCGATTCACGTGGGCCACGATCCAGCCGAAGAGCTCCTCGTAGATGTGCTTGGCCAGCGCGTCCCTCGCGCCCACGGCCTGCTCGACGTTCATCGGCTTGAGGATCACCTCTCTGGTCGACACGATCTTACGGTGGCACAGCCACTTGTGCAGCGCCCGCGGGTCCAGGCCCAGCAGCTCCGTCATCGCGAGCAGGTGGCTGTCCGTCGGCTGCAAGCACACGAGAGAGCGCGATTGGCGAGGGCCGCCCGACGGCGCGGGCCGCGAGCCGCGAGCCGCGAGCGCACCCACCGATATGTAGCAGCTCTCGGCGTCCTGCCCGTCGCAGCTGTCCACCCGCACGTTGCCGAGGTGCAGCAGCGAGGCCAGCACGCGCAGCAGGTCGTCCTGCTCCCTCGGGCCGAAGCCGAGTATCGCGAGGGCGCCGATCGTCTCGTCGAAGCACTCGAGGTCGTCCACGCCGTCGATCGCCGTGTCCTCGCCCTGGTTCAGGTAGTGGAAGTCGCGCGCCTCCGAGAGGCCCAAGTGGGGAAAGCGCTCGCGGGCCGAGCACATTTGGTAGAATATGTGGTAGTTGCGCTCGTCGCTGGCCTGAAACAGACGGCCCGCGTTGACCCGCCGTGAGCTCGCACGCGCCGGCCTCGCCCTCTACCTGGAAGACGACCCGCGACTTCTCCAGCAGATAGGTCCGCATGCTCGCGCCCGTGATGTGGTAGTTCTTGTTGAACTGTATCTCGATGAATTTGCCGAACCGCGACGAGTTGTCGTTCCTCGTGGTCTTGGCGTTGCCGATGGCCTCCATGATCGGCGAGGAGGCCAGCACCTTCCGCTCCACCTGCGTTTCCTTGGCGGAGCCGCCGACCGTGGCGAAGTAGCGCATCGTGTACTT
The DNA here is from genome assembly GCF_024137745.1 of Phymastichus coffea. Classification (NCBI taxonomy): domain Eukaryota; kingdom Metazoa; phylum Arthropoda; class Insecta; order Hymenoptera; family Eulophidae; genus Phymastichus; species Phymastichus coffea. The sequence goes on from NW_026706814.1 coordinate 13,835,242, forward strand.
GGCCGAGACGGTCTTGCCGGCACCCGACTCCCCCGACACGATGATCGACTGGTCGTGGCTTTCCCTGTCGGCAGCGATCGGCGAGGCGTTAAAGCTCGGCGGGGGTTCGGTGCGCGAAGCCGACGAACGCACCTCTCGAGCTTGGTGTAGGCCTCCTCGGCCACGGCGAAAATGTGGGGCTCGAGGTCGCCCATGGCCTGTCCGCGGTACGCCCAGATGGTGTCGTTGCCGTAGATGGGCAGCTCGTTGTAGGGATTGAAGGCGACGAGGACGATGCCGCAGTAGGTGTAGATGCAGTGGCGCTGGAAGCGCACCTGCAGGTTGTAGAGCACGGCCGGCTCGTGCAGGAACGAGAGCGAGGTCAGGTTGTTCTCGCCGATGAGGATGTCGGGGTTGCGCAGCGGCGGCAGGTCCGCGTCCGAGCGCACGTCCAGCTGGCGGCTCTCCTCCTTCGTCTCCTCGGTGCGCAGACTCAGCCGCTGCTGGCCGGGCCCGTAGTCCTCCAGCAGCACCGCGCCCTCCCACACCTTGTCCGCGTGCGGCACCCATACTCGCGCGCCCTGCAACGCCACCGCCGTCAGTTGCGGCCGAGACCCGTCCCGGCGCCGTTGCGCCCCGACCCGGCGATCGGGCCGCCTCGCGACGCGCCAGCGATCCCGGAAGCGATCTCCGCGGAATGCGCGAGCTCGGACAGCGCGGCCGCGATCGTAACGGTACGCGAGCGCGCGAGAAGCTCAGCTTTTCGCTTCGGACGGATTGGCCGCTTCTGCCGCTGCGTTCGATCGCATTTTCCGTCGTCCTCGCGCGCTCGCCGATCGATCCGCTTGATAGGCGAGCGCGGTGCTCGGCGAAACGCGCGGAGATGGATTCCCCCCACCTCGCGACAACTTCGAGCGCGTCGCGACGGGGATCCTCGTTTTCCCTCGGCGGCCAACGCAGCCGAGAGGTCGGCCGGAAAAGAAGCGGGACGGTCGCCAGCGAGACCGCATTCCGTCGAGGCGTAGGTGGACATCTGCTGGCGAGCGGAGAGGTCGACGACTCGATCTTTGTTTCCGATGCCTTTTCCACGCTCAGCGAGGATTTCAAAGTAATTGCCGCCGTAAAAGTCGCGCTGCTCGCAAAAATATAATAACTCCGGATCGCGCGCTCTCTCGCTCTCTGCCGTGAATCTAGTCTCGCTGGAAAAAAAAACTGCTCGCTCGCCGATCGCCCCCGTCGGTTTTATTGATTGCGAGCGCGTCATCGATACGCGAGATGGCTCCGAGAGAGCGTTAAACTTGGTAGCGGTCAAGGTTGCGCGAGCCGGAAAATCGCCGGTTACCGTCGTTTCGGCGCACGTCGTGTGGAGCACCTCGAGAGAGAGAGAGAGAGAGAGAGAGAGAGCGAGCGACGAGTCGGCAGCATTTTTCGAAGCCCCGCGTCCACGGCGGAGGAAAGTCGTCTGGGAAGCGTTTCCCGACGCTGCGCCGCGGCGAGAGGCGGACATTTTGCGGTTTCCGCTCGTGTGGCCTCCGGTCACAGTCGCGCCGTCGGCCGTTTTTCCTCGACCGATTAATTTAATCGCGGACGCCGCGGCATTTTCCCTTTCGACGCACGCGCGCGCGCGCAACGGCTTAGACTTGCGTAACGCGAAGTGCACGCTTTCGCCGCGGCCTGTTACACTTTGCTCTTCTCTCTCTCTCGCTGCTCAAATTAACGCGGGAATCGCTGCTCGCCGTCGGTGAACGACGTGTCGGTTGTTACAGCGAACATTTTTTTTTTTTTTTTATAAAGGAGCTTCAGGTCGAACTGTTCGCGCTTACGTAAAAAGGAGCAACGGCTTCGCTTTATTATTGTTATCGCAGCACTGTGGAATTCCGTCGTTGCGAGGGAGGTGGATAATCACAGAGCGAGTAGCCGAGTGAAAATTCATCGAGGTCTGTTTCTTTTACGCGTGCGCGGAGAACAGAAGGAGAATCGGTTATGTAAATTGGGCGTGACTCTGCGGTAAGTGGCGTGCCTGTAGTTGGCCGGCGATACAGGAAGCAGCGACGTCTCGCAAAGGGTTTTCTCATCGACGACGAGGTGCGAGATTCGGCTCGGAATGCCACGAGCCGCTCCGAGAGAAAGCAGAGCGCCGCGACGCGCGCAGCGATCCAATCGCGTCGCTCCGCGGAGCGCGCGTGCTCTCGCGTAACGTGGATTTGGCGCCGCGTGCTCCCGTTCAAAGGTGCGAATTTTGCAGCGAGACGAGTGCGCATAACGTTACATCACGATCTCGCAGAGTTGCAGAAAATAATGGAAGAAAAAAGAAAGAAAAAACGCGTACGCTTGCACAATCGCTTACTGGACTCCAAGCGTCGCGAAGTTGTGCGACACGCGCGAGTACGGAGGCGCATCCGACGACCGGATGATGGGCGTTTCGCGATGGGCGCCTTTGCCGGATCGACGGTCGAACTCGCCGCTTCCAGCGCCAAGACGCTGGCGAACGATCCGAGGAAGAATCTCGACGGACGGAGGTGGAAATGGAGCAAAAGGCGCCCGCATCAACTGTTATTACGCGCGAGCCTTTCCCACGCGACGGCCGTGCCGTCCAATTAATAGCTCGGCTACCTGTGGCTGTTCTCCGTCTTTCTCCGCGCCGTTCAGACCCGCCTCACAACGCCTCGGCGCGGGCGCTGGCACGCTACCGCGCGACTGCGTTCGAAGGCTCCTCGGCACGCCGTTTCCCTTCTTTCCTCTCTGTCGCCGACTGGTCCGATCGACCTCGGCTACTTCTACTCAAATTCGCGGCTTCCCGCGAATCCGCGAGCCAGGCGACAGAGCAGCGCGAGCGTCGGCTCGTTGTGAGCGCCGCTTGAGGGCGAAGGTTCCCGCGCGTGAGCGGCGGCGTGCTACGCGAACTCTCGTTTTTACTAGCCAAGCGATATGGAGAGAGAGAGAGAGAGGGAGAGAAGCGCAGCACGCGCGTAACGGTAAAACTCGGGCCTCTACGAGTCGGCGAACGGGGCCCCCGAACTCTCGTCGAGCGCCACGCGTCTATCGGACGCGCGCGCGTTGCGCCACTGCAAATCCAAATCGATCCGATGAGCATCCGCAGCGGAGCCGCGTCGAGGTGATGCGCAGCTCGCGAATCGGTCGATCTCCCTGCAGGGCTTCCGCGTCCATTCCACCCGCTCTCGCTCGCGTCGCTTAGCGAGCTGCAACGGGACGTTGGACTCTCGCCTCGCCGGCGCTTTAACAGGATTGCACGGGCACGCCTCTGGCTTCGCGTGCGTGCGATCTTCGCGCGCGCTCCAAGGCCGGCCAACTTTCGGCCGCGAGCGCTCTCGATTTTCGCGCCCGCCGCGTCAACGCCTCGTCGCTGACCCGGCCGATCGGCTGCACCTATCTTTCCCGCGCGATTCGCATTTTGCGAGGCGGCGTGTCGAAGGCAGCGCGGCGGTGTCGCGTAATCTTATCGAGCGCGGCGTCGACGTCGAATCCTCCTAGCTGACTCAGCCTGGCAGCAACAGATAACGCGAACGAGGCGATAAATCATACGAGCTCTGCCGTTTTCGGATATCGCGCAACATGTGCTACTTCGTTTTTGCTTAAATTCGGCGTCTTTGTTATTATGTAACCGACGTCGGATTACGTCGTTTGATGTCAAATTGCCACGCGAGCTCCAGTCAATTGGCTAGCTCATCGGCGGCAATACATGCGATTTCAATATTCCTATTTCGAAATGCCTGACTTTCTAATTCATTTTTGGAGATTTCAATTTTTTTGGGGTGAACTGATAGAAATAGAAAAAACTATTTCATTAAAAAAGAAAAATTCCGTTTGTTTCAAGCATGGGCTCGATGGTCGACGGAATCTCTTTTGGCAGACTATACCGAGGACATTTGTTGCAGGAAAGGGATCCTGAACAGATTTTTTTTTCCGGTTTGCGAAAGTAGATTGCTTGGATTTATATAGTTGACAGAGTTATACGCCAAAACGTATAAATCAAGGCAAACAAAATTACAGTTAAATCTTCCACTATAACGGCATCAGCTTTGCAAATGTTTAATATATGTAAAAAGACATGAGTAATGATGTACGATAGAATTTTCGAGACGAATCCGGCCAAAAGTTTTCCACGAATAAGAGATTTCTATGCAGGTTAATATGTTTTTTACACTCGATTAATTCTTGCAGGCGTACACATGTCATTTACGGCGGCACTTGCGTTAAAAAAATAAGTACATTTCTTCGCGAAGAATGAAAAACTCGCTCGATTGGAGATAAGAAATCGGTATAAAAGTAGAATCCAGCAGCGGGCAAAGTATCAGTTGAATCGTTGAATTCTCTGCAGCGCGAGAAAAAGAAATAACCATGAAATTCTTGACTGTGTTCGCTGTTCTTTGCCTCGTGGCTTACTCCACTCAGAGCCCATTGTACAGTAAGTCTGCGCTCATCCTCGCGAGTCTTTTGGTTCAAACTGAAAATTCATCGCTATACCGGCTCGCGTTGGAATCAGTTTCACTCCATTACATCGGAATTTGTTCTTTGTGCCCGCAGAGGATTGCTACGACAGCGTGAAGGAACTCTTCAATGAGAGTCAGTGCATGAACATCGAGTGCTTCTCCTTCAAGAACGAGACTATCAGCATCGCCACGTTGACCGCCAACACGTAAGTCCATTCGTTTGCATTCATCGTAGCGCGAATTGATTTTCAAATACCGTCTCTGCCCAACGTTTCTTATAGTTGCCCGTTCCTAAGATGCGAGGAGGGTAAGAAACTGAAGGATGTAACTCCAGGCAACGAAACCGCCGTCTACCCTGGCTGCTGCGATACCCCCGTTTGCCAATAAGCAATCTAGTTCGCCATGTTTCACCTTGATAGAACAATTGAATAAATTGCATTTCATCATAGCTCCACGTTTTACGCACAAAGGTCCCTTCTCCCGTAGGCTTTTTCAAAATTACGCCGATTTACATAGCGAAAACAAAATTCACAAAATGTATATCGTTCGACGATTGCCAAGTGGCGACAGTGACACCGTTGGCTAAACGCAGCGTTGACTTTCAAAGGCTAGAAGTGGTTACGCAACTCGGTGAGGCATTTATCGCTGCAGCGGTCGCGCTACCTGCGACCACTTATTCAGTCGTTTAGTCATTTGTGCATTTAGTCCGAGCGATTGAGACGGGCGCCACGGCGCGTTTTCTCATCGAGGATCGGCACGCATTCCCTAGGAGAGCCGAGGAATCGAAGGGCGAGAAGCCGGGAGTTCCGAGAGGCTGCCGCGGCCACTCGACGAGCCGCGTGAAAGTAGTCGCGCGGAAAATCTACTCGGCGCTCCGCGGTACAAGCGCACTACCCGTTAACGAGGAAACCGACAGTTTCTTTCGCGAGCGGACCCTTTTTTCCTTATCGCGCGCAGAGCCAATTATCGCGCTGGCGAGCCTCGCTTTTCCCGAGCCACTTTGCCGTAGGAATGGAGAGCCGCGCGCACACCCCTTTCACTCGCCGAACTGTCCGCGGCAAGCTTCCAGAGGAGTCGAGCGCTTCTCCAAACTCGTTTCGCCAAGCCACGTCAACGGAAGAGGGAAACGCTCGTCCCGTTTCGGCTTCGTGGCACGAGACGAGCGTTCGCGGGGGCCGGTCGAGAACGATCGCGAGAACGCGTTCGAAACGCGCACAAAGGCCTGGGCGGCGCGGCCGACTCGAGCTACGACCGAGCGAGCGGCACGATTCCGAGAGCGCGCGCATCTATCCTCCAGGATCAGCGGAGAGAAAGGTCGGGAGAAAGTCACGACCGCGACTCGCGAGCGCTCTCTGATTCCCGCGACGACGGCAAGCGGAACGGCATTCTCTCCCGTCAGTCCAGACTCCCGCGCTCTCGGGCTGCGAGGACACGCGCCGTTCCGCGAACTTCCAATGAGTTTCGCTATCACGTTCGCACGCGTGAACACAGAGTACCTCAGCGGAGCGTGAAGTTTGCGTTGTCCTTTGCCTCGTTGCTCACTCGACTCGGTCTCCGCTGCACGCCAAGCTTTTCTCAGCGAATCCTGCACCGAGTGACAACGATTCTCGCCATTCGGCTGTTTGCCATCCTGTCGTTTCGCTCGGGGAACTCTTCGACGAGAGGCCTCGCGCGTCGACGGAAGAGCAAAAAACGGAGCGCCGTTGTTTCGCGACCGAGGGCGAAGCGGTCGCGCTGCACCTGCCTGCGAACGAGCGTTCCTCCCTCTCCCCTAGCCTCGCTCGCCCTGATGAAGGTCCGTTCGCGGAAGCAGGTGACCACTGACGCTCCGCGCGAGATAAGGGACGCTTATCGCGAGGCAGACGCTCGGTTTGGAGCGCGCGACTCGCCCCGAAGTTCGACGCCTGCCGCGTGTTATTGATTGGCCCCTCTCTCTCGCTCGCTCGCGTGCGCGGTGTTTACCTTTGCCACGGCGATATACAACGACAAACAGTCGCGCCGCCGAAAATTCTGCGCCGAGCCCGAGGCCAAGGCCGCGTGCAGCAGCCTCCTCGCGCTGCTGCATCGATTCGCCGTGGCACGGAGACACACTGCTCTGGACGTTCCATCCTTTTCTACGTTCTGCCAATATCGTCGCGGTCGCGTGGACCGACGGCCGGAGGCACAGAAACGTCCGCTTCGCGCTCGACGTCCCGCTGACCTATATATCCCGGAGTCGCGGGCGGCCTACAGGCTGGAGGGAAAACGCGACGCGCGCGCGAGTGTCGATTGCGCAATCTCCGTTCCCCACACGCGAGACAGTTTCGCGATCGTCGTCGATTTGCAAAAGGGAACGCGCGGCCAAACAGCTGTGCGCGCGCCTCGTCCTCGTCGACGCGCAGCTGGACGCGGAGAGGCCGCGCGGCGCGTGCACTGCCGTCGTCTGCTGCGAGGCGGTCGCCCCTCCGCCGCGAAGTGGGTCGCGCGTACCTTGACGTAGAGCTCCCTGGTGGTCATGACGGTCGCTGCTCGCGCTGCTCAGCTGCGGACGCACCAACTCGCGACGCCACTGCTTGTCCGCATCGTCGTGTCGATCACGCACCGCAACGCGCTCCGGGCGTAGACGCGACGTCCGCTCGCGTGCGCTCGCTATCGCGTACTGACTCGACGTCGGGCGCGCGCGAGCGATAGCTGCGTGGCGGGGAGGAGGGGGGGGGGGCGGCGCTGCGCGCGCACGCGGCGGTGGCGGCGGCGCCGCGCGCGATTCGAGAGGCGCGGTTTCGCGTGCACTTTTCGCACGTCCCCGCGAGAAGCAAGCCGCGGGAAGGAACGACGCTTTGCGGCACCGAGGTCGGAAGGAAACACCGCCGGACGAATGGGAATCCCAGTACCGGCGCTCCTCGTCACGCCGCGGCGCCCGCGCGTGGGAGAGTTTCGCCGTCGGCGCGAGAAGCAAAGGGAGGCTGCCTTTGCGTGGACAGTCTCGATTCGTTGCCTCTGCTCAAGTCAAGCGTGCACCGAGGAATAGGACGAGTGGAAAAAAAAGAAGAAGAAAAAAACAAAACGCGGTAGGGTTTTGTTGACAAGTCTCGCTCGAGCGAGACTTAACCAAAGAGCACGGCTCCAGGAGCGAAATGGCGTTCTTCCAGCTGGTGGTAAAAGCGCGAAAGTTGAGGCAGGCGCGACGCGATTACCGCGACGAGAAGCTGCGCTCGATCGAGATATCCCGCGGCGACAAGGTGCGCTACACCCTCGGCCAGCGCTTACGCCGACGGAGAATACTGTGAGAGCCGTCGCTGGCGCGTCACGGTCGACAGACCGACCGACCTGTCTCCTCTCGCAATCTCGCCGCTCGTCCAGGCTCAGGCGCAAAATAAGGGGCCTCCTCGGCAGCTGCGCGTCGTGCCTGGAGAACACCTGGCTCCACCGCCAGACCGCGATGCTGAGAGCCGACGGCACCCTGGAGAACTACGTCGCCAAGAGCGTCTGCGGCTTCGTCGGCGGCGTCGCGCTCACCTACGTCTTCTTCGTGTTCTTCGTCTTCCAATTGCACTTCGGCCTCGCCTCGGCCACCGTCGTCTGCAGCCTCGTCGGCGTCTTCATGAGCCTTGGCTTGGCTTTTTATCCGCGCGTCAGGTGAATAACTTTTTTGTTCTCGTAGGAAAAAGCAGCTCTCCTCCCCCCCTCTCCTTCTTTTCCTTAGTTCGAGAGAATGAGATTTACGCGACAAAGTAATTTTATCTCCTTTCCTCCCATAGTTTTCTGGTGGTTGACGCTCGTAAGTACAGGCTCACGCTCAATTTAACGTCACACTCTTTGCGCAGTAAAAAGTAAAAAGGGAAAAAAAAGAGAGTACAGACAAGGCGATTACTCTATACCCGAGACGTTTCTTGTTTAAAAACAAAACGAGCGCCCGAGTGGGTCGATCTTTCTTCGCGAAAATCAGTCCTCCTCGGCCGCGAGATGAAGATTACGCTGCGTTTTGAAAGGAGAGAGCGATCGACCGAGAAAAGGAATGGAAAAAAGAAACGTAATTAAATCGTTCAAGGTGCATGGTGTTCCTCTTCCTGCCGCAGTTCTTTTCGAAACGCGGCCGACAGGCGCTCATGGCCTACGCCTTCATCCTGGCGCTCAGCGGACCGGCGAAAAATGCCCTATACAACATCGGCGTGCTGTCGGAGTCGTTGGCCTGCAGCCAAGTACGCAATCCCTTTGAAACGAGATTCGACCGTAATTTTTTGTTTTTCTCGAGAGCTCCCCCCCCCCCCCCCCTGTCTCCTTGACCCTTTTGGAAGAGGTCGAGACGCCGGACCTCGGCGACGCGCAGCTTTCACGATTCTCGCGGGTCGCGTCCGGAAGCTAGCTCCAGGCTGAGAAATTTAGCAATGGATCTTCGGCAGGAACAACTGAAGGAAGCCGTGAAGTCGGTGATCGAGCTGATGAAGCAACCGTTCTACGCGCTGCGAGACTCCCTGGCGCAAATAGTCAAGTCCGTCAAAGCTATCGCGCAGCGGATCAAGAAGACCCTTATCGCAATGAAGAGGCTGGTTATTAGCATTCGTACGCAACGCAATAATCGTCTTCTCGCGTTCTCTCTCTCTCTCTATTCGTCCGTCTCTCTGGAGCGTGAATTCGTTCGGTCGGCACAGTGCAGGTGATCAAGTCGGCGTTCGACTGGCTGGCGAGCATCGTGAGCATCTGCAACAAGAGGCTCGGCACGCCGTACGAGCGCTGCCAGAACTCGCTGGACGAAGCCGTCGCCGACTGCCAGGACAAGCTCGGCGACTACCTCAACAAGATTTGCGACGTCACTTACCTCGCCAACACCGTGTGCTACACTCTCAAGCCCCTGGATCTCGTCTGCGTACTCAGCGACTTCGTGTCCGATGCTATCGTCGGCGTGGTCAGGAGGAGTAAGCTCCTCGTTCCTGCTCCGTTCGGTCCTTTTCTCTTGACTTTTGACCAACCGCCCGACCTCGGTCTACTTGGTTCTCAGAGCTCGTAAAATTCTCGCGGGAGATGAAGGCGATGCTCCACGTGAAGATAAAATTCTCGCACTCGTTTCACTTCGAGAGCAACAAGAGCCGCAGCCTGGCCGAGGTGTCGAGGGGCATCTCGTCGGAAATCAAAGCTAGGACGAACCGCTTCTTGGCGCTCTTCGACTGGGTCGGCTTCGTCACTAGCTTCCTCTTCCTGTTCTTGTTCCTGAAGTAAGCGGGAGCGAAGGGCGCGCGCGCGCGACTCGCTCGAGTGACGCTCCCGAACGCGATCCAGGGTGGCCTACTACCGCTACAAGTGGCTGACGAGCGATCGCTTCGACAACCGCTACATCCTGAGCCACATGCGCGAGATCGACTTGCGTCGAGTGAAGCAGGACAAGGAGACGATCTTCCCGCTGAACCGGCGCGAGCGCGGCAAGTACGCGCCGCTCACCTCGCTCCTGCTCATCGAGGCCGAGAGAGTCCGACTGGCCAAGTCGGCGGTCTTCCTGGCCGTCACGTCCGTCAAGCTGCTCATCTACATAGCCACGGACTACTGCCTGTTCTGGATCCTCGACACCGTCAGGTGCGAGCCGCGCCGCCCGACTCGCCACCCTACTCGCCGTCGGCTTTTCACGGCTCGACGCGCGCAGGTACCACGGCCGCGTCGAGGCGACGGCGCCGAGGGAGCCGTACGGCGGCTCGGTGGAGGTGAGGGGCACGGGCTTCCTCGCGGACGTCTACCGCAGCGTGGTGGTCGCGTTCTCGCCGTACACCGACGAGCACCGGCGGGACGCGGAGCTGACGCCCTGTCTGCCCGAGCCCAAGCCGCCGGACTACGACGCCTACGCGAGGATCGTCGCGATGACGCTGTTCTGCTGGATCATGGCGCTGTTCGAGCCCTACGGGCTGAGGCTCCGACACGTCGTGCTGAGCCAGTACTACCCGGACAGAGCGAAGCAGCGGGCCGTCTGGCTGTACAACCACATCATGAGGTAGCCCGCGATCGGCGCCGGCCGAGCGACGGCCGGGCGACGGCGGACGGTGGCGTGCGACCGAGCCTTTGTAGGTCCCGCGGCTCGTTCCTGAAGTACGCGCGTCGCCAGCTGCGCCGCAGCTTCGGCCTGTCGCGCGGCGTCGAGCGGGTGACGCTGCGCGAGCGCCTCTGGGCGGTCTGCCCTCTGCTGAACCGCCTGGCGCCGCTCCCGACGAGGAGCGCCTGCCTCGTCTGCGGATCGCCCGAGCGGGACAGGCACGCGCCGCACGTGAGGTGCCCGACGCCCGGCTGCGCGGGCGTCTACTGCCCGCAGTGCTTCCAGGACCTGGGCAAGCTGTGCACCGTCTGCTTGTCGCCCCTGGACTACGGCGACCTGACCGACATGAGCGAGGAGAGGTTCTCGATCTCGATCGTGCTCGTCGCTGTCGTCGCGATTGCCAATCGTGGATCGCTCGGTGCAGGGATTCGTCGGAAGACGAGCCGGACCTCACGGGGCTGAGAGAGAAGCTGAAGCGGCTGAGGAGGGACGGCGCCGAGGCGAAAAAGCCCGACGAGGAGGAGACGCTGCTGCCGGCAGATACCTCAGACGACGACACTCGGTCGGAGTACAGCTACGGTCGGTATCGCGCTCGAGTACGTCCGCGCCCAGCTCTTCGACAAACTTGACCGAGCGAATCATCGCCGAGCACAGGCTATCAGGAAGAGCAAGAGCCGGACGCCGCTGCACCGCGGAGAGTCAAGTTCAAAGACCTGGAGGCGCAGGCCATCCGGGACGACGTTACGATGCAGGTGAGCGAGTCAGCTGTCGATCGATGGGATTCTGAAAAATGTTTCCTGCGCGTTGCCAAGGTGTTCGATGGTCCTGCGGAAGACGCCTCGTCGAGTAACGAGGAGCGCGTATACTGCTTCGGATTTGTCAGGCTGAGCCAGCCCAAAAAACCAGCTGCGAGCGAGGACGACTCGACGTCCGTAGCGGACACGGAAACGTGGACGACCGACGAGCTCCAGATCGGCGGCGACGACGACGTACTCGAGATCGAGATCGAGCAGCCCAGCGACGACGAGCTGCCGTCGCGAAGCTTTCGCAGAGAGAAGCCTGGCAGACTAAAGAGATTGACCAAAGCGGTCGTCGCGCTGTTCCGCAAGGTAATTGGCAACGTTCGAGCCGCGGCATAGAGTGTTGGGCCGAGTAGAGAAAACCAAACGTTTTTCGCGCAGAAGAGATCGACAACTTACAAAGATTCGATTCAAACAGGAGTTGAGTGCGATGAAGAGCCGTCGTCGTCGTCGTTGTCGTCGTCGTCGTCGTCCGAGTGCGACGAGCATCGCGAGCTTCTGCGTGGATCTAAGACTGACGAGTTCGGTCTGAGGAAGAGGAACGTCACCTCGACCAGGCGTACCAAGCGCCAACGCCAGTCTCGGGCGCGCATGGATAAAGTCGTCGCGGCAGAGCCGCTGAGCTGCGAGACGAAAGAGCTGCCGAGGTACGCGGCGATATCTCGCGGCGTGACGCGTCAACTGCGCAGACATTTGTCTTTCGTATCGCAGGCGCTTGAAGTCGATTTGCAATGACACCAAGTACTACGAAGTCGACGAGCGCGAATCCTATTACTCCCCGAGAGAGAGAATTCAGTACCGAGCGGACTACAGCACAATGACCGACACTCAATCCACCGTCGACAGTGATCCGTCTCGTGATAGAAGCTCGACGTACGCCGACGATCGGGTAAGCTTCAAGCTGCTTTCGTGGAAGTTCAGAAAATTATTGACGCTCTGTATCTCTCAAAGGACTCGTACATTTATACGTCGGATAACAACGAGAACCGCTACGATACGCACTTCGCGACTTCCAATTCGTCTCTACCCGACGACTTTGATTTCTCAGAGATGTCGAGCGACAATTCAAGTTGGTATTTTTATCGGTATCGTTCGTATTCATGGGGCTTGAATAATCAGCGTGTCTCCGTCGAAGGTAAGAGAATCGAACTTCGCAAAGCGAGCGAGGCTGAGCGGCTGACCAAGGAAGACAAAATCAAGGGAGACAGCGACGAGAAAGGCTCCAAGTACGAGAAAATCCTATTTCACGACGCGATCTCATCGTCCGAGATCTCGGACAAGAAAACGCGCAAGGGGGACTTTGGCGCGCACCTGCAGTCGAATAAGAAAACGCAAACGAACGTGGAATCGGACGTTTTGCGGAGAGATAAGGTCGACAAGGAGACCGCGAACGCGAGGAAACGAAGTTGCTTGATGCAAGAAAAGTTATCTGATATTGACAGCGAAAAGGCTCGGACGAAGAGCGACGACTTGAGCGATATACAAACGGACAACGGCTATAGGTACAGATCACTGCCATTGACACGTCATGTGTCATTTTTAGAATGTACTTTTCAATTTGCAATTCAGACAAACGGATGGATCGAGGCACAGATGCCTGCCAAGCCAAACAGTTCGTGGTTTTCAGCCGGTCGTTGACGCGAGAGACAGGTAAGACTTCCTTTAGACATGAATTCATCGTCGTTGTAAGCGGCTGTCATAGAAGTAATGCGCGTAGGTCTCGAGTGGCACAAACGAGAGATCAAGGTACTTACGTAAGATTCAAGTCCAAGAAAGTGTGATTTGAACGCTGAATACACATTTCAGTGTGTCGAGTGTTCATTGCTGCGTAAGTTGTTTCAAATGTTGCCCTGTACATAGTCTATATTTTGATAGCGCATGCGCGTTAAATATTATATGTTAGCCTTGTGATTAAAGTGAAAACGGATGCATTGATTATCCTTAAACTTGCGTGTTTCTTTGGACCTTCTCTGAAAAATTCTTTCTGGAACCATGAATTCCATTTTCACTCTGTCGGAAGAAAGATCAACGAGAACTTTTGTTCGCTACGAGCGGTGCTATCTTAATAATGGAAAGGAGAGACGTCAAACCGTCCACAACAAACCTATTAAGAAAAGAATACGGTTTCGCGAGAGTATATCGAAATGATATTACGGATCGTCACAGGGCTTATCCAGGCTCCGCAGTCTTTCTCGTCAAATTTTCGTTTGTTGAGGTCGAAAAATAAGCGACACATCGATCACGACGTCCATTGCCGAACGGCACGTTCGCTTTCCACGATGTAATCGATGAAAAATTGCGCTTCACTCGAATATTATTCACTGTTTTCACGGCTATTATAATCGGCACTTCGTATTATAAAGTGGCCCAATTGATTACTGGCGAAAGGTGTCAGACCAGTGCCACTAATGATGCGCCCTATACGCACTGTTTAGTGAGCAGCAATAGCTTTAGTGAGGAACTCGCATTGCACAATGCAACAGTTTCCGAGAAATCTACAAGCACAACTTGGTTACTTAATTATAGATTTGCGAATATCATAAGCAGTTAGTATGAAAATATGTGACCTTTGCATGATTATATAGAGGGCAATGAGTTCTGTTCATGCTATGTATGATGATCATAAGGAAGTTTCTGATTTATTTATCAAGTTTTCAATAAGTACATTTTTGACCTTCCACGTTTAGTAAGCTATACTTGATATTTGAATGTCACGCGATCCATTGGTATTTTCATGAAAGTAACTATCGCGGATAAAGTTTTTTATAAAACGGAGCTTTCACGCTCCATCGTCGCTTGGATGGTACGCAATATAATATGCAATAACAAATACACCAAATTACTCAATCATAGTTTTCAATATCATGAAAAATGAATATATAGTATTGAGGGTTCGACTGTAACAACTCAGACTCAAGCGTGTACTTCCGAAACTGAATTGTAAGGGTTTTTGCGATCTCAGTAACATCATGGACAACAATCTCAAAGACGGAATGTCGTTTAAAAACTTATCCACGGAGTTTTCAATGCTACTGGCGGTCTTCAGACTTTCCTGCAATAACTTTTCGCCCGCATAGCAGATAATGGCCATCTGCGATATATAGAACGCCATAAATAATGTTAACTTCATTTGCAAAGTAAAATCGCTTGTCTGCGAAATAACAAAATAGAATAGAATTGGTCAATCTCGGTAATAAAGATGTTGAGATGAAACAATGAAGCTTACGTAAATAGCTACAGCTCCCAAAAAGGAAATGCTCATGGCGATGTCGAAATGTTGAAACATAAACACCGTTGAATAATTCTCGCAAATCGTGCGTCCATATTCCAAAACTACAGCATGCCTCATCATTGCGTATCGAAAAGCTTCGTAATTATTTTCTTCCAGCTCGCCGATCAACTGCTGCACAAGTTGTATTTCACTGTACAATCGGCACATGACAATGACGCTACAAATATCATAAGCCAATACAAACACAAAACGTAACCAAAACACCGCGGTTGTGACTACGTAAACCAGATAATACCTGAAACAGTCGGTAGAAATGAAACTGCTTTGCAATTATTTTTTATCATCACGAAATAACAGAGGAACAAAATTACCACGGGCTGGCTTTGGCCCAGTCGGGAAAGGCATCGTTCAGAATAAATTTATCGCCGTGCAACCAACAACTCGCTTGATATAGTATGAGTAATGCGATGTAACATCGAATCAGGACTTTTATTATTTTGCATTGAAAACTGTCCCAATCGTCAGTTATTTTTTCTTCGATCAAAGTTCTTTTCGGAATCGATCTGATGCGATATGTCTTTTGCCAAATTTCTAATGTGCTTTTGCTAAAACACATATTTTCTCAAATGCCATACTAAATGTACTGCAAGTCGAAAGTTGTATTTCCTACCTGGTCCATGTCATCGGCAATATCTTAAACAGGGCAGTTATTGCCGCTAAAAACTCGGCAATAAATCTAAAAAATAATTTTTAAGTGTCCGTAAATTACAAATTGCCATATATTACTAGTTAATGAGCTTATACTACATAATAAATTAAATAAGATAGGTGAAATTAATATTGGATACACTTTTTTCGTATACCCAGGAAAAAAGGGTTACTTTAAAGTATCCTAACTTGGGCTAGATATCATCGAATCAATCCGAATGAGCCCTCATAACCCAAAACATTCTTTACGAAAAGTAATAGCAGGTTGCGCGTAGTAGTCTCGTGTTGGATTCACCCACCTTATATCCAAAAACAACATAAGAAGTTTTATTTAAATATTAGAGATGGAGGCAAAAAAGTTATACTTAGCAATGACTTCTCCATTTGTGTCTCTGTTTATGAGGCTAAATTGAAATCCAAATGTCCCAACGATAATCAATGCTACAAAATATCCAGTCAGCTTAGAATGCTTATTTGACTCAAACTGACCATCTTCGGCCCATAATCCAACAAAGCGAAGAAGAAATAAACTGTGTTTGCATGCAAAGCTTTTTCGAGTTATTGGTTCCGTTGCACCGTTCGAATTGATAACTGACATAGGCAAACTCCTGGGATACACTTCCATCGGTTACGGTCGGTGGTGAATCTTAGCGAAATTGTTTTGCGTATATACGTAACTGTTGCGAATTTAATTTTAACATTTAAATGGTGGCTGTTTCATTTTCGGCCAACGCGTACTGAACATATCAGGAGGCACAGCCAAAGCAAGGAAGGAGTAGTAATTATGAATTAGACAACATGGCAAACGTTGATCGTACAATAAAGTATACATTAATTGCGTAATCCACGTACACTTCAATGAAGGCTGATTGGCGTAGTCTGTTAGGAAGACGAATGATTATTTAGCGAATTAGTCACATATTCAAGTAGCAATAATTAATGCAGAAGAATAACCAAGTGGAAAACATTAGTTCTGCAAAAGTAATAGAGCTGATCAAGTCAGAGATGTTACTTCACTTGAGTTTTAAATTACAAATGAATACACATTTTCAAATGAATATGCCGCAGTGCCCAATTTACTATATAGATCTAACCCTAATTATTAATCACGCAGACATCGCATCCACTCAATGTTGAATCTTGAAAAATGTATATATCTTATTAATGGTTTGGCCATTGAGCATTAATAGTATTATTTAGTTTATATAGAGATACTTATATGAAATGCTACTTATATGAAAATAATTGTCATCCAAATCCATTAGTATATATTAATGATATCTTGAATTCTAAATTAAATTGTAAGGGGTTTTTCTATTCTTAGTAACGTCGTGAGCATCAATATTTCAAAAAAGGAACATAGTTCAACGACGTGTCATGATTTTCAATGCTACTAGTCATTTGCAAGATTTCGTGCATTAACTTTTCGCTTGCAAAACAAATAACAGCCAACTGCGCTTATATAACATCAGGAATAATATTAAATTGAGAATCTAAATAATCAAAAGCTTGGCAAATGCTCGCTGACATTTAGAAATTGATTAATAACCATTGATACTATATAAACCATTGAAAAGTTGTCGCAAACAACAGTGTGCCTCATTATTGCGCATCGCAAAGCTTCGTGATTATTTTTCTCTAACTCGATGATTGAGTGTTGCACGAGTTATAATTCACTGAGCAGTTGACACATCGCGATAAAGCAACAAAACTCAGTAGCTGCTGCGGTTAAGTAGACAACGCCGCAGTTATCACTGTATAAGCCAAAATGGACCTGTAACTTTTAGTGGAAAAGAAGTCAAATTTTCTCAAGTTTTTACCGACACGGAATGACAGAGAAAACAATTATCACGAGTTAAATTTGGTCTGCTCCGAAAAAGTTCTTTTTGATGGAAATTTGTAGCAATTGAATCAGGGGATTATCCGATAAGTCATCGCTGATCCGGTACACAAATGAACTGTGCGTTTTAGTAGTTTGCGCTGCAACTTATCCCAGCCAGCAGAAATTTCTCGTTCCATCGGTGATTTATTTTGGAATCGGTTCGATCTGGTACGTCCTTTGCCAGTTTGTCCAATAAAAGTTCGCTAAAAGAAGTAATTTCTTGCGTAAAACAGAAACCAAAAGAAGGAAATGAAATCATGAATTACATTCGACGCCGCATTAATATAATTAGCAACGTTTTCCAAAGAGTAGATAATGCAGCTAAAAAAGATGCCTAGGTATAATATCTGAACGAAAAATGGAAAAAAACATTCGGAAACATTAGCAAGCATCGTCACTCAAATTTTTTCAATCAATACTCAAAATATTCAATAATTACTCGATGAATTGTATTCAAGTAAAAAGTATTTCAAAAATGAATCTTTTTTTTTTTAATTTTAGGATTCGTAGGATTTAGCTGCACTTTATTACGCATGCATTCGATACACATAAAATTAT
Source organism: Phymastichus coffea (assembly GCF_024137745.1). NCBI lineage: Eukaryota > Metazoa > Arthropoda > Insecta > Hymenoptera > Eulophidae > Phymastichus > Phymastichus coffea. The sequence continues at coordinate 13,852,844 of NW_026706814.1, forward strand.
TTATTGGATTTTAGACTGCCGTTCCAATCAACTTTGTCCACCGTATAAAATGTAAAAGCTTCACGTCTCAACACCTGAAGATTTTTCATAGTCGAATCCCAACACGCGATGTTCAAAGACTGCTTGTTACAGACCTTTCAGTCCCATGAAAATTATTTTCATGTAAATAGCACGACTACTTAATCGTGGATATTTTCTTTTTATTAAAATTTACATAAAACGATTACTATAACTAAAATATTTCTTATACAAGTCAATATTTATCTAACAGAATGTAATTATCACATATTTATCAATGTTGATTAATAAATAGTGAGAGTAGTAAAACGAGCAAATGGTTTACGCGGTTCTTTTTTGTACAACGTAAGTTTTCGTTACTTGGTTTGCGACACTGGCATTCCGCAGCGTGAAAATCAGGTTTCGAGACGTGGCTTCCGAACATGCGTTTAAGGAAAAATGAGCGCGCCAGGCGGTTTTAGACAAGAGACTGGAGTTGAATCGGATCTATGAACGATGGCCAGCGCTGACGAATCGTTGTGACCTCGCTGCATGAAAATAAAACAAGTTCACTTCTTTCTTTCATTGGCATTTCGCCGTGACAGTAAGAGACATGACAGAAGAACCTATTAGTTAAATGGCCTGTTGACAAGATTTTTTCAAATTAGGTAAAACCTCGGTTTCGAACAGAACCGCAACGATTTGACCTCATAATGGTAAAGAAACAAAAATATATTAATACAGAGCATTAGGGGTGGTTCTCCAAATCTCATTCATATATTTATGTCACCTCCATACTTGAAAAACGTGAAGTATGAATACCATTGAAAAATTATCGCCAATCGCGCAGCCGTAGTCCAATATAGCAGAGTGCATCGCTATGGTACATCACAATCATTCATGATATTATTGTTCTCCTTCCATCCGCTGATCAAATGTTGCACAAGTTGTAATTCATTCAACAGTCGGCACGTGGCAATGACGTTACCGCAATGACGTCAGCAAATGTTATAGTTATGTTGCGTAGCATGAACGTCGCAGTTGCGATCATGTAAACCGAACAAAACCTAAAATGTGTAATTGACATGAGGCATGTTTTCGAATTTTGTTTTAACTTCACTGAATGATGGGAACTTATTGCCGTGGATCGGTTTAGGTCCAATCAGAGAAAGCCGCTTACGACGAAAGTTTACCATTCAACCAGGGAATTATTTGATAAATTGTTGTATTTACGATATAAGAGACCAGGAGTAGTCTTATAGTAATTTGAGCTGACATTTAATTATCCCAGTCATCGACTATTTGTTTATCCTTTGGAATCGATCGGTTCTGATACGCCTGTTGTCAAATTTTTAATAAACGTTTGCTACAAGAAAACGGCAGTTCGATGTTATTGGAAAAAAAGAATTTAAAAAGTACATAAAAACTCGTATCGCAAGTGAGATCACGTAACGCAAATATCCGAACAAAAATAACTTTCTGATCAAACTCATTGAACACTCAAAATTAATGTGTAAATTGCTATTCTGATTATCTCGAAAGTTTTTGAAACTTAATTAAAGGTTTCTTCGCGACCAGCCAAAACGTCATCTCAAGATTTTCGAGTTATTTCGAAAAACCCGTCAATTATTCACTTCAATACACATTCATAGCAATGCTAAAAAATGCGATGAAAATGAAAATGTTTAAATTGAAAGCAATCCTGAAAACTCGGCAATTGAAAACACTTGAATCGAAAAATATTTTTACATCGTTCCGATCGTAAATATGTTAAGCGACCTTTGCGGAAGTCTCCTAACTGATAACGAATCAAGAAAATCCCTGTGAATTTATCGCAAAGAGTTTGCGAACTTTCCACTGGTCGATCATCGACGAGAACGAGCTAGATAATAAATGTATACGTCGGGGAAGTCAGTGATTTTCCAGGACACGCAAAATCGGCAAACGCCATAGTACGTTATTGTCGTACGATGCCGCGTATTTTCATTGGTAGCAGCGACTGCTTGAGTTGTTGTCGTTGAAAAGTTTCAGGCGAGACTGTACATTTTTGGGAAATTTCTCAGATAACTCTGTCTCATTGATATTGCACTCGTGCGCAAATTGAAAAGCCGGCGGACAACAGTATCGTCGGCTACGCTTCGGAATCCTCCCGTATCGATGCTTTCCATCGCCACGGGATTTCAGAGAGAAAAAAACACGAGGCGCGCGCGCTCGTACAACTGTTTTCTTTTGTCAGAATGAACCACGCGCGTTTAGTGATCGTAACCTCGTTTCCACGGGCCTTTAAATTCCGAGTGATCAAAAATCATACGTGACTTTTGTCGCAAAGCGGCCGACAGTTATAGTCAGCAGCACTGGTTCGCCGAAGATTTGCACTATACAGCTTGGATGACTCGACATGGCCAAAATCGATCGAGACGGAGCATCGGCTCGAAGCGACAATCGTCGCATGACTGGCAACGTCAACATATACGTTTGCTCGGGAGCCTTCGGGGAAGGGTAAGACTATCGTCGAGAGCGACGGGGAAAGCGGCGTCGGCCAAGCTGCCGAGTCGACCACGATCAATCTGAACATGGCGCGCGCCGCTCCGAGTAAACGCAATTTCGCTCGATTCCGACGCAAATCTGCCGATTAACCTCGCACCACGTTCGCGAGTTATCTAGTTTTTCGACGACGGACAAACCGAGCGAGAACGGCGAGAAGTTAATCATGAGCGCGGGCCTCGGCGGGGCCCAGTCGCACCAAGCGAAGTCTAGGTCGCGCGACGATACGCGGCTATTGGGGACGACCACGAGCGACGGCCGCAGCGATGAGAAGCGCGAGTCATCTGGCATTGCGTCGTGTCGTTGCCCGCAGTACGACGAGAGCGACTTGTGGCTGAGGAACTTGAAAGATAAACGCGAGAGGAATGCCGCGATTGGACGCCAAGCGGGGAAACTGATCGAGCAGCCGAAGAGCTCGCGTAAACACGACGGGTGAGACTCTTGCCGCGAGCGAGCTTTTCAGCCGGAGCTTGCGATAACGCGAAACTCGGCCGTTCCGAGTTTTGTTTTCCCAAAGGAACGGAAGCTCGATTCCGTAATTAATATTTCTACGGTGCCGTTCCGCCGTCATCTCCATTCGAAAATTCACCGCAGGTGGTTCGCTTATTTTCGGCCTAAAACTCGTGTAAACGCGAAAGAGGACGACGAAAATTGTTGTACATGTCCATGGTGAATCTCGCTTTCTTTTATGCATGCCTTTATTTGCTACTCGGCACCTTTTTCAGGGATTCCAACTCGTTGAAAAACAAGGATAGAAAGAATGATTCGAAGAAAGGTAAAGGTGGCGAAAAATTGATTTCTAAGAAGACACGCAAAGACCGTAACGGTGAATCTAAAAGTATGAAAGGTATGTATTGTTTTTGATAAATAATTGAAATAATCTACCTGTCAAACTAAACGGTACTACGAATTCGGTGCAGCTGAACCGACGAAGAAAATGTCAAATGACGTGACTAACGACCCGATAAAAAGCGAGGCGCTAGGCAAAGCTAAACGTTTGCACGAAGAGTCGAAAGAAAAGCACGACCGTGACAGACCAACGGAAAAATCGCCGAAGAAAAAGTCATCTTCGGATCGGATCGATCAGGGTCAGCGGCAACCTAAATCGCAGAAAAACAAGAAAGCTCCGCTTGATGAGAAAGCAACTTTAACGAGGAATGATACGAACAAGGGCATCGAAAACGAAGCTTCAGCAAGAGATGCGACACTCGACGCGTATAAGAATACGAATAAGAAATCTTGGGCAAAGAAGGTAAAAGTAAAAAATAAAGCTCACGCGCGAGAAGACGCAGCGACAGCGCGCAAGTCTAAATCGATTGCGAGAGATCCGAGAAAGGCAAGAGCCGAGGAGGATCGAACCTCGTTTATCGCGAAGCTCGTCAGCCTGTTCAGAAGTAAACGCGACGAGCCGACGGGAGGCGCAAGGAAAGTCAAGGGTAGATGCGACGCAAGTTGCACCGAGTCGCGGCGAACGACCAAAGCTAGCAGGTCCGCTCGACGCAAAGGCAAGAGCAAACGAAGAAAGCACAGACCAGAGCCGGCAGGTAAAACGAAGGGGCAGAAGCCAACGGAAGTTATTAATCCGCGTAACGAATCTGATAACCAGGCAAACGAACGGAAAGCCGCGTCTCGTCGCGCGAGCACACCGAGCCACGGCGAAGAGACGAGTGAACTCGAGGCGACGATGTCGAAGGCCGGCGCTGCGTCGGACAGTCGCGCTACGGAAGAAGCCGCGCTGGGCGACGCGGATCGAACGGACGGTCGCTCGCGGAACTCGCTGCGCGTGTGTCTCTCCTGCCTGTTACCTTCGGGCAGCTGTCTCTGCGGAAGCGAATCTGCCGAGCAGCGCAAGGCGGCGACCGTCGGCCGCGATCGGCGTCGCAGAGCCACGAGCGGCTCCTCGACGCTGCCTTGTCGGAAGCTGAAGACTCACTCCGTGCTGGTCGGCGAGATGCGAGAAAAAATGGGGGAATCCGCGAGGGCACTCGAGCGTGGCTGCGGCCGCGAAGGAAGCCGCGCGAGGTACGGCACGATCGCCCCGCGCGCGCGCATACAGGACGCGCAGCCAAGCACGCGTTGTCTTTCTCGAAGGTGTGCGCGCCGTCGCGAAGAGCGCCGCTGCGACGCCGCCGATAAGAAGCCACGAGCCAAGTGTTACTATTGTGAAAATCCGCCTCGCTGGTGAGCGGTTTTTTTGCCACGGACGAAAAGGCGCTTGGCTTGTCGCCTGTAATCGCGAGGTCGCGTTGCAGGTGTTGCTGCTGCGCGTCGGGGCACTAAGGCTGGCCACACGTACGTCCACGGCTCTCATTCGATCTGTTTACGATTTCCACGACGACCCAGCAACCAAAGCCGCAGGCAGCGTGAAAAATCCGCCGAGGACGAGAGAGAGAGAGAGAGAGAGATAAAGATTCGACGCATCAGCACCGAAAACATCTTTATCGCGCGCGAGCGTATCTTCAAAACAAATCGCCGTGCCCCGTCATCAATCGACGATTCGTACGATGGAAATTGATAGATTCTTGTTTTTGCAATCGTGTGCTCGCTCGCGTACATTGCGTAGATGGATCTGGCGCTAGATTATTTGGAATGCGCCCCTTTCCCTCGAGCAAGTTCTACGTCCTTACTTGCGATCGTTTCATGATAATTTGCTATTCTGAACCGACGAAGTGCGTCTTTGATTCTCCTCAGTGCAATATACATACTTTTTTTCTAATGGTTCCGTCGACTCCACCGAGGGCGCGAGACCAACGTTGCGTAGAATCGCGCGTTCCGACCGTTCGCCAACCAACGCACGGAAAGATAAAAGTAATCTCGAGTCACCTGCTTTCGTTGACGTTCAATGAGCCGCGGAGAATTCTGGAATCGACGTCGCTCCTTTCCGAATAACTCGAGGCGGCGCGAAGATCGTTCCGCGATTGGTTGCAGCAATACGATCAATTTTCAATCCCCGAAGACGGCCGTGCACTTGTCCATTCGCGATTTCAAAATTGCCGTTCGAGTAACGAAAACCGTGCAAAGCACGTATCCTCCAACGCGTACGATACCTTTGACACCAACTACTACGTGAACAGAAATACAAACCAAAAACTGTGTCAACTTACACAGTAGAAACTTACACACTATGATCGTCAATTGAAGAGAGTTCAATGTCTGTGAACAACATTATTTTTATTAGGCTAATTGTTACGAGTTTTATAGAAAATCATATTTCAGAATTGCCTTGCAAGCTATTTGCAGCTTTCTTGTTTTCGTCGCGCTCTATAGTCACCGACTATACGAAGATAACGAAACTTTGGATCTCGACGCAACGAGAAAATTCTCGTCTGGAACGAAAAATAAGGATTTGGGCAACAATTCAGCCATCGTCGCGCGTAACCCAAATTATATTTGCATCAAAAGTCCTTCGAGAAACGAGGTTAGATTTGGAGAAATGACAATTGGACGCGCCGACGTCGATAATATGAATGAGTCAATGGAAATTCACACAAACGTAGGATTAAAATTGAGGAGAACTATGCAACAGGAATTTTCGAAAAATCGATAAAAATAACAATACAAACAGCGATATCTTGATCGGGAGCACATCGAAATTTTAAAGCCACCGTTGATAAACAAGCATTGTTGACGATGCTCGTGACGCATCGCGCGACACGAGCCGGCGTCGCTCTCAACGCGGAACACCTGGCAACCCAAAGTACATTGTTATTGCATCGACGTGATCGCACGTGCGTTCGTTACGAGTGCGTTACGGAGGAAAAAAGAAATATCCTGACTGGCTTTTCCGTTCGCTGGGCGCAGAGCGACGCGCGAGCCGCGAGCCGCGAGCCGCACCGGTCTCGATAGAAATCGCTCGTTATCGTTTGCCTTAGATCTGGCAGCGGCAACTCGGCGGCGGCGAACGCGAATCGAGCTTCCGTCGATTCTTTTCCGTTCAGTCCAGGAGTCGGCTTCGCGCGGCGCGAGCGTCGGCGCGCTCACCTGCGCCTCGAGCTCGGAGGGGGCCCCCGAATGTGCCGCGCGTAACGCGCGATCGGTCGGCCGGCCGGCCTGGGAAAAAAGCGCGAGCGCGCCGATAGCGCGCGGAGTAGGGGGATTCGGTATCTCGGCGCGCGGCGCCTGGTGCGCGCATAGGGAGATTTCTGGCCACGCGCGCGCCGCAGTAGTACGCGACACGCGGTACTCGTGGCAGTACGCACGGGAGAAGAAGAAGAAGAAGACGAGGAGGAGGAGGAGGAGGGTGAACACGCTCGCGGCAGCATCGTCTGGCAATCCGGGATGGAGAGGAGCCTCTTTGGCGGCGGCGGCAAGTCGATCGCCTTCGGCGAGCTGGTGGAGAAGCTGCGCGAGGCGTTCGCCACCAACGACGTCGACATCGACCACGTGCAGGACCTGATGGCCAGCTACAGGAGCAACCCGCAGGAGTGGAGGAAGTACGCCAAGTTCGATCGGCACAGGTCAGCCACTTGGATCGCTGGATTCCGCGCGTTGCGCCTAACGGAAGCAATTTTATCGGCGCGGCGACTGGCATTTTCGCTGGGAGCGCGCCTGCATCCGACGCTCTTGGCCGGCCAGCGTTCTCCTTGGACCGCGGAGACGCGCCGCGCGGGGTTCACTTGGGGTTATCTGCAGTCGTGCAATATTTACTTTGGAGGTCGGCGAATGAAGCGCGCCGCTCGCCTGCAGCGCGATCGATTATTGCGCGTCGATATCTTGCCAATCGTGGCGCTCTCGGCCGAGCGCTTGACGCTGCCGTCGCGCGATAACGAACGATCGATCGCTCGCGTCGCCGGGCTTCGGACTCGTTAGCGAGCTAGACGCAGCTGCCGTGCGCGGGTAATCGTAATCTGGACATGTTAATGACGCGTGATACGGAGCGCTTGCCGATCGCGTTCGGCAGCGTCTTTCGCGTTTCAATGCTGCTGCGAATAATAATTGAGAGATAGCGGTGCTCGCCGAGAGTATTGTTATGGAAACGATACACCATTTTTTACGTCGGGCTCCTTCCATTCGCTGCGCCAACGCGTCATCGACTGCTGATGAAACATTCCGGGCTGATTTCGTCTGCGAGCACCTTGCCCGCGGTTGCGCCAATTCAGAGGGCAAGGCTCGAGCAGCGTTCCGAGCGGCGAAATCGGCGGAACCCGATAACCGAGACTGAGCGCACTCCGCCGATCCAAGAGGGACAAAGAAAGTAGGGGATCTTCGATTCGATCCGAAGACGAATCCGCCGCCTGCAGCCGCGCCGTGCCGGAAATTTCGCAAAATCGTTGCTCCGTTGTCGTCGAGTCCGCTGATTTTCGCAAGTTGCCTGTGCGACGGCGTTAAGGCAACGAGTGGCGTCGATCTCCTGTCGTAGGTACACGCGGAACTTGGTAGACGAGGGCAACGGCAAGTTCAACCTGATGGTGCTGTGTTGGGGCGAGGGCCACGGTTCGGCGATCCACGACCACGCCGATGCCCACTGCGTCATGAAGGTCATCCACGGCGAGCTATGCGAGGTAATTGTTCGTTTGTCTCTGTCGGCCGGCCGAGATACCGAGACTCGAGCGCTGATCCGCGAGCATTGCGATTCTCAGACCAAGTACAAGTGGCCAAAGAAGTACATCGACGACGAGGGCAACGAATGCCAGGGCGAGATCGAGGAAATCGAGAGGAGCGTGTACGGCACCAATGACGTGACGTACATCAATGGTAACGTCCCGACTACGGGCCCCCCGGTGGCTCGCACCGACGAATCACACTGCAGCAAACCTTCCGACCGACTGCTTTCAGACTCGATTGGCCTGCATCGCGTGGAAAACTTGAGCACGATCGACACGGCCGTGTCCCTGCACTTGTACTCGCCACCGTTCTCGGAGTGCTCGGTGTTCAACAAGCGAACCGGTCAACAGTCCAGAGTCAAGGTCACGTTCTGGTCGAAATACGGAGAGCGTCGTAATAGGGTGAGCTTTGCGAACAACAGAAAACACGATAGCACGCATGCGCTTCTAATCGACGTCGCATTTCCGCAGGAAATCCAAGAAACCAGAACGCCGGAGGATAACTGAAACGAGCTCCACGTTTTCGGATGCATTTCTTTTTTACCTGTCAATGTGATAATACTGTAAATAGGAATACTCCTTGTTTCTCTCTCTTCTTAAGTACTACTTCTAACGAGATTAATTTTAATCGATTTTAACATTTGTCAACCCTTTTATGGAGATTTTAATCATGCGACCTTTTCTTCTCGACCGATGTGACTGTACGTTGATTTTTCTTGATAATAGATGACAAGTTTTGTAGTGTCAAACAGAAACAAGTGTGGCGACCTTCATCAAGTACATGAGAATATCCAGATAAGACCTCTCACGTGTCTCATTTCCAAGGCACAATATATATCATACGTGGCACTTGATTGTTCGATTGACAATTTAATTCGGCCGAATAATGTCTTCGGAGAATAACAGCCCAAACAATTGAATCAGGAAAGCAATTTTTTTTAGTTGCATTATCATCGTTCGATGCTTTTTATCGCGAGCTTCTTTATTATGATCTTAAAGACGATAGACGCTTATCGTTTATTTTCGTGATTTCTTCTGGGCGATTTGCAAATCAAAGAGACCGACGATAAATTATCGTGCCGATTTTCTTAATTACAATAAACGGACATAAACGGACCTGTATCTCGGTCCTGAAATATTTTTCGGTTTTTCAATGCTAACCACGGCAAAACCTTAAAATCCTGTGTTTAAATTTAAACGTTTTAAGTGTGCAATTGTGACGTCACCCATAAGAAATACATTGTCGCTGAATTTAAACGTTTAGAAGTGTTTAAAATTGAGGACAATGTATTTCTTATGGGTGACGTCATATTAAACGTTTAAATTTAAACACATGGGTTTACCCTGAACGTCGTCAAACGAAACATGAGCTGGCATTTGTTTCCTTGGGGGGAAAGGTTATCCCCATTGTTATGTCTAAGCGAGGAGATGTTATGGCTAGACGTATTAATGTTTAAAATACTGTCGCGTTGGTAAAAGTTGGATCTTAGTCAGGAGTTAAGCGGAGGTTGGTTAAAGGGATAGCGCCTTTATTATATGTAGTATGTTTAGGTAGATAACTTAGTTTCTTACCTTGTTAGGACAGGATTTCAGAAGAGATTTTACCAAACAGTCTCAGGTGTTTGCACTTTATTAAGATTTATTGTTGAAAGATAAGTTTATAATGCGTAGCTAAGAATAATTCCGGTTACGAGTAGCCGTGTAGCGAAACTTAGAAATAACTAAATCAGTATAAGTACGAGTATGAGTATTAGCTTGAGTCTAAGCTGCCGCGGATCCTGATCCAGCCTTTTTATACCATAGGCTGATGTGCCCCTCCCCTTGTTTTTGCCAAATTAATATGCGGTGAGTAATGTTCACGGAAATATTATGGAGAACGTGCTTAGCCTAATCTATCTCGCTAGATAGATGTACAAATGTTCCCGGGAGGGTTGATACGATAGGAAGTTAAATAACTGATACCCGATTAGTTTGATACACCTCGCTTGCATATCCTCGATCTGAGTTTTACGCGTGCGCGCGCATTTATGACATTTACCAAAATTAAGTACGGAGCTTTCGTCAATTATAAGTCGTTATGTCACGGCTTAATGGATTACAACAAAACATACCTCTAGAACTAAATAGAAACAACCATCCAAATTTTCCTTAATCATCTCCTTTTTTTCAAATCTTGCTTTTTGATGAAAATTTGTAGATGCAAACAATTGAAAAATACAAATTGAAATGATAATTACAATAATAGAATAAAAAAGACACGACAACAGTTATTCGTCATACATGCAAATGACAGCGCACGTGCTGACAGTAGCAGACGACAGTCAGCTGATGCATACAACTCGCAAGCCATGCAAACATATATTAGCGCCTAAACAACGCACTAACTTCGTTATTTTCTCTGAATCGCAATTAAAAAGTATACGTTGAGCCACGTCATAATTATTTAATTTTGAGCAAAGTAATCGTGGATGATCATGACGACTGCCCCGTGGACGCACTTGCAGCGCGTGCAAAGGCTTTACAAAGTTGTTTTGAGGTTACATCGAGGCTTGCCTACGGAAATCAGGGAATTGGGCGATGTTTACGTCAAGGACGAGTTTCGCAGACACAAGCACTGTAATCCCGCCGAGGCTAATGTGTTCCTTAACGAATGGGCTGTGAGTTTAATTCAACTTTTTTTGTTGTCTTTTAGAGGTTACGCCATTCGTGTCAATCTCTTTTAAGTGACTTCAAAAGTGTCTATTAGCGACTTATTGACATTTTACTTAATATTGCATCGTCTAATATTTAACAAGTAGTTGGACACAATACATTGTTCGATTTTAATACAGGACTATGCAATTAATTTATCTGAGCAATTGGGTTTACGAGGACCTAAAACAGCAAAGACTCTTGGGAAACCATTAGATCCAGAAGATTTAAATAAATTAAGAGATGAACAAGTTCATCAATTGTACGAGTTGATGATCCATGCAACAGGACAGGCCAAGGAAGATGATGAAAAAAAAGATAAACAAGAAGAAGGAAAGAAGACCTGACCCTTTGCTTGCTTAAATTTAGATTCAAATAATAGGACTATTTTAATGAAATGAGTTGAATAATTTTTGTTGATCATATATTTCAAATAGTTCTAAAGTTTGTGTTTACAGAAAAGTTAATAAATATGAATTCATTCAATGTAATTATTTTATGTTGGTGGTGCCATCTGTTTAATAATTAATCAATCCTGTACGCTCTACCACATGGCTAAAGTCTAACCATGCTGTCAAATTACTCAAGTTGAAGTTTCATTCTTTTGTAATTTTATACTTGTGACAAAATATATGGCTGTGAATGATATGTACATAGTTAATAAATACACAAGTTGACCATTACTCAACTTTAAGAGCACTTAAATATTTAAAGCTTATTTATTTTTAAGTAGTTTTGTTATCTTATGTTGGAAAAAAGTATTTTTAAAACTACATCTAAACCTCAGTACATTGTTGAAGTATATCTTGAAATATTTAAATATTTAAATATTTAAAAATGAGGACATGGAGAGAATCAGCCAGTTTGATTATAGCTGCTCGAAATGGATTAAAAAATACCCAGTTGGTTAATATCATAGAAGTCATTTTCTGTAGCTTAATTAATCATAACAACATTTTATTCATTATAAAATGTCAGTACTTCAATCAAGATTTATTATTTCAGTTTGATTATAATCTATTTCTTCTAAAAAGACAAAGCAAAGGTACTTTTGGTGGTACTATGGTTTTTCCTGGTGGTGTGATTGAGCCTGCAGATGCAGATTTGAAATGGCAAAATTTGTTCAAGCACTATAGTTATAATGAATCTAATTTCAAATCTTTACTTCCAAAGAGTGCAAAAAGACCAGAAATATTTCGTAATGTACAAAATGAATTGCCTAGAGAAGTTTCTTTGAGAATCCGTGCAATACGAGAAACATTTGAAGAATGTGGAATACTTCTGTGTACTAATGCACCTGATAGTACTACAACAGAAAAAATTGTTGATCCATTTAAATGTAAGTCCATTAAAATATGACATTTTTACATTAAATTTGGAATATTATATTTTTTCAGTATCAAAAAGTGAAATTGAGTTTTGGCAGAGGAGGGTACATAGTAGTCCTAAAGAATTTTATGTAATGTGTGAAAAGCTGGACTGCTATCCTAATATATGGGCATTATATGAATGGGCAAATTGGCTTACTCCAACTATATTTCCAGTTTCTATGCGCTTCGATACAGTTTTTTTTTTCACTACTCTATCATATATTCCTGATACAAAAATTGAAATGAATGAAATTCATGAATCTATGGTATAAAGTTTAGCTTTTACATTTCATTCCAAGTAAATATTTTGTGAATATATATTTTATTTCAAGTGGGCAACTCCAGACTCAATAATGGCATCTCATTTAACTTCATTATTACCACCTCAACGATATGAAATTACAAGGATATCAAAGTACAAAAAATTAGATAATTTATTCAATTATGCAGTTGAGCAGTCAAGAAATGGCATAGAAAGATTTGTTGGTGTAAGGCCTTTACAATTTATTGCACTTTTATCAGCTTATATACAACATTTTTTAATACAATTAAAATTTATCAAATTATGGTAATTATAAAAAAAAGCTATTTAAAAAAATCTTATAAGAAACCTATTTAAATGATAAAATTTATGAGAAAGAGTCTGTAAAATTAAACTTTAATATTTGTCATTGTATTTTTTAAAATGAATAATGGAATATTTTATAAATTTTACGCAGGTGAGAGTATTATTAAGCGATGGAATTGTTCATGTACTACCAGGTGATTCAATGTATCCTGATAAAGTAGAATTACATACTAAACAATTAATTGATAAGTCAACAATGACGATCAAAGAATTTCGTGATATTGCTAAAAAAATTCATCGTATAGAAATTCCAGAGTATAAGGATATGGTCTTGAGTAAATATTAAGTCAAGATAACTATGAAAAATATTTGTTATATAATTATATTTTCAAATGTTAATTTTTATATTAAATCGGAATGGTACGTAAAAAATGTTGTTTTTATTATATATACCTGGATAAATAATGTAGGTATATACAATTTTTTAAGAAAATAATTGAACTCTCTTTAATCCACGTAAATAATTTCTTACGTTGTACTGATATTTTTAGACTGTTGATTATTGTGCTTAGAAATTATATATGCGATGTCAATAAAAAATATACCTCTAACATGCGCTATAAGTCATTTATTCCTTTATTTTTATTCAAGGAGATTTTAAATTTAGCGCGCCGGTAATTTGCTGTCATACTATTTCTTTGAAAGTCGTCTCGTCGATAAAACAGATTTCTTTTGTCAGCGAAAATCAATAAAGAAAAGCGTGGAGGCCGCGGAGGTGTGTGAGCAAATTTTTGTGTGCAAAAACGCCAGGTCCAAGTCAAGCGAAAAGAAAATTATCAAAGTTTGTTGATTAAATTTTTCAGACAAGTCTGCACTTGGGAAACTTGACAGCCTCATTTATAGACTGGAAAGAAGACAGATTGTAATCTCACGGAGTTTTCGGCTATTGAACATCTTACAATTTCTTTAGGAAAATGTCTACTATTGTAGATGAGAGGTAATATTTTTAAGATATTAGATACTATTTACTAGAAAAATATAGCAATTGTTTACTTTCTGATTTATGATCAAAATATTGCAATTGTTTACTTTCTGACTTCGGAATTTGTAGGGTGACTGATGAAATAGAAGCTCTGAAAGCTATCCTCTTTGATGATGAGTTGAAAATTGTAGAAAATGAAAGGTTTGTTGATTTTTACTGAAATATTTTTTATTTTATATTTCAATAAGCATTTTTTATTTCAATAGGATGAGTCTTTCTTTTATATTTACATTTTATACATTTTACACTGATATTGAATTGACTCAAAAAACCCTTTAACCTTCTTAATTATAGTTCAAAAATAACAATAGTTTGTATAAAAAAAATATTTTGATATATTAGAGTAATTTTGGCTTACTTATGAAAAAGTATTTCTCTTGTAAGGTATTTATTATTATCAACATCTATTTATTAATTGAGCTTTGATTATTATATAAATATGTTCAAAGCAGATTGTACACAATCTATCAGATTATGTATGTAAACAAAAGTTTTGGTTACATTAATTACAGTAAGTCATGGTATACAAACAATTGAATTTGCATTAAGTATATATTTTTATAGTATCATATTTGCTTTTTATATTCATTCATAGATATTTAAACAACTTTTTTTATTATTTGTTGTTCGCCATGTATTACAAAATTTATAAATAAGAATTTTGTTAATTTCTGAAGGGGTGAACCAGAATCTATTGAAACTTTAGTGTTTCCATCGACTGGAGAAAACTCCGAGTCTCAATATGTCTGTGTTAGATTGGTGGTCAAGTTATTACCTGGCTATCCAGATGTACAACCAACTGTTACTTTAAGAAATCCTAGGGGTTTAGATGAAGAAACTATCAAGCAAATTCAACTAGATACTGATGCTAAGTGTGCTGATTTTCTTGGACAGCCTGTCATGTTTGAATTGATTGAGGTGATTTGCAACCATTTGGATATTCAAATTATTTATAAAATTGCATTAAATGTAATTTGGTATAAAATTCTAGCTTGTCAGAGAACATTTGACATGCAGCAATCTCCCAACTGGTCAATGCGCAGTTTGTCTGTATGGTTTTCGCGAAGGAGATGAATTTACTAAGACAGAGTGTTATCATCATTTTCATTCTCATTGTCTGGCTGCTCACGTTGCAGCATCTGAGCGATATTATCGAGAAGAACAAGAGAAATTGCCGCTCTGGCAACAGGACACTAGCAATAAATTTCAAGTAAAGATGGCGCATTTGTTTACAAATTTACAATGACAAATAATCATAATTTTTTTTATCAATTATATAAACTTTTACTTCTCAGGCTCTCTGTCCTGTCTGTCGTGAATCCATTCAATGTGACGTTAGCAGTCTTATTGGAGCACCACCACCAATCGACGTTGAGACCGCAATTGATTTCTGTGTCACCCAGGAGTTGCTCGATATGCAGCGTCAGATGGCGGAACTTTATTTGCGCCAGCAGCAGAAAGGTGGCATCATCGATCTTGAAGCTGAAGAGACGAAATTACTCGTGACTACTGAGAACGATGCCGATGAAGTTATTGAGCGACCAAATCCGCCTGGTCCTAGTCTTAATGCCATTGCTAATCAACCATCTCAAGTGGTAATTATTACTTTTTTTATATATATAAATTCTATATGAACATGACGTTTGGTTTTTATTTTATCTTATTCTTGTAAAGCTGTGAAATTCATTATGATGGTTTTATGAAAAAGTTTTATCTCGCTGTAAAAAATTCTTTATTTTAATGACTATAAAATAAAATAGGTCATTGAATAAAATTGACAGTAGATATTTCCCACATCACTAAACTTCATGCTCTTTTCCAGCAACAATCAAAACAACAGCAACAGCAGCAGAAACAACAAAGCCAGAATAACAACAGCGAATCTCATAATCATCACGGCCGACATAATCATTACCATCGTAATCATCGTGGTCGTGGCAAACCGCACACTCGTCGCTACTTGGAACGTCTTCGCCAGCATGAGACAGCTCCCAGATGACAATACGCTGTCGCTGATCGGTTAAGCACGACGACGACGACGACGCTGATAACCATAATATTTAATAGTTTAATTTCTCTTAGCAAGTGTAATGATGTTCTCCCTCAAATCACTAAGTTCTTAACGAGCTTATAGGTATTGCTGCATAGCAACATTCCCATAGCTACGGTGTATAATGTGGGACGTGTTGGTCATCATCACATTGCCTCATCGATAAATAGCTGACCGTGAATTTTCATTTTCTTCTATTGGCGGAACGTGAAGTCTTGACGTTTGCGTGTCCTCCTAGTTTTCTTTGTTTTTCTATTTAATAGATAGTTTCCGTGTCAGATATATATCTCATGACTTTGATGTATAATCAAAATAAAGGCGTGCAAGGCGAATTCGAAAATGGTTGAAAATGTCGTTTGGTTGAGGAACAATCGGCGATGTCGTTTAATGATGTGCTCTTTCTCGCGACTTTCTTGGGACTGTATGTATACACGTAAATTATTTCAAACTGTGTCTCTCTTTCTTTCCTCTGTCTCTGTCTGTCCTGTCTTCTCTCTCTCTCTCTCTCTCGCTCTCTCTTTCTCTTTCTCTCTCTTTCTCTCACTTTCTCACTCTCTCATTTGCTATATCTACGTTTGGGAGATTCAAATAAAAAATTGGTGACTGAAGAGAAGATGAATAGTGATTGTCAATTATAAATTTATTAAAAAAGAATTTTTACGCGTTTCACGCATGTTCCTCCGATTGTTGAGAGCAGTTTTTTCAATTTAAGTAAGAATCATACGTGTGAAACGACTGTGATTTGATACTTTCTTACGATCTTAAAAAAATGAATTAAAAAAATTAATAAATTAAAAATTGCACACGCGTCGAACTTTTGTTGAGATACGACGTTTAAAAATCAAACGTATTAATGATGCGAATATTAAAATATGAAATATAGCCAGCGTAATTAGTATAATTTCTCGTTGTTTGAACTATGTATGCTTGACTGTGATATTTTTAAGTCAGACTTCCTTTTGCTTGAGTACTTTTTATTTATATTTTTCTAACGATTTTTCATAGTTAATAAATAAGTTAATATAATTAGATTTATGGTTTTACATTGTAAGTTAATTACTTTTTAATTTTTATGGCTGACTTTCCAAATCACTTAACGATGTTTAGTGAAGAATGGTTTAATTAACGGAAGTTAACGATCGTGAAAAATCAAGAATTTATTTATTTCAAAATACTAATTGCTATTCTATTATTTTAAAGTTGAAAAATTGTTATTAATAATCATAAAGGCGTCATTAAAATCATACTTACATCAGATTATCTTAATTACTTATTTTAACAGTGAAAAATAATTATTAATCAAACTTGCATAAACAATTAATGAAACTAAACTTCAATTAAATCTTTGTTCCTCTTAACATTGAATTGTGATATTTAAATTTATGAATCACATTATTAGTAAGCGGGACAATGTACGAGAAAGTAATCAGTATGATAATTGTAACAAACACCCCATGATGTAATACACTCCCATTTTATATACCGTGCCATAAATGTTGCCAAGGATAGAAACAATGAATTTAAGTTTATGAACATCATTTACATCTAACCTCTGCTTATAAATGTTGCTTCATTATCCAATCCCCAATACCTCAAAAGAATGCTATCTCAATTTAAGAAAAACTCATTACTATACGTAGATTGATAGAAACAAATAGGATATTCATTATAACGTGAAGTAAAAAACATAGAGCTTGAAAAATTATTCAGATTCTTTTCAAGTATTAATATTTAATTTATCTTGAATGCTTACTGATAATTTGTATATACATGATTAATGCCCTTCTTATTTTGTTCGTGTAAGAGCTTTGTAAAACTATATCGTATAACTTTTGAAGGCAGGTTGTTAAGAACTTTGGTGTGAGTCGTGTTCTTTCATATAAAAAAAGATTTATTGTTACAGAATTCTTTGTAAAAATTTAATACTGCGTTTATTTTGCACAAAAAGGAACGGAAAATAAGTACACGAACGTAAAAAAACACTGTTTGGTTCACTTTACACTTTTGTAAATGTACCTGCCACCATAGGCAAAGCCATATAGATTGTACACAAATGTCTTACGGCAATATCTCATCGTTACCCGATGGAAACTCTGTATAACCAAGTTTTAAGTCTAATAAATATAAAATAAAAATGTCGCACATATATGATGGCTGTGTTATTCACTTACAACATTCGTTGATTTCTCTTTTGACAAATACTACATTATATATATTTATAGATGAGAAATTGAATCTCATCTTTGCTCAGACATATTTTTGTTATCGTTTAAACCGTTGAAAACGCAAATAAGCATAAATAATTATCATTTATAAATGAACTTGAAATAACGCAAATGATTAGAACCAAAAAGACGAAAAACGATAAAATTATCAAAGAAAAACAACATTTAATAACAAAATTAATATTAACAATTTTTTTCAAAAAAAAATAAACGAAATTATGAATCACCCAATAACGAAAGTACATTTGTATCAAGAACATTCGAAATTTATGTATCTAAAAACACTTACACCTGAAAATCCGAACAATAACTACAGTATGCATATATTGCACCTTGAGTAGAATGTAAAGTACTACGGCACAACACGGTTATAAAAAAGAATTTTTATAACTGTTGTGTAAAAAATATTCTATATATTATGCATCTGACGATCACGTGACTTCTACAACAGGGAACTACGTTTTACTACTTTACAAGTTTGTAATCACGAGCATATTATCACAATTTTTTTAATACAATCACCTTTATCTTAATTAAACGAAAAATCATTATACGATTAAATTATAATTTTATGTTTCTTCTGAAGAACATAAACTCGATGCATTTTCCTACGATTGTGGCAAAAAATGTTTAACAATTTAGCAAAGGGGATATTTGGCAATTTCGAATTATTCATAATATGAGTTACGCAATTGAGCGACCGTCGTTCAACTTTGCATGAAGTTTGTCAAGCTCATGTTGTATCGGCTGCCAGAAATCTTTACTTCTCGAAAGCACGTCGTTGATGGTGTTGAGTAGTTCTGAATTCAACGGAGATGGTGACGGGATGTTGATAGGTGGAAGGCTCAAAGTACTGTTGCTGTCGGCGTAACCTTCGTCAAAGCTTTCTTCTAATATCTTTAAGCACTTTTCGTCCTAGGGCAATTTTTATTTGAGTTGACGGTTTAAAACAAAATTCTACTGTGACAACTTACTTTACTATTTTCAAGAACTTCTTTCGTGTGCTCCTTCATAAGAAAGCCAACTTTATTTTTCTAAAATAATTATTCTCATTGCAATTACACCAAATAAATATTAGTCAAAAGTATGCTCAAATTACCTTAGCAAGAATCCTGTGTCGATTTTGTTCCTGACATAGCTGCTTATGAAGATCGTTATTTTTTCGTCTCTCCTGTCGGAGTCTTCGGAATAATGAAGCATTTGCCGAGTATGACAATGACTTGAGTCGTTTATTTTTCTCGCAAACATCTTGCATGTCATTCAGCTTCTCTTCCAGCACGGAATTTCGATTTTTCAACAATTTATGTTGAGCTAACATTTTAGTAAGCTGCGAACGTAACTGCTCTATTGCATCTTCTACCTTTTAATAGTATTGAAAAGATTAAAAAAATTTTGAACGAAATAAACACAATTTGACTTACTTGATCGCGTTCCTGTTTAGCCGCTAGTAATTTCATCTGAGCAGTTTCATGTTCAGCTCTGAGTTTTTGCACCTCAATATTGGCTTCTCTGTGTCTGTCAGCAAGTTCAGCTCTTTCCTGTTGACACCTCGTTAGACTTTCCTCCATGGCAGACTGCAGAAGCCTTTGTTTGCTAAGGCTACTCTCGACTGAAGCTCTTTCCACCTCGGCAGTCATCAAACGTTGCTCGAGTGTACGAAGTTCAGCTCGAGCGTCTTGTAGTTCTTCTTCGACGGTCTCCAATCGGTGTGATACGTCCTCATAAAGACTTATTGACACTGTTTGTTGCTGTGGTGTGGGCAATGAATTGATGCTCTGTTCGGAAAATTATGTTGAATTAAAAAAAATATTCATTTTCATTATTTACTGGATAGATTGTATTAATTAAAATGTATTACCTTACAGCTATTTTCTTTCAATTTTAAGTGCTCAATCTTATCTTCCAGAGCAATCTTATCTCTTCTATGATTATGCACAGTAGTCAAATAGTCATCATTCAACTGTTTCCATTTAGCTGTAATATTAACTAACGTTTGATGTTTTTGCCTTAGCATACTTTGATAAGTATCTATTTCAACTTGCAATGATCTCTTGTTAGCTTGCACCTCATGCATCTGTTCTTGATACCATTTTGTTGAATTCTCAACTGTAACCAACTGACACTGAATATCTTTAATTTGGTACTGTAATTTTTGTCTTTCCTGCACAGAGTTTTGAACTTCTACATATAATTCCGCTATCTTATTCTTTAATCCTTGATTGGCAGCATTTTTAACATTCAGTTCTAATCTAGAATTTTCTAAGTCTATTCTCAAACGCTCATTATCTAATTCTAATGCAGCAAGTCGCTTTGACAACTCTGAGTTTGACACATCTGGCGTAGACAAATGATTGAGTCTGAATTCATCTGTTATTATTTGTAGTGAATCTGCAGATGTTACAGAGTCTAGTTCACATCTCGAGGAATCTGAACCAGCACTCATTTTGATTATTGTAGACGTTTATCTAAAAAATGATTTCATTAGAATTTATTAATGAAACAACCAAAGAAAACAGTCTATTCATATTTGTAACTCAAAAAGTTGTAATTTAAGAATTAATATGTCAAGATACATCCAAAGTACTGTACCTTTACACTATAAAAATAGAAGACTAGCTTTGAAATAAAACTGAATTACAGTTTCCCACTATGAGATGATGTCACTATACGTAAATTTTGGTTAAAAAAAGAAATGCAATTAAAAAAGAATCGTTCATCTTTCTATTACTGAATGTCAAGCTCATTTTAAAAATAACCACCTGCTGCGAATCATCTCTATTTTGGTACACTGTTTAACCATAATTCCGTAGATTCCCAGAATTCTGGTGAAACTTCGCTAATTTAATCTGATGGCTACTAAACGATGCAAGATCCATTAGATAATTGAACACGGTACATGGCATCTCAGAAACAAATTACACGAACGTACGTATGCAATATACGCATACGGAGATAATACGACGAAAATAGACGCGAAGTTGTGCAGAAATTCATTCAAGAGACGTAAGCTTCGGTTCATTTGCCGACGATATCGATGTTGTTTTTTGCTACAAACGGTATATTTAAAATATAACAAGGCCATTGATATTTCAAATTATATCAATTTGCCAAAACAGTTTTCACGTTTTTATTTCAATTACATTGTATAGATCTATTCAATTAACTCATTTACTATGGAATGAACGCGGCGAACAAACCTTATATGAAGCGGGAACCAGTAGATAACCTGAAGGCAGTCAAGTAGTCTGGTAGTAATCCCGAAGCAAGCTATTCGATTTGGTGCAGTATTGTTGACAGTGAACAGAGCTATTCAATTCGGCCCAGCAATGGGCTGGGACAAATAGTGAATGATATTTATATCGCTGCTGAATTTGATAACCATTGAGTGCTCTTGAAAAAGTTGTAAACATCATTCTGAACAATATTATTCTTTTATTGTATTGGATTTATTTCCAAGAAATAAATCTGTTTGATTGGTTTTTAGTTTCTAACCTGAAACTGAAAATTTTAATGAAATTATTATAACGTAATTTCTTACTGCCCAATAATTATAATAAAATTACTTCATAATGGCTGGAAGTAGTTCAGATGATGAAAAGGAAGTAGAAAGACCTTTGGTTGCTAAAACGGCTGTAGACTTACAAAGGTTGAAACTTCAAAAATTAATGAAAAATCCAGTAAGCACTGACAAACAAATTTTATTACCTATCTTTATGAAGAAATAAGAGTAATCTCTATATATTTTATTTGAAGGAGAAACCAGTGGTGATTCCAGAACGTCCAAAACCTAAAAACAATCCTTCGGTACCTGAATTTGTGCGTAATGTTATGGGTAGTAGTGCCGGAGCAGGAAGTGGAGAGTTTCATGTCTATAGACATTTGAGAAGAAAAGAATATGCAAGACAAAAATGTATTCAAGAAAAAAGTCAAAAGGTAAATTAATGTTTGTCAAGGAAAATATGAAATATTTTTTAGGTACCCCTATACGTGATTATTATATTTTCCCATAGGAACTGCTTGATGAAGAATATCACAAAAAATTGGAAGAAAATAAAAAGCTAGCTGATGAATTAACAGCTAAGAAACGTACTAAAAGATTAAAGAGAAAACAAAAGCTGAAGCAAAAAAAGTTCAAGC
Organism: Phymastichus coffea; assembly: GCF_024137745.1. Taxonomy (NCBI): domain Eukaryota; kingdom Metazoa; phylum Arthropoda; class Insecta; order Hymenoptera; family Eulophidae; genus Phymastichus; species Phymastichus coffea. The sequence goes on from NW_026706814.1 coordinate 13,875,011, forward strand.
CATCAAATAAGAAAAAGGCTAATCAAGCAGAAAGCAGTGAAAAAAGTGATTCTGAAAATGAAAGCTCTGATGAAGAAAAATGTGAGTTTCAAACTGTAAGAAAAAGTTTAATAAAGGAGCCTAGTGAACAGAATGAAGTTGAAAGTGAAATTAGTAATACAAATAATAAAGCTGTTTCTGAATCTAATAATCAATCCAATAACATTATCATAATAGATCATGAAAAAAAAACAAATAGTGAAGGCAATAATTATATCAAATTAGACAAAGCAGAGGTTAATAATGATAGTGGTCAAAATACAGGAAATGACTCTAATAGTAGTGAAAAAGACAATGTAGAAAGTAAACACCAAAATGACAATTAAGATAAAGAAGTTAAAAAATTCGACATTTACAGATTGTAAATTATGTATTTTTTTATATAAATTAAGTTAATGAACAATTATGTACATTTAAAAAATGTTTTATATACAATTTACGTAAACGTATTATCAGTTTAAAATGGTACTGTATTAATATCGTCATATTTTTCTTCTTTTTTAAACAGCTCTAACAGTTGTGTTGCAAATTGTTTCTCACTTGATTTCGTAGATTGTTGAACAAACGAGGCAAATTTAGTTTTTGCTTTGATTAATTCTCCAGCTTTTTCTGGTAATATATGCTCCTAAAGAGATACATAAAACATTATTACCTTATTGGTTTTGTTACTTAAATTATATAAAAAAAGTAGTTTCATATTTACTTGAAAGTGCTTGATATGATGAGAAATATCTTCAAAATGATCTTTTATTTCGATCCAGAGTGGCTCCAACTCCGAAATGTCAGTATGCACTGCTAAATGACAGAGTGTCAAGCAAAGCTAAAATGAACAATAATCAATTTATTATGCACAGATTATTAAAAAATAATTGTTATTTACAAACCTGTTGAACAAGAGCATCTCTATGGGAGTATTCAATGTAGCTTGGAACATGTTGAGAATTTTCAAGCGCAAGCATAACGCTTTTCCATAGCGTGACAATGTACCTGTCGAAAGAATTGCAAACTGAAAGAGCCCAAGCTGAGTTCGTGCGTACTTTGAAATTTCGATTATTGCATATTAGATCGCATAATGCTGGAAATACTTGATCCTAATAAAATAAGAAAAACAAGTTGGTATTAGTAAGCCCGTGAAATTATTTTTGTGATTTGAAAATTGCTCACGTACTTTCCATGACGATGACAGTACTTTATCAGGATCACGACTTAGAATGATACCAAGAGCGTGACATGCATTCCATCTGACCTGAAAATTACAAGAATTAAGTATTATTTCTATTACGAAAAACTTGATTGAAAGTTTTATACCTTCATATCATTTCCAGTAGTAGCGGAATCGATAAGCGCAGATAGACCTACTGAAGTATCAGGCAAAAAAGATTTATCTGAACATAAATATAAAACATTGCCTATAGCTCTGACCGCATTACATTTCACTTTTTCGTGATCTTGTGCAGCTTTAACAGTTGCTTTGTACAGTTTCGGTAACACAATTTCTAAAGGAATGGGTTCTACCTCTAACTTATTCCTAAAAGCATTGTTATAATTAAATAAAAGGTGTATGTCATTTTTATACAGTAAAATTTTAAGTACTCACTCTCGGTTGACAAGACAATCGCATAAACTAGCCAAAGCCCAAATGGCTTTGACTCTCACTCCAAGATTACTGTCTTCTGCGCCAGTACAAGTAATGTCGACCATATCCATGAGGAAACCAGTATCTTCCTCTAACGTTGGTAAATTGACCAGCAATCCCAAGGCACGTAAAGCAGCAGCTCTGACAGCACATTCTTCGTCTTTTGTCGCTCCGAATAAAATCGTGATTATGAGAATACTTTTGTTTCTCTGCAATAATGAAAATAAACATTAATATTTTTATTCAGACTGCAACGGCATATTAATGATGCAATGCTTACTGGAAGACGAGCAATCATTTCGTCACCGATATTTCCTAAACAATCACAAGCTACGTCTCGTAAAAGAAACTGAGGATGTTGTACCAACGAAATAACTGGATCAAACGCAATGTTCCAAAATTTGGAAATGTCTTCCGATTTCGAATCGGCTAATCGGCTGGCCATAATTTCCAACACTCTACAAGCGTGAAATGCTACCTGAGGTTCATCTTGTTTAGTAATGTTGACGAGTGTTCCGGTAATTGTTTCCAGATGAGAAAAGATTAGGCTACTTATATTGAATGTTAGTGTTCCCAGTAATTTCAGTGATTGGAATCTTACTGGTTCGTTTACTGACTATATAAGAGATCGTTAATTAATATTAGAAAATATTATTTTAGTTTCTTGGGCTTACCTCGTCTGCAGCATATTTGAGGCAGACTTTTACTAAAGCACTGATTTGAGTCTGTTCACCGTCGTCGTTTGTATCAAAATTAATTTGACTAATATTTTCATCGTAATCGCCAGGAACGACTTCTTCTGTGTCTGTATCATTGGCAGTATTGAAACCAGAATTGGCCAATTCTATGTCAATTTCGTTATCGAAGTTTGACGATTTCGTGAGAATATTGAAAATTTCGGGAGTTGTTGGATCTGACAGAGTTAAGGTTTCAAACACAGATAGTGCCCCAACTCTAACTGAAGGATCTGAAATGAATTCATTCATAAGAAATGTAATTCTTGATTAACAAATAATTTAATTATTGCTACCTTTATGAAATAGATGTATTCTGCAATTTCTAACTAACTTTGTAGCTAAACCTGGTTTTAATCTTGAATATGGTGTTACTTGAGCAAGCGAATTAGCACACTTTATTGCTTGCGTGAGCACTACGACATTTCTTTCAGTAGACATTACTAAAGAGAGCGTATAATGTAATTCTTCTATCACAGAGCTGAGCATACCAAAAACGGTAACAAAAGACATTTTCTCAACGTCTTCAGCGTGGCTTAAAAACATTTTAGCACCTAGCAATAAATCATTTAATGAGCTGAGTGTAATTTGACGATTTTTTCCTAATGGCTCTTTCAATATGCACCTGGTCAAAACTCTGGCATCAGTTTTTGATCCACTTGCAACAATTTGCGTCCAAAATCCAAAAATTGCACGATTTGGCGCCTGCAAAATTAATGTGTTTAACAATCGTGCTGCTTGCGAACGAACTACTGACTCTGAATTAGCTCCATAGTTATTTTCAGTATCTGATGTATCAGAATCACTGGAGCACTTTATTCCTAATTTTGTCTCTGGGGGTGAAGTAGTTTTGGTTTCAACTTTTTTGGAAGGTGCTTTTTTGTTTCTAATCTTGTGATATCTGTAGTATTTATTCTTTGGCATACGCTGAATCATTTCAGGCAGATTCATAGTGGCTGGACGTAATATTTGAGGAGTAATCATGGCATATCCATCAATACCATGAAATATATAAGCTTGAACTACTCCTAACAGTTCACCAATAATATCTGCATCATCAATTAAAGATTTTTCTGGTAATACAGTACGTAATATTCTTAAACATTTATTAGTTATCTGAAAAAATTAAATAATTAAAATATTCAAACACCTTATTAATTTCATGTATTTGTAATAAATTAGATACATACATTATTAAAATATAATTTATCTACATCTTCATAATGTAATTTACTCAATATCTGTAAGGCAATTGTTTTGAATTTTGCTGATAACTCTGGTGCAATAGATTTTTCACTTTTTTCCATATTAATTATAATAGCTTTTAAACAACTGACTGCTAAAATTTCTTCTTGATCCCATTTCAGATTTTTGGGATAAATATATTTAAGTAAAACTGAATTATCTCTAAGTAATTTTCTGAGATCCTGTGATACAAATTTGTAATTATGTCATGAAAATCATATGAAAAATACATTGATTTAATTAAAAGATAAATATACCTGAGCAATACTATCAAATGGTCCAGTAATGAAGAAAATTTGTAAGGCACAAAGTAAGTTTATTGCTGCTTCTGGCTCTGAAAACTCTAAGCATTCAAGAAGCCATCGTTTACAAGCAGTGAATGTTCGATCTTTTAGAACCACTCCTCGCTTTAACAAATTTGTTAAAAATTGTGAATATCCTTTGACTAGAGAGGTTTCACTTGGTTGTATGATAGAACACAATTGGTTTATCAACAGCATTATAGCCTGAAATCCACATTCCAAAATGGTTAAATAGATTCTTTGAATGACTCATCATAGTCTACAAATTATAATAAAAGAACTTACATTATTATCACGAATTAAAATCTTTCTATAATCTATTTCATTTATGTTTTTAAAATATCCATCCAATAATTTTCTATCACATATTCTTGATTGTGTTACAGTTATCAATTTCTCTGATAAGAGAGAAAATCTCAAAGAATCGTCAGTATTAGGATAATTCGGTACACAGTCCATGATCTATTCTGATGAAATAATATTTAGAAACTAATTTAAAGGTAAGGCAAACTTGAAAATTTCGACTTAATCTCAATAACCAGACCGTACCTTTGTTTGTTGTTGCCTAAACTTTTATGCACATAACCTATACTAAAACATAAGATCATAACGCAACGTCAGATTCTGAAATTGCCGTTTATGGTTCCACGATTCCGGCCCGAATGCTGTAAAAGGAGGTGAAATGCAAGTCTCTAATAAATGAGATCCAATCAAAATAATAGTTTCTTTTTCTTTTAACCAGATTTACGCAATTAAACAAAATAAAAAGAAAAATTAAGATGCACAATTCAGCAAATTATTCAGCTACTTACAAAAATTTTATTTAAAACTTATTTTTACAGTATTAACAATAACACTGTTGAGTGTTGTTAAATTATTAAAATCACATGTAAATATCATTTTCAACTTTGCATAACAGTATAATAGTATTTAAGTTAAGTGTTTGAATTTTTATTCTTTTCTTCCAAATCCCTTTGCAGTTCTCTTGTCAATTCTGCTTGTTGCTGGAGAATATAGGTATTTTCAAACTTTCGTCTTCTTGACCTTTCTATGTCTTTGACTACTCCCAAATGCAATTGATATCTTTAAAAAGCAATCAAGAATCGAAATTAAAAATGAATTCGGTGATAATATGGTAGTTAACATTTCTCTAATTTTATGTGTATTATTGTAATGATGACTAAACAAAATAAAAAGAAAATTTAATGAAGTTCAGTATCTTTGAGTAACGAAATAGTTACCAAAAACACACAAATCTTATTATAAAAAAGTATAACCTGCTTTGATTGCTTTACTTACCGATCAAATTCCTGTTTGTAATGAACATATAAAATAATACTAGCACTAATAGCACAACTAGTTGCGAGTGTTAACTTAGATGCAAGGGACATGGTAATATTATTTATGTTATTCAATATCTCTCAGTCAAACAAAATAAAAAGGCATTTTGCAACCCATGTGTGATCTTGTCGTCTGCTATACGTAAGGTAGTTTTAGTAGATGGCGCGGTGGCTCTCTGGATTTAATTGTTAGCCGATATGCCAATACGCAAGCGCGTAATGTTTGCTATTATATATGTTGTGACTATTGTGAGGGAGATTTGGAGAAGAGCCCTTCTCGAGAAGCATTCGGACTACTTAAACATAATTACTTAATCGTTTCTATAGAAAGAGTAACAGGAACCATGTAAAGGCTCCAGATTGCCAACTTGAATACTAAAGCTGCTGCTGTAGTTAAAGTAAGGTGGAATTCGAACCATTAGAGGCACGGTATATATTTTTTGTTAAAAAGCCATTGGTACTCGCCCGGAATCGAACCCCAGACTACCGCATTAGCGGACCGAAGTTCTACGATCTATATCTATATCTATCCACTAATTTAAGCAACCGCGGCTCTTAGGCACTTCGTGTGACTTTTTGCGCTTGCGCTCCAAGTTTGCGCGCTAATATTTAAAATCAAAACGTAAAGTTCTGTAGTTTATATGATTTCATTTTTAGATACATCTTGAAATATATTTTTTAAATATCGCTGTATATCTGAAAATATTTGACTTTATCGGATATTATTCAGAATATCAGATCTGCTCTTTAAAAAAAAAAAAAGAAATGAGAATGTGAAACTAATCGAACATAGATAATTTTCTCCTGTAAAACGATCTTCAATTACCGTTAAGTAATTTTTCTACTATTTTCATTGACATTTCAACAATGCACCCAAGCATCAAAATTTAAATAATTGGTATGCTTAAGATTTCATTCGTTCGCCCCTTAAAAATAATATGACTTCTCGATTTCATTGAAGCCTGCAACACACTAATGAGTAATGCAAAGCCTTTACGGTTTGTTCGGTCGGCACTCGAATGTCGGGTGGATGACTTGTTAGTCAGCAAGTGTGCCAGGGCATCGTGCAGGGTGGCTTCGCGAATAAAGAAGAAACTCGTAAAAAATTGAGCAGCGAATGCTCTTAGCGCTATTTACGACTTCACCGTCAAAGTGCGCTCGTCTCTCTTTTTCACAGAATTTTCTTGAACCAACATGTGCATCCATTTGTCAGGTTTTGATATTGCGGATATGCGTGCGTTAATGCGCAGAATGGACGCCGTCGAGCAAATTTACAAATCGCTTCCGTTAGTAAAAACGTAGAATTATACGTTGGCGTGATTTGCAATTTTGCCGCGCGCAAATTTTAGTCGTACTAATTCGAAGAGGTTGTAGCAACGAAAAATAAAAGTTTTTTATTAAAGACCGCTGTGCGTGTACGTATATAGATAGTTCATAGAGCATCTGTAGCAACAAAAGAAGAAAAAAAGACAAAAAAAATATTCGTGTTAAAACTAATTTTAGAAAGATGAAAAATTCTGGTCGAAAATATCATTAACATTGCGCGTTAAGAAGCTCATTCGTAAAATCAATTTACTTGCGTTGAATTGTCAATGACACTAGTTGCCAACGACAAGTGGTATAAGGAAATGTGTACAGTTAGCCGAATACAAAAGGCTCGCGCGAGAGAGTTATGCGCACATTCAAGTGATTATTTATGCCGTATGGCATCACATTTATTGACAATGGTTAATGTTTTATGAATTTTTGGAGTTCGATTTAAAAATTCGGAATCGAGTTCATTGTGTTAATAATAATCGTTAACACAAATTAGATTACGTGGATTTTTTGTTGTTGAGATGTTGTTAGTGCAACAAGTGTTCAAGTGTTCCGACGACGAATGTCAAAGCACGTCTAGAACTAGAAATGCGAAGGAAAAATTGTTTGCAAAAGCGAAAATTACCAACGGTCGCAAAACTTGCTGCCTGCGATCGCATAATATATATAGATATAAATGATCCTTTACAGTACATTGTGATACTAGTGCGAGGACGTAATTTCAGCAGCCTCGTGTGGATGTTTACGCCCGAGCGAAGCGAGGGTGAAGAGGACCCACGCGAGGCTGACATCAATTTCTCGCACACGAATCTAACTTATTATTTTTCAATGCAACGTGTATGGGATGAGATTTTAAACAGCTCGATTCCTCGAGTATCCACAAAGTCCCCGTGCACGGAGCGTGAAAAAAATCATTTAGGGCTTTTGCGCTGCTAGCCATATATAGTGGCGCCGCTCGGGGTAAAATATCTCCACCTTGCGGGCTCGCGACGCCTCCCCCTCTACCTGCCTCCACCTCCACCACCTTCTTCGGCCACTAGTACATGCGTGCGACTGCTGCCGCGGCGGCGGCGGCCGATCAGTCGTCTCGCGGCAGCCGAGCGTCGAACCTTTTCATGTCATTGTTGTCATCGTGCGTCGAATTTACAAACAAACGAGCCAGAAAGCAAAATAATCAACAATAAAAAAATAGCAAAAAGCGATAAACGAGCGAAAAAAGAAGCAAACGAATCTTCTCCCGTTGACTTTACGCGATAATTGACATGTGGACGAGTGTCGACGTACACACTCGAGAATAGTTTACGATAATATAGTAATAATCGCGAGCGAGAGTGGTGTGTCACAAATACAAGAGGAAAAAGAAATAAAAAAAAGAGCGTGTGATGCATTGCCTCGAAAGGAGGCGTCTGCTGCTGGCGCCGCTGACGACAAAGCGGCTGCTGCTCGGCTGTTAGTTATTACAAAGTGCGTGGTTTTGCCACTGTCCTGGCATATACGTATCTTATACATATATATGTATATCTCTATATAAGTGTCAAGTGTGGTTTGGTATTAGTGTGGCGAGGAAACAATAACAAAGCGCGCTTGTATAGTACACCAACACCAACAAAGAGAGAGAGAGAAACAGAGAGATAAAAAATGGCGGACCTCGAGGCAGTGCTCGCGGATGTGAGTTACCTCATGGCCATGGAAAAAAGCAAATGTACGCCGGCAGCGCGAGCTAGCAAGAAAATCATACTTCCAGATCCAAGGTAAATAACGTGTGTGTGTTTGTGTGTGTGTGTGTGTGTGTCTGTCTGTATACATATAACATGCTACTCTCCCGTCGTTCAATGCCCGCCCTCCCCTCCTCTTTCCGCCCCCTCCTTATATTTCGCGCGCACACATGCACACATCAACGGGCGGCCATCTTCTGACTTATACGCTATATACAACACACCAGAGAGCCGACGACGACGACCTGCTTCCACCATCCAACCACCTCCCACTACAATATTATATAGTAGCCTACTTTTTCGCGCGCGCTTTTGCGGGGTGTTCTTTCTATTGCCTAGTGACTTAGTTTCTCTCTTTCTCTTTCACATTTTTTGCTTCGTGAAAGCTCTCTCTCTCTCTACTGACAAGGAGCTTTTTTCGAGCATGTTTTCTTGTTTCATTTTTAGAGGGTTGGGTTTAGCGAAGTGACAATTTTCGGATTTTCAACAGAATAGAGTTAGAGTTTTGGTCTTTTAATCATTGTGAAAGCTCGGATGGTGCACTTACAATGAGAATTACGATCACGGAGGAAGAATTTTATCGATACGTGGCTAGGAATCTCGATAATGATATTAGAAGGGAGATCGCGAGAATAGGGATTTCCGAGTGTTTTATCAGGTTTCATTTCGCGCAGTGCTGGACGTCACTCGCAACGAGAATGCTCGGCAAATTCGCGAGGCGTAGAAAGACGCCGTTGCTCTTCGGTTTTCAGCAATGAAAAGAGCATAATCGAACTCGGTGTAACGAAGAGGGGCAATTTGGCGCATCGGTTTTGTAAATCGCACGTCGACTACGAGCGTCGTATTCCCCCTGAAGACGGGGGGGGGAGCTAGAGAGACGTGCATGTACGGGGAACAGGGTTCGCAGGTGTTTCGCGTACTCGAAGGACCGCAAGAGAAACAAAGGAAAGCCACGTCGCGACGCCGACGTTGAGAAATGGTTTTCGATAGAGCGGTGCCGAAATCACGAGGTCGCGCGCGGCTTATTCCTCCGTCCCCGGTGACTCGTGGCTCCGTTGCGGCGGGATGCTGCCCGCTGAGAAGAGAAAGAGCTCGCGTGTTTACAAACATCGTCCGCGCTCTCCGTCGGAGCTTCCCACGTGGGCGCCATAACGCTCGCGCCGCTCGATTCGCTCCGGGGAGAAAATGAATTTTCGTCCTCGGGAGAGCGCTTACCTACGCCACTCGCGCGCGGACTCGTGGCTCTCGTCGCCTCGGCCGTGCGCGCGCGACGAAGGAACGAGTGCTCCCACGGAGCGCCGATAAATATTCGCCAGAGCGCACGTCGGCTTTCACACGGACAAAAGAGCACTCGCCGACGTTAGCCACGAACGTTATTTGTGCAACGTCACCTGTTGAACATTGTCGTTAGCTCACTTCGAGAACGTTCAATGATAACTGCGCGATGGCGTTCCGCGCGTTTCTGCAATCGCGTTGGACCGCTTCGTGGGAAGCCCGCATTAGCGGTCTAAAATCCAGCCTCGTCAAATGTAACACCGCGAATCCCCGATAATCGTCGCGTTCAATTTTAAAAAACCGCCACTCCGCTTGATTGAAAATCACGATTGACAGCGGCGATAAGCCAGCGGGGGCATGGTAATTTTAGGAACGCGCGACCGAAGTGTGCTCGCGTAAATCACACGGGGGGAGATCGCTCACTCGATCCGTGTGAGAGGGACAGCGCGGCGGTATGCATCCGAAAAGCCGCAGGTCCGACCGGCTCTCCCGATTAATTACTCATCGACGCGTGATGGTTTTTCGCCCCCCGCCCCCGATGGTCGCTTCATCGATCCCTGTTCTCGAAGCTACAAAATTCGCGAAGCTTACGCAACGGCAAAGCCAAGCACAGCAGCGGAACTCCCCGCTGCCTCCGGGACCAATCGGCCGGGCCGACAGAGAGCTCTCTGCCGCTCTTCCTCCGGTGAAAGATAAAAGCAACGCTCCCGCGCGATTCGTCGCGGCCAATCTCGGAAGCTCGCCGACGACGAGACGCGCGATCCTCGCGGCCCGCGGAGGAGGACGTCTTCGTGGGCAAACCCCCCGTCCGAGAGAGGAACGAGCTCGCGCCTGGCGTGTGTACGCGGAAGGGAGCAGCGCGGCGATCGATATCGTAACGCAACGCGCGCGCGCCCCCTGCTCTCGCGCTTGCTTTTGCTCTCACCCTCGTCGGCGACTCTCCGGCAGACGATTTCGCGCCGCCGGCCCGATCGGCGCCGACCTCGCCTGTCGAGCCCTCGAAGCGCTCAAAGCGACGCCTTGCCCAAGCGGCGAGATCAGAGCGCGCAATCGTGAAAACGCGACGCGGGAGAGGCAGTGGAAAATTACGCCGCGGGCTTTAATCCAGCGTCCGAGTGTCCAGTCGCGAGAAGAGGAAGGCGCTTCTGTCCCTTGCGCGCCAGCTCGCGTCTACTACTTTTCGAGCCCGAGCTCCCGAGAGTGGCTTTCGGGACGATCGACATTTTTGTTCGCACCTCTCGCCGAGGAAAAGAAAGAAAAGAAGAGAGTCGCGAGCGCCGATGAATCATTCTAATCGCATTGGCACGCCGCTTAATTGCGCAAACTCGGCGCACGCTTGTTGGCAATCTCCAGCTGCAAGGAAAACAATCTCCTCGAGGGGGGGAATTCTTGAACGACTCTCGCGGAGCTCGAAGAAGAGGCTTTCTTTGAATACCAGCTGCGTTAACGAGGACCGTAAGGTCGACACTCGCAAATTGGCGAGGACTGTACGATGGACGCGAGGCGAAACGCCGTCGCTTGCGTATAGGGCCGCTCTCGGGACTGTGCCTCTGCGTGGCAGCGGCGGTAGCGGCGGCCTCCTCGATCGATCAGCTCGAGCGGTCGCCCGCCCCCGCGTCGCCGCCGTCATCGATCGCGAAGCGTCGCCGCCCTTCGCGTCCGGCGGCGCGTCGCCCTGGCCGAAAACGCGTCCGCGCACGGCGCCCAGCCCCGCGACAGCTCGCCCGGCGGCATCCAGGGCTCACTGGATTCGCTCGCCGACTGCCTTTCCGTCGCGGTCCAGATCGAACGCGGCGGCGAGAGGTGAGTCCAAAAGCCACGGCACGCCGCGCAGTCGAGCGCGGAGCCTTATCCTGCCGACGCGGGTGTGGACGACGGAGCGCCGTCGCCGGACGAGACCCGAGCAGACGCGCTGATCGCAGCTACGGACGAACGAGTCGCTCGCTCGCTCGCGAACGTGTCGGCGATTTCTTGTATCGCTGTGCATAATCCGCGCTACGAATGCGTCAGTTCGATGAAAGACGCGAGTCTCACGAGGCAAGAATGAAGGATGAGTTCGTAGAAAATGATAACCGATGGTATTGGCGCTCGCGAGCGGCCGAAGGAGATTCATCGAGAGAGAAACAATATGTTTGCAGCGCGCGATGACAGCAGTACAACGTCACGCCGACGAGGAGAGAATCGGGAAACGAGTCACCCACGTCGATGCAATTATTATCCACGACGTTGTGCGTCGGCGACTCGGTGGAATCGAATCGTCGAGCGAGATAAATCGACGGCGCGCCGTGGCGAAGGCACAAGCCGTCCGCGTACAATTCAAATTCGCCGCGGCGAGGAAAAAATTAGTTCGGTGTAGAGAGTTGCTCGGGTGAGCTGTCGTTTATCAGCCGTTCGCCCCATCAATTTCTCAAGGACGGGATGCTCGGGAATTTATATTGGCTCGGCCGATCGCCGGCTGAATAAGGCATCGACTGTTCCGAGCGCGGAGCGAAGTGGCGAAACTTCCGTCGGCGCGACCTAGCATCGCGGAAAGCATTTGACTCTCGGCATATTAGAGCGCCATGCGTTCCTTCCGCGCCCAGTATGGCCGGGCGTCCGATGTTTCGTCGACAACGGATATTCCGCATGGGTGCCGCGTCGACGTGACTTCGGGCGTGCGTTCGGGCCACGCGGCGCATCGTTAAAACGCCGAGGTCAAAGTCTCGCCGGCGGAGCTGGTTTGCCTTCGTTGATTGCACGTCGACTCCGTCAGTTTTCGTTTCCCGCGGTCGCATGCAGAAACGCAAACACGCGCCAATTCCCATGCACCTTCCCTGCATCAATTCGCGGCCCGTCGCCGTCCCGTCGGCTCGCATTGTTACGATCGTCGTGTCCTCGTAACGCGTAAGTACGAGAAACTCGTGTCTTCGTCTTCATCGATCATTCCTGACAAACTACGTACGCGTTGAGGGGGACGGGATGGAGGAGCACATTTTTTCGTCGACATTGCCTCTGAATTAATAGACAGCATTATTCCGGAAGATAACGACCAACGTCCAATGAACGCGTCTGGGATGATGACAACTTTTGCGCGCATTCGCTTATCGAGGGAGCGAAATCGAGCGAAAGCACAAGAAAACCGTGAAATTCCAATATTTCTTCAATAATACCTCGCAACCGGAAGCCCGCGCACGCACCACATATGGAATCGTAATTTATGTATAGCAATAACACGACCGGCCGGAGAGAGAGGGGGAGGGGGGTCGTATAATTTTCCTAACGTGCGCTGTCGTCGCGAGCGATGACTCGGCGACAACGGGACTCTAAATAAAAATAAAAAAAAGGTCCGGCCGAGCGCAGAGCGTTCTTGAAAAAATCGATTTGCAGCCTCGCTCCCTCTCGCTTGGCGTTTCCCTTGGAGGGAAGAGGCCACAGGTGTGTGCGTGCGTGTGCGCGAGGCAAAGAATAGATCGGCACCTCGTTTCCTCCTGCCCCGAATCAATATTTACGGCGCGCGGGGACGGGACCTTCGCGCGGCAGTCCCGAGACCGGCTCGGCCCGCGGAGTTTTTTATCAAGCGGCACTTTTCGCATCGGAAACGCGGCTTGCTCGCGGGTGTCCGCTTCGCGGCCAGGGCATTGCGCGAGCTGGTAGCCGCGCTCGCATTGCGTCAGCCGTACGGATCGGCGACGTGCGAATCTCGACGATTAGCGAGGGCGAAGAATGGAAAAATTAAAAATGACAACAACAAGAGAAAAGGTAACAAGCACAAAGAATAGTCACGCGCGAGCGCGACCGATAACAATCAACGCGAGCGCGCCTGTGTAGGTGTAGCCGAAACTAATCGGCGAAGGTCAAGAGAGCGGAATCGCGTGCGTCACTGCACGCGAGAAGCCGCGAGGGGAAGGACGCGACGGCGCGCCGCTCTCCGCCGCGATCGCGTGTGCAGCCTTGCGCCTCTCGCCTCTCTCTCTCTCTCTCGCTCCCTTCGGCTTGATCGACCACTCGGCCGTCGTCGTCCTCGCCTCCCTCGCCGCGTCGCCGACGGTGATTTCGTCGGACCCGCGTCCGGAGCGCTGACGCGGACGCCGCCGGCGGAAAGTGACATCGCGATGACGAGTCATTCCGGTTAGTCTCGTTGCGTCTTCTCTCCCTCTCCTCTAGCGAGAACGTCACGCGCGACCGTTCGCCGCTTACCAAGTCCATCCGTGTCGCGCGTCGTTCGCCGCCGCCGTCACCGCCGTCGCGGCGCCCGTCCTTCTGGAAAATTCGATTTTCGGCGACGCGCCGAAGCCAATCGACGAACGCGGATCGCGCGAGAGGCCTGGCGCCGCTCCGGCGTCCACGGAGTCCGCGGCGAGACGTCGCGATCGGCGATGACGAGTGCCGCGCGCATACGCGCGTTATTAAGACGGCCGCAGCTCGACAATGTATAATACATTTATCGGCGTCGAAGGCCGAGTCGAGAGCCACGCCGCACGTCTGCCGTGCTTTTAATTCAATTTGCGCAATTTGCGCCTGGCGACGCCGGACAAAGCCGCGACGGCATCGTTTTCGGGACGAAGCCCGGAACACCTCGCCGCGTCATCCGCGCGGTGCTGATGCAGTGCCACCTTCGAACGGCGAAGAGTCACTCGAAGCAAAGTCGTTGGCCCCGAAGTAGTACCAAGAGTTACTACGTTGCGGACTTCCGCGGTCACGCTTCGTCGACTCCTTTCCACGCGGCCGTCGACAGTATCGCCAAGCTCGAACGAGATATACAGGGAGAACGGCCAGTTCGCCAAAGGACCCGAGCTTTCGCGTGAAAAGGGTGCAGGCGCGACGCGCGTCCGATCGCGTCGAGGGTGCTGGAGCGTCCGTTGTCATCCGACGGCACCCCGTTCGTCACGGACGCAATCACGGCGACGCCTCGCAATCGCACGAGTCGCCTTGAAGCTCGGTTACGAGCTATTGTTTGCACGGCCGTACGATGATTGGCGCGTCATCGATGATATCGCCCGACGTGCGCGCCTCAGCACTCCTCGCCGCTCGAAGTAACCTCGAGGGAATTCGCGACCGAGACATCCCCGGCTTTACCAAATATTGTCGTGGCAGCCAATTCTTTTCAATTGCGAGAGAACGGCATGGCAGCCTTTGAAACTCGGAATTACTTTTGAAACGAAAACAACGTTTTGAAGTAATGGTTACTCGCTTCTAAAGTCTTTTTAGTTCTAATGCAGTGCGAGCTATTTTTAATTTGTCTTCTTCAAACGTTGAAAGTTCAATTACGTTGAAAGATAAATTGGCAATCATTTCGAACAGAATCGTCCTCGAATAAAAATCATTCCACGTCTGAGCGTCCAAAACCGAAATCCTCAACTTTCCTTTGCGTCACACGAACAGTTCCTATCCAAAAAGAAATAAAAACAAAAGACGCATCCTTCCACGAGAATAAATTGCACCATACATCGACAACCTGTCGGAAAGAAAAAATGAAATGAAAAAAACCAGCGGCAGCAAAGCGCGAGATGGCTGGCGGGTATAGCCCGTCTATTTATGAAGCCGGCCAAAAACGTCGGGCGCTTCGAAAATAAAACGGCGGAACTCGTCTCGCGCCAAGCCGCGGCGCTCTCTCGAATATTTCCTCGCTAAAAAGTCGCGCGCGAAAGCCCATTCGCGGAGGCGCGTCGCCGGAGCGTCTCGCCTTGATCTCGAAATACGCGGCGTCCTCCCCCCGGGCCGCGCCTCGGCGAAACGCGCGCGACGCCGCGTAATGACAGCTGATAACCGCGCGATCGGTGTGCGCCGCGCGTTTCCATTTCATCGGGCGCGTCGAAAAGAAAAGCAATAATAATAATAAGGTGCGCGGAGGGTGCAGTTGCGTCGGATGGAATACGTGGAACAATAACGCCGTGGCGGAGTTAAAAAGTAGCGATGCCTAGTAATGATCTATTAATAAGCGACGTGCCTCTTCTCTCTCTCTCTCTCTCTCTCTCTCTCTCTCTCTCTCTCTCTCTCTCTCTCTTTTCCGTCGAGTATCGATGCCACACGTGCGCGCGGATAAATGAGAGCGTTTCGAATTCGGTGAAGGCCGCGCGAAGCAGATAATGCGATTGAAAAGGCGAGGAACAATCGGAGAGTAAAAAAGAAAAACAAGCTCGCGCCTTCGTTGTCGCGGGGTTGGGGGAAGGGAATTGTGCTCCAACGCTCGTCGCTGAGAAAGAAAATAGAGCGGATATTCACGCGAGAGGCCGCGGCTATGAATATTCGTCCCTTTCTCGGGGTAAGAGGGAGGCCGTCGTCTCTCGGCCTTTCGAGAGCAGCTGGACCGGCGAGCCGCGCTGATCCGCGACAGCGAGTGCGTAATCAGAGAGCAGATCGCAGGCGCGCGAGGGCCGAGAACTCTTTCGCGTCGGGGCAATTGGTCGGGATGGAACCGTGGTGGCGCCACGGCCATGTTTCGGCGATCTTCGACCGAGAGAGTCGCCGACCCGAACTTCCCACTTGGCTAAACTTATTCCTGGCGCGCGGCGGCTGGAGAGAAGATGCGAACGCTCGCCACTTGCTTGATTAACGGGAAAACTCGACGAGCGGCGGGCTACTTTTGCGAGCGCAGCAGGCGCGACGCGCGAGGTTCGAGTTTCGATACTTCGGCGTGGGAGCCTTATTTGCCTGGAGTGCACCTTCGTAATTTGATGTACGGGGCGCGTCGTCGATGTCGCCGTTCACGGAAACTTCCGCAAAAAACATTACAGAGTCCCGTTCTTCCTCGTTTAACGAATTTCAGCTCGCCCGAATATTCGCTCTCGCGCAGATTAGATCTCGGCGCGCGCGGTGTTTGCAGGAAAAATTCGCGCGCGAGAGAGCTCACTCCGAAAGGTACGACTCGAGTTCGGTTGTTTGAGTGGCTATAAGAGCGATGTTTGCTCTGTTGGCGAAGATAGCTTTATCGCTCGCTCGCGTTTCGAAAATTCGTTTCAAAGCACGACACAATAGCAAATTCAGTTGTTCCGACGGTCGCTGAGTGGCGAAGATAACTTTATCGCTCGATTGCGCTTTCAATCGTTTCTTTCTCTTTCTTTTTTTTTTATCGAACAACCGGATTAAACGTTACGAAAATACGTAGAGGGTCGAGTTGTCCATTCTCGAACGATGGAACGCACAGTCGCAAGAAAAAAAAAGATCATCGATTTCGTCGATCGATACTCTTATCAGCGCGCCGTTGATAGCGACGTCCGAAAAATACATACGCGGCGATGGAGTCAACGAGTTCGTGGTATAAACGCGAGCTGCGCATCAGCGGAAAACGTCCTCGCAAAAATATGCAACAGGTATAACGCACGCATCAATCGACAACTCACGTTCGATTAGCCATCCCCCTCCCCGCCCCTCGCCGAAAAATAACAATGATTACTGATTGTCTTTTCTTTCACGGCGGGTCGTATTTTTCTCTTGAGAGTGCGCAAAAAATAGACGGAAAGAAAAAAACTCTTCGGTAATCTCTTGCTGTCAAGACGAAGGTCGCATGTGTGCACTTCAAGAAAAAAAAAAGGAAAAATTCCGAGTGTCTGTAAAGACATCGAGAGTCGAACACTGACATTCCTGCTTACGGCACGAACCCTACGCGTAAAAAAAAATTTGAGCATGTTTCCAAGCCTCTGAGAACTGCGACCTCACTCTCTACCTCTCTCTCTTTCTCTCTCTCTCTCTCTGGCTACGAAAACCTATGCTACTCGCGCGCATCTGGGGGATCTTCGTCTAGACAAGCGAGAGAGACGTAAAATTTATCTGTATCCTGTTTTCGTTTTTCTTCGAATGCTCCGGCCGTTTGGCGTACGAAAACTTAACGTACAAGCCAATGCGAAAATTTACAGAATTCATAATTTAGTAAACAATAAATAACGAGCCGCAACGGTATCTCTCGAAAAGCTCTCTTGCGTATTGCGATCGAACGCTTAGTTACCATAGAAAACCAATTGGAAAACGAAAGCTTATGAGTTTCGAAAACCTATTACGCGAATAATTAATAATAAAAATTATAAGTCTGTTCTGAATTGCACCTAACATAACAATGTTATGTTAGGTGCAATCATAATTAAATTTGAGTCTTCATAGCTTCTCGTCAGTTTGAACTATAGATAAGCTGATTATCTTAAGGACGTTGCCCTGTTTCATGAAATGAAAACAGAATTTGATAAAAACCGAGAATATGAAAGTTGAGAGTGTTATGAACTTGCAGTAATTTATTCGACTTTTATTATAATACAAAATACTCAGAAATTTGATGGGAAAGATTCGATAACATTAAGAAACACTATGATAATGTAGGAAGCTTACATATAGAAAAAAAAACAAGTTTGATAGCCGAATATATATATATAGTGAAGCAAACAAAAGGGGTAGATTTACGACCGGTCACTGCAGGTAGACTGCTCCTTATTCTTTATTGTTCGCTGGCGTATCCTTTCTGTGAGTCTTTCTCCCTTTTCACACTCAACTCATCGCCAATCATAGGTCTGCTAATTGGTTCGTAGTGCTTAATGAGAGGAGCCCTTTCGTATAGCAAGAGTCGACATTCACAAGTGTATCTTTACGCGGAATAGATGCACATATATAGTATACATATAATAAAAATAAATTGCTGCTTGAATTATTGTAATTTGTAATGAATAAACAAATTAAGTAGTTTTAAGCAACAATTAACAACAATAGCGTTCCCGCGAATGCGGACATGGCGAGATGTCCCTGGTGAAAGGTGTCAATCAATAAGAGCGCACCCTCGCAGAAAATCCAGTGCTTTTCACCAATCTAAACGTTTGGCTGACCACTGAACCAATGAAAAGTCCAAGGGACATTCTGGGACTTCGGATATGTAGGCTGCCCTCCGAGTTTTAAAGTAGGCCTCGCGCAACCCAGCACGGCGCTCTCTGACCAGGTCAGCACTCCGCAGTCTGTTATTGGGTAGTCAAGCAGTTAAATCCGAGTCCAAGTGTTGTAGTCTGTCGTTTGGATGTGAACGGTTATCCATGTCGGTAACCAGGCTACTACTATACAGGTTGGACCAGCGATTTCAATCGTGGATCGGAATTGAATGTCGAGTGTATGACACTGCCCCTCCTTCGTTCCAACAATGTAATCCCAGCCGGTTTCGACGAGAAATCGCAGTCCTGGCGGATAAAAAACTCCGAGATTGCGTCAGCCTCGGAGGCACCTGAAGCCGCGACGCAGCCACGACGTCTCGGTAGTATGGGAATCGGTAAAAATAAAGCTTCGGACAAGATAAAGATGATGAGCAAACAACATCAAGACTTACTCGTACAAACAAATGGCAATTGTATAAGTTCTGTTCCCTGTGTGCGCTCTGGCAATGAATTATACAATTGTTTGTACGAAGCTTGCCGTTTTCGGTAAATGTGTGCGAAAGCATCACATCTTATCGGGACAATCCCCTCGTGATTTCTTGGTATTTGCTCTGTACGTTCCAGTGTCTTTTTTCCGCGCCAGTGTTATTTTCTTTTTCTAAAATTAAACGGTTACATCAGCGCACGTGTTCGAACGCGAGGTACATATCCGTGCAATCTCGAGACCATAAAAGAAGGGGAGCGAGACGATCGCCGCACTCGTAACTCTCGCGGCCCAGCTGAGAGGGCGAAGCGAACCGCTCTCGAGATATTAGATGATCTCGCGACTGCAATTCCAAAGTCTTTGGGAAAGCGAAAATGGATTGGAGAGCGCGCGCGATCGAGTCGTAGATTCGGAGCTTGTCTTCTCGCCGTGGATCGTCGCTCGCAGGAAATGCCGATCCGATTGGCGTCGACGATACGCTCGTCCGAGCGAGACGAGTTGCAAGGCGCTCACTGGATGCAATTAAAATTCGATTGGACACACAGCGCGCCGTTCTGCGAAACGACCGATAAAAATTTCATGAGCCGAGCTTTCGCACTCTCTCTCTCTCTCTCTCTCTCTCTCTCTCTCTCTCTCTCTCTCTCTCTCTGTCTCTCTTCTCGCCTCTGGCCGCTCACCAATTATTCATAACCCTTCGTTAAACGATTGCTCGGATGCGGAATCTCAGTGTACACGCGCTCGGAGTCGGATCCACTCGTCCGACGGTTCGCTTCGCTAAAACTGTCCGTCGGCGAAAGTCCTAACCAGACTTTAATCACACTTATTCGGGTCCCTTCCCCTTCGTCTGCCATACCTCAGCTCGTGGCCACGCCGTCATCTCGGCAAGTTGAATTGGCCAAAGAAGCGTGCTCGTATCGAGTTTGCCGGGAACGCCAAATTCGAGAACTCGCAGTAGCGACGTTTCGGGGACCGAGAGAAAGGAAGCGCAGACGGGTCGCAGCAGCTCCGAGCGCATGGCGAAACAGCGAGGATGGAAGCGGGTCGAGGCGAACGCGTCACCGTCTTCTTTTTTTTTTCCCCTCGCGCACTCGCCATTTCGGAAAAACTTTTCGACGTTGCGCGCCGCAATGTCGACGTTTATCTCTCGGGAGAGAAAGAAGAATTTGACTTTCTATCTCTAATGGCATGGAAAATCGATTTTCGGACGGGATAGACGATAATGGGCTTCTTTTCCCTCGCGATTGTTGTTTCGTGTTTTTCTTTCTTTTCCTCGGAGTGTGCTCGGTATCACGCCGGCTTATTTTCCGCTCGGTTTAGTTTTATACCTCTCGCTTGTGTGCATTTTCCTCCAATTACATTACAATTTGTTTTTTCATTAATGAAGTTACGTACTTTCCTGAAATTATTTTTTTTTCTCTCTTTCTCAAAGGTAAGATCAAAGCAAAGTGTTCGTATACGAAAAGACAATTTCGTAACGCTCAACATACTTTCAATCTCAGCTTTTGACCTTTTGCTTCAATCACAACTTACTTCTTTACCAAAATTCAAGATAAAAAAAATTGAGTTACACAACTTGACGGTTCGGGTTACACCTTAAACTGTAGATTGAGCCATGATGCATGCAAAAATTCTCCTTTCGCAGCCTTCCAAAAGTCGTGGGGAGTCTGACTGTATGCTTCTCATGACGTTAGAGAACGAAAACTAATGCGCGCGGATACTTTTCGCACCTCTGCAACGTTGAAAGCGAACATAGTCCTTGAAGTAACAATAACTGTCGTCCCTCGTATCGAATTATTACATCCGAAAAGGAGCAAGCATCGCAATCGCGTTAAAGGATCAGAAAAGATAAATGGGAGAACGAACAAAAAAAAAAGCGAAAGGCAGGCACGCGAGATGAGTCCGACGCGAAAATGTGGTGGCCGTCGTTGCGTGCGGCCCGTGCGCGACCTTGAGCTCGTAAAAAACCAGGGAAGAGACCGGGCGTTAGATTAATTACACGCGCACGCACCGCTGAGCTTCAATTTGGAAAAATGGCCATTTTTTCGTTTCTTTGTCCCTTCCGTGTCTCAATGTAGTTCTAATCTCGACCCACGCGATTATTAATTCGCTTACGTACTGGCCGTTACGTATATTCGGCTATCCGAGAATCCGCTGAAGCTTTTTGAGCATTTCGAAACACAATTAATATAGCGCTTGAAATTGGCAGTGTGAAAATTATCGCGGTCGAAAACAATGAGTGGAACGTTAGCGACGAGGCAAGCGCGAGACGCGCCCTGCAAGCATAGTTCAATGTAGCAATTCTTTCTTAGCTTGAGAAATACATTTTATTCGTATCAAGGAGAAATTTACGCGTTCGAGCACTTCTTAACCCGCTCGTCCAAGAAAAATTCGCTCCAAATACAAATGTGCACGCAATGCTTACTAGATACGCCAAATGTATTGAAACTGATGTTCGATTTTTTCTACTTCTATAGTAAATTGACGCTTGAAAACGTGGAGCACTCAATTTGAGTATTTCAAGTTTTTTTACAGAAGATGAGAAAATAAAACGTCAATTTCTACAATTATATAAAATAATCTACGGCTAATAAAATCCCCAGAGCTTCTAATGTTTAGACAAAAAACTCGGTCTTGCGCACTTTGATTGGGAATTGTTTTTCTACCGCGGTGCAATTGCCTTTATCTCTCCGGGGCTTTATCATTTCCGCGCGTGTGGTCGAGAAAGTTTAATTACACTTTGTTGCTACACGAGTTTACATGCGCGCCCCAGGCGACGCTAAACAATTACGATACAAGTTTTTCCATCTTCCATCCTACCATGAAAAAAATATTAAATGCTATCTCTGCGAGATAGAGAGAGAGAGAGTCGTGTCGACGAATATGAAAATCAGAAAATTGAGAGGAGGACGTTGTCGGTGTGCCAAGGGAAGCATTCGTCACCCGCAACAAGGGCTTTCCTACAGATTGAAACGGTCGTCTCGCTTTCTTCTCTGCTTCGGGAAAATCACTCCTAGCTTTTACGATAATTTCGATGGAAAGAAAGAAAGGGAGAGAGAGAGGGCGAGAGAGAAAAAAGTAACGCGTTCGTCTGATCGACAGCCAAAAATCCAAGTAAGTGCCTTGTTGTCCGGGCGATCTGCCACGAGACGCGTTCTTCCTCGGCTCTCGACTTGTTGCAAACTCGCTTTGCTCCCCACCCACCCCCTCCCCCGGACTTTCGAAATCGCAGCCGTCTCGCACGGCTGATTAATCTTCCGGCGGGCCTGCGATTGCCGAGCCAGTTTATCTCGTTAACCTGCTGTGCGCGCCCAGATCGAATTATGCTCGCGCGCGCGCCGTCAAAGCTATCCGCCCCGTCGACTGTCGCCTACGCGCGGCTCGACCCACCCGCCCCATTCGATTTCGCCGACGAATGTTTGCGCGCGCGGGCAGCGATTTATCGCCCTCGCCGATGAACGGACGAGCACGAACCGCCGTAATCCTCCGCCCTCGCTTGCCGCGCGCGATGAATAAATGGGGCGCGAGCGCGTAAGCCGGTGTGTCGGTGAATCGCGCGGAGATTGGGAATATATGGCGCGCGCAAGCGTCTTCTCGAACTTCGAACGAACGATCTCGCGCGGCGCGCCCTCCGCTTACGAAAGAGAGAAAGCGGATAAAGAACCGCGTCGCGGGCTTCGCTTCACCGCGCGATGAATTGAAAATTACGAGCTTCGTGTGCCCCCCCCCTTCTTCCTTCTCCGACCACCTTTCACGACCATCGTATATTTTTGCCTGCTTCCTTCGGTGACTCTGCTGCTCCCTCCCGACGTAGATTTTTCCGCGCCAATTTCTCATTGCCTCGTTCACGGATACACGCGCGCGTTCGCTTAGCGCGTGATCGAAAGTATACCAAACACTTTAAATATAGATCGCACATGGATGTAAACTGTTTCGCCCGGGGAGCGTTAACGGATTAATGTCGTGGAAAGGCAGCAGGCGATTCGCGAGCCCACGCCGGATCCGCAACACGCCAGCCGAGGAGCGCGAGCGAGGCTCGACCTCGATTGCCGTCGGGGCGGCGCGGGAACGGAGCGAGAGCGCGCATCGCCAACGACAACCGCGTTACACGGGCCGCCCTCCGCGAAAGCCGGCGGATTCATTGTCCCGCGAGTTTTAGCTTCCGCGCTCGAAAGCTGAACGGCGCGCTTCGATCGACAGCCGGCCAAAGCGGAGAGGAGTCATCGATTTGCCTTCGCCGGCCGTGCACCCGTCGCTCGACTTATCGTTCGCGGGACGAAAGGCCCGGCGCCCCGGAGCGAGTCCGCGGTTCCAGCCACCGGACTCTCGCGCTCGTTTCCCCCGGGGGCACGGCCGTCGCTCCGCCCGTCGAAAAATTCATGCGGCTCCGGCGGTGTCTCTTTGGCGCGAGGAAACGGGAGCGCGCGCTCATCCAGCGGCCCCGTCTCGGTCCGCCAGCCGCTCTTAATGGCCTTCTTTGTGTCGGTTTGATTACAACTCGACGCCGCCCTCTCGTTGCGCCGAGCATACGCCGACCCTACCCCGGGACGACCCCGCCGGCGGACACGACGACTACGAGCCGAGTCCCAACGAGACTTACTTCTCTCGCGCCGTTTAATCGAATCAAGTCGAGACTACTCGAAGCGGCCAGCGAGCAATCGCACTGACAGTCGGTTGCCATTCTGTTCCCGGTAAACATCCGACTGCCAGTGGCTGTTTATTCTCCGATCCCCGCGCGCCCGCGCCACGGAAAACTCCATCGAGTCTTTGCTATTGTGATCGCCGTCCGCGTATTCACATGTAAATATTGTCAATGGAAAAGTATTGCACGGTTCTCGAAATGGAATATATTGGTATACTGCGAATGATTGACGTCTGAGTAAATATCGTTTTGCCTCTCTTTGCCTTCCGTTTGCCAGTTCTATTCGAAATATATCAGAAAAATCCTGTTTATTTCGACATGCGGAATTGTTTACTCTCTCTCTCCCTCTCTTTTTCTCTCTCTCTCACCTATTTTTCTTTTTTTTTTTTTTTTTTTATTTCAATTATGGAGTACGAGGGACGTCGGAACGTTCGCGCGTGGAATCGAAATTTGAGAGCGCGACGGAGAGCGTTGAACCGCGCGTAATCGCGCATATTTATTCGGCAAACGAAAGCTGACTAGAATACGAATCGAGGTATAGCGTATACCTTCGATTAAAGCAAACGAGTCTTTGTCGAGCGGTGTTCAGTCGCAGGGAGAGCCATTCGTGCGCCGAGCTCACTTATGGACGAGGAATTCGATGAGATCGCTCGGTCGGGCGTTCCACAACGACCCGTAAGCAAATTAATCTCGAAAGCATCGGCGGCAGCAAGCCTAACGAAGCAGCAGCGAGCACCGTCGTCGAGATGAAGCCGAAGGATCCGCTGTTCGGCGCAACGTCGCGACTCGCTTAAAAAGAAACAAACCATTGGCCTCCGTACGAACTGGATAGGGGCGCGAGAGCCTCTTTACTAGGTCGCGCGTCCACGCACAATAACGCACCGAACGAGCGGCGTCGATCGGCAAACTTTCAGTGTCGCGTCGTCGCATTGTGTCCCGCGTTCGCCCGACCTCGGCGCGCGGAGGCTGCGAGGATTTATCGCCGCTTTCATTTTTCTCTCCTTCTGCGCCAGACGCACGCGCGGACCCAGCTATGCGGAATGAAATTTCCGCAAGCGACTGAAATCCCGCCTCGCAACTGACATTTTTCGAGTGCCGCGCTTTTTACGGGCGATCCGCAAAAGTGCGCGGACCGTGTCGAGGCGGAGGCGCGCAATCCAGCTGCGAAGCGGACAAGGTTTTCCCGGGCGAACGGGAGACGCCGCGAGAAGGGCAGACCGAATCGCCTATCCTTCCCTCGACCCTTTTCTTTCGATTGACGTCTTGGCGCTTGAGACGTGTAAATTGACCAATGAAAATCGAATTTGCTCTTTTTTTTTTCTTTTGTTTTTTTTTTCTTGCTTTATCTTTTCACGGAGCGCGTTCTTCTCGACGACGACGACGGGATACTTTGATATGCGAATTTTGATGAGGCTGAATCCGCACTTTTACGAGTGGACGTGCTTATATACTTCGAGCGAGCAATTGGGTTACCTCGAGTGCGCGCGACTTTTTTTTTTAGAGAGAGCCGTGATTCTTTTCTTTTGTCTGCTCGTTTTTTTTTTAATTTTTTTTTTAACGTTGCGGACAATTCTATGATCACGAAAGTGGCATTGAGATCGCAGACGTTTTTGAAATTGAAAAGGGCACGGTCCGATCCCGAAACGCGCGGCCGCGCTCCATCAAGACGAGCTCTCCCTCGATTATCACCGTGTGATTATCGGGCGAGAAGAAAAAAAAAGGGGGGGGGGCTCTGCGCAAGGCGGCAAGGCATACGCGAAAATCAATCGCTCTCGGTCCATCGTGGGCGCGCGCGATAGACATTGGTCTCTCGCGCGATGATCATTCGGGTGATTGATGAGGCCCGGAGATATTAATGATCGTCATGCAAATTTTTTGGCGGGGTTCTCCGCGCCCCTCCGCTCTTCTTACCCCACCCCCCGCCGCAAGATGTAGGTTAACGCGCGCCATTCTATATAAAACTCTCGGCAGCGATCGATATCGTCATTATATTTCGAGGCTGACGAGGACGCACAACTTTATTATCGACAAATTTCTGCTTCGCGTAATTATTTACAGCGCGCGCAAAAGGGAGCCGGCACTCCGGAGATTTGCCGATGGGTGGTTGGCTGGCCAGCGGCCAAGTATCGCACAACGACTCCACTATCTCGTTTTCACTTCCTCTTCCATCGCTCTGCTTGTCCCCCCCCCCCCCCCCCTCTCTTCACGGTCTTGTGTAGAATGCTTCGGAATCACATTATGTATTTTTTTATTTGTTTTTGTTTCTTGGGGGGGGGGGGGGGGGGGGTGGAACTACCTACCCTCGAAGCGACAATCGTCGACGGACTCTTCGGAATTTCGCGAAGCCGCGTGACACCTGTAATCGAAAATTATCGCCGATAGCTGCGGCGACGCGTCCATCGTGGATTTGTCCAAAAATAGTGCGGCCGACGCCGAAACCGACCGCCACGCAGCCACACGGCAGCTTGTTACCGCCTTGGCTGGCGAGCGCGTTTGATTTGCTCGCCGACTATAAATAATTTTTCAATGCTCGCCCGAAGACTCGGCTTTCGCGCGAGCCGCGGAACAGATAGCCGCGAGCACGCGCGACGACAGCTTCTATTTAAAGTGTAGTCGCGCTTCACGCGACGCACGCGAGAGCACCGAGTCACGTATACGCGAGCCCGACACGTGGCCGACGCGGCGCGACGCCGCAAGGTCGACCGCCCGCCGCCGTTGCGTTCCTCGGCGGGCGACGCGACCGAGCGCGCGCCGACCATCGCAATCTGGACGACTCGATATTCGCGCTACTTTCCTCGCGCGCATCGGAGCGCGGCCGGAGGGGCGTGGAAGGAGCTTGCAAATGATTCTCTCGATGATCGATTGTCGCCGTGCGATCTCGAGGCATCGCAGTCGCACGGCGATTTGGCGAAAAGAAAAGAAACGAGATGGAGCAACTGAACGGCGAGCGCGCGAATCGTCGGAATCTCGTTAAAGGAAAAGTCCCGAGTCATATCCCGTCCAGAGCGCACTTCTATTTCGGTCGACCGCTTTTTTTTTGCTTTTTCGCCGAGCCAATTAGCATCGATTATTGTTCTTGGACCGTTTTGCTTTCGCGCGCGGCCGAAGAGCAGTTGTTTTCACGGAAAACACGGAAAAGCCGCGATCGAGGTTAGCACAGCACGGCCATACTTTCTCTCCCCGGCCCTCTCGATCGTTACTTTATCTCCGGGTTCGGCCATCCGGACATCAATGAATAGAAGATGTTACTTCCATAATCGACGACTCGGCATATACCGCGGTCGCGTGCTCGCGCGCACAAAGTGCGATCTAAATTTACGATACGATCCCTCGATCGGCCGCTGATAATGATAGTTGAAAATTGGTCAAAGCGAGCTTTGAGGCGTCATCGTCGTCTGCGCGGAATGATTACATATGTGCGCGCGCGAGTATCGGATATGCGGCTTATTAATAGGTCGGCGAGTCGCGCGAAAAATAGAAGCCCCGCACGTGATATTCTCGCTCAATTGGCTTTATCTTTGGAGCAAACCAACTTGAGCTATTAATGTCCGTGGCGGCGGTGCTTTGGCCGAGCGAGGGTGGATTTCGGAGGATCGATATTCAATTACCGAAGTCGTGATCATTACAACGTCCGCACACCTGCGGCGCGCATTGTTTGCCAATTGGATGTAGATCGTTTGATATCGGGCGCGCGCGCGCGAGAGAGAGAGAGAGAGAGAGAGAAAGAGAGAGAGAGAGAGACAGCGGCTGTGTCGCTCGATTGATTGATACCCCGATAGGCCAGTCGATACGCAAGCTAATGGGCGACTCTTCTTGTCTGTTTCAGGTGAGAATCTCATCGGCAATCCCGGACTGGTAAACTCCAACGACCGCAGCGCAGATGTTCGAGCACTCGAAATCTGGCAAACGCGTCAGTTGCGCAATCGGGCGCGATACGCGACAGAGGGGAGGAAACAGTCGGCGAGTTCGCGAAGAACTCCAACGCGAGGCGCGAGAGACTCGCCGTGGCGCGATCGCGAACTTTGCCCTCTCCCTCGCAGTTGGCTCTCGGGCGCGCCACGCCACAAAGCTTCCCAATCAGTCCGAGTTTCGCGTTTGCGCTTCCCGCGCGCCGATAAAGCGAGGCTGCGCGAGGCGCGAACAGCGATCATTCATCCGGCGCCGAGATACGCGAGTCCGAGCCGTCTATCTCGAAATAGCGAGGTGGCGCCTCGCCGCCGCACCGCGGAAAACGCTTGACCCCGTGACCCTAATAGGCGCGAGCAACGCTTTCTTCGCAAAAGTGCGCGCCTCTTTCCCGCTCTCGTATCGGCGGACCGACCTGATTTCCAATTACTCGATCGCGCGCGACTGTCCGCTCCTGCGTGAGTTCGTTTGCCGGCGGGACACTCGCGAGTCGGAAAAGTTTGTCGGTCGATAAAGTGGTTTTGCGCGAGCGCGCGCACGCACACGGATGCTAGATTCCTCCAAATGAATAATTCAATGAGCGAAAAACTTTTCAATCTCCACGGCTGCTGCTCGGCTCTTAATTGAACTTCCCTCGCTCCCTCCTTTTCGCTCGACTGGACTCTGCAGACGGGCGATTCTTTCCCTAATTTCGACCGAGAGCTCATGCCCCGATAGACGCGGACGCTTCTCTTCTTCACGGCCGGCTGTTATTCCCCCGACTCCGATTGGCGAGTCGGTTCGGTGATTCGATTCTTCTCTGCCGGGCGAAACCTTTCGACTGCGCTTCTTTTAGCAGGGAACTCCCAATGAAGTAGCTCTCGCGAGCTCGTGAAATGTTAATCATTGGCTTTCCAAGTGCACCGCGCGACGAGAGTCGGGGCCGACTTCTGAAACGCGCGAAAATTGATCCTGGCGCTCTCTACTGTCCCCCGTCGACGATTTTATTGCGATTGAATTTCCAAGACGACCACGAGATTAAAGTTGCAGGAGTTTGAAAATTAACCACCGACCTCTCCTATAGAACGGAGAGTCGGCTGCCCCTCTCTCTTTATTTTTCCGCTGCGCAGGGAAATGCGAAAGCACGAAAAGGCACGTCAGCGCGAGTAACGATTCCGCCTTGCAAGTCCGCTCGCATCCTCGTTGGAGACGCGAGTTTTCGTTCGCGTCGGGCCATCGCGAGTAGAAGCACTCACCGCCAGGCGAGAGGACTCTTTCAACAGCCGCCTTGGCTGAAAGGATTTTCGAGGAGATCGACCCGATCGAGAGTCCGAAGCGTTGACGTCGCGATCGGCCCCGCCGAGTCTGCCCGTCGACACCTGCCCTGCGAACTCCCGCATCGCGCCTCCCTCGTCTCCGGTTACACGTCTACCTCTATCTCTCTCTTTCTCGCCGCCGGCGAGTATTGATTTTTTATTCTATTTACGACAGCCACGCCGGGGAAAGAAAGAGAGCGCTTGGTATTTCGCAGCGCGCCTCGTCTATGCCACACGCGGGGAAATAGTTTCGCCGTCGGCGCAGGGAGAAAGAAGTCCTCGGATTCCCGACGCGAAATGAAAATTAGCCGGGCAGACGCTGGCTGGAAGATATCAAAGGATTAGAGAGGCGCGGATTAAATTTATCCCTCGAGGATCTCCGCCGGCGCGAGACTCGATTCCCCCTCTCGCTCATTTAATCTCGGCGAGGCTCGAGCACATATTTGGATTCGGCAAATAGGAATGTGGCTTTCACGCGTTGGCCTAGCTCGCGGATCGCTTAACGGAGTTAGCCGGAGCAACAGCCCGAGAGAGAGAGAGAGAGAGTTCCGGTCGCGCTCCTCTCCTTCGCCAGCCGAGGATCCACGCGGGAAAGTGAGATCGCGCGAGCCTCGGCACGTAACCAAAAGCAAAACGATCAATACGAGCCGCGCGCGAATCAACAAGCGAAAAAGACCTCGGCGATGGAATTCCGCCCGGGAGAAAACAAAGAGAGAAAGAGAGCGAGCCGAAACTCAAACAAACGAGCTTCCCGAAAGGAAAAGAAACTCTTCTCCCCTGACGGCGGCGCCCGAGAATGAAGGGAAATAACGCAATAAGGATGTGGCTAAAAGTAGGTGGACGTCAGCTTGCGATTAAAACTTTGCGCTTGATTTATGGCTCCGAGAACTGCTCTAGTTCGGGGATCCCCTCCCCAAGTGCAAAAGCGATAAGTCGACAACTTTTTCGCGCTCTAATAAATTCTTAAATCGCCCGATAACTTTCTCCCCATCGCGAGCACGGCGATCCACCGTTGCCGCCTGGTCTTTCCCTGAAATTCGCCGAGCCGTCTGACCGTATTCCGAGTTCTTCTACTCGCCGGCGAGCGCCGTCCCGAGAGAAAAAAATACGACCAGGTGCCAATGGGAAATCCGAAGTCGAGGCGGACGCACGGACAGCCGCTCGCGATGGAACAACCGAGACGGTCGAGAGCTTCGGGGCAACATTGCGACGACGACGCCGCCGCCGCGGGGGCGAGCGAGCGAGTACGGCCGGCCGACCGTCGATGCGCGTGCGAAAGGGGATCGACCGAGCGGCCGGTCGGCCGCGGACAAATGTCGCTCTCCGCGACGACTCGACGCGTCCAATTAAGGGAGCTGGTCACGCGATAATCGAGCCGCCGAGCGACCGGAGAAGCCCCCGCGACGTCATTACGAAGCCACGGAGCGACCGACGGATATTGCGACGCGGACGCCAGCCGCCATCCTGAATAATTGCGCGTCCTCGCGCGCCGCACTCGATTGCGAAACGAAGGGCCTGGCTGTACACGCCATGGACAGGACAATCGGACGCGGGCCGCTTAATTGGCACTCGAGAGGAGCGCCCCTTCGGCGCGCCGCGGGTCCACCCTCCTATTTTCTCTTTCTGTCTCTCTTGTCGCGTCGCTCGGCAACAAAGACTGCCGCGCGAAACACTGCCATTCAGAGTCGAACCGTATAATGAGCCTTTGCCCACCGTTCCGCGGACAATGCGCGGCGATCTACCTGCTTTTCCGCGTGCTCGAGCCGATGAGTTTCGCGCGCGCGTACATTCTTCGATCTCGAGAGAACAGGGTCAAACTCGTCCCGCTCGGAGTTGTTAGCGCGCGAGCAGGCCGTCAAGATGCGATGCTCCTCGTCGGTCGGCGCGCGAGCGTCTCCGCGCTCGGCAAGCCCCCGATTCACCGCAATGCAACCACCGACTAACCAGCCGCGCGTGTCTGCTTTGTGTGCTTGCAGCGTTCGCAGCGTCATGCACAAGTATCTCGAGAAGAAGAACGAGGTGAACTTCGATAAAATATTCAACCAAATGCTAGGTGAGTCGAGCTTGCTTGTGCTATACCGTCGATTATCGGGCTCTCTTCTCGTTTGGCGCGGCAAACGGGCGTCGTCGCTTCCCGAAGCAGAGAGGGCCAACGTGAAATTGTATTCGCATACGAAGAGTAATTACATATCCGGCAGAATATACTCCTCGCATTGAATGTGTCACGATTGCGATGTACTCCTGACCAAATAACCGTGCCACCAAACTTGTCCGCAGGTTACCTGCTATTCAAAGACTTTTGCGAGAACGCGTCGGAGGAGCCCATTCCACAGCTGAGGTTTTACGAGCAGGTACGTGACGCAAGCTCGCTTCCCGCGAAGGGAAAGCACCCGGCGGAACGTTTGCTTTTTATTCGGCCCGCTCGTAAAGGGCGAGCCAAGGCAGTAAAGCCGTTGGCGAACGACGGGGACGAGACGATCGCGACTGCCGCAATGTCGGATCTATCATTTTCTCGGGGCCTCTGCAAATCGCCGACCAAGAGACGACGACTCGACCTCTCCTCCTCGTTGAACGCTCGGCTTGATCCCCCCCCCCCCCCCCCCCTTTGGTCCGCTGACTCGGCCGACTCTGCTTGCAGATCAAGGCGTACGAGAAGCTGGAGTGCCCGGAGGAGCGGCGGAAGCTCGCCCGCGAGATCTACGACAACTACATTATGAAGGAGCTGCTGGCGCACACGCACGTAAGTGTCGACCGGGCGTTCGCTGGCGCGCGCCCTCGGCGCAAGTAGGTCGGGGCGCCGCCGGGGCGAGGCCGAGCGAGCTTGCGGCGCGACCTGCCGATTCGCAGGCCCGCCGGCCGTGACCAACGCGCTCTCAAGCTCGCGTTCGCTTTTTTCTCTGGCGCAGGAATACTCGCAGCAGGCGGTGGCGCACGTCCAGGAGTTCCTCATCAAGAACGAGGTGCCCGTCAACCTGTTCGAGGTGAGCTCGCGCGCGACAGTTCGCCCCGGCGGCGACGCCCGACTAAACACTTTTTCTTTCGCACTTTTCCCAGCCGTACATCGAGGAGATCTTCAATCACCTGAGGGCGGAGCCCTTCAAGAAGTTCCTCGAGAGGTGAGTTCTCCGCCGGCAAGTCGAGGCGCGACGCTAATCAGTCCGACTTTTGCAGCGACAAGTACACGCGCTTCTGCCAGTGGAAGAATCTCGAGCTCAACATCCAGGTGAGTGCGCGCTGAAATCCGAATAGCTCGGCGATTACTCACCACCGCGCCGCTCGCTTTGCAGCTGACGATGAACGACTTCAGCGTACACCGGATAATCGGCCGCGGCGGCTTCGGCGAGGTGTACGGCTGCCGCAAGGCCGACACCGGCAAGATGTACGCGATGAAGTGCCTGGACAAGAAGCGCATCAAGATGAAGCAGGGCGAGACCCTGGCGCTCAACGAGAGGATAATGCTGTCGCTGGTCAGCACCGGGGTAAGTGGCGGCTGTCGCCGCGCCCCGCTCCGCCTCGTCGACCGCCGCTCACCCTGTTGCCGACGCCAAGCAGGTCGACTGCCCGTTCATCGTGTGCATGACCTACGCCTTCCACACGCCCGACAAGCTGTGCTTCATCCTCGACCTGATGAACGGCGGCGACCTGCACTACCACCTCAGCCAGCACGGTGTGTTCAACGAGCCCGAGATGAAGTTCTACGCGGCCGAGGTGATACTCGGCCTCGAGCACATGCACCGCCGGTTCATCGTCTATCGGGACCTCAAGCCGGCGAACATCCTGCTCGACGAGCACGGCCACGTCAGGATATCGGACCTCGGGCTAGCCTGCGACTTCTCCAAGAAGAAGCCGCACGCCAGCGTGTGAGTATGGCCGCGCGTCGGTGGAGAGGGGCAGGCGCGGCTGTGACACGGCCGGATTGCTTGCAGCGGCACGCACGGCTACATGGCGCCCGAGGTGCTGTCCAAGGGCACCGCCTACGACTCGAGCGCCGATTGGTTCTCCTTCGGCTGCATGCTGTTCAAGCTGCTCAAGGGCCACAGCCCCTTTCGACAGCACAAGACCAAGGACAAGCACGAGATCGATCGCATGACTCTCACCACGGTAGGTGCGCGCACGCGGCCCCACCCCCGCCCCGGCCCTCGGCCGGCGGCCGGCGGCTCGCTCCGCAGTCTCGGGGGGAGCGCCCGCGCGACCGACGGCTCGCCGCGCTCTCGCGTTCAGATTCCGCCCGCGAACCGCGTGTTGAGCCGCCCCCGCACCTGTCCGCGCCGCGCCCGAAACTCGATGACCTCGACGAAAGCCGCCTCGCGCCCACCCTCGCCGCAGAGTCGCGACTCGTGACGTGCTCTCCGACTGGATCTGCGCCCCCCCCCTCCCCCAGCTGCTCGCAGCGCAGTCAGCTTCATTTCTGTCTCTCTCTCTTTCCCTCTCTCTCTCTCTCTGTCTGGCACGCAGAACGTGGATCTGCCGGAGTCGTTCTCGCGCGAGCTCAAGTCGCTGCTGGAGGGACTGCTGCAGCGCGACGTGAATCAGAGGCTGGGCTGCCGCGGCTCCGGCGCCGACGAGCTCAAGGAGCACGCGTTCTTCGCCGGCATCGACTGGCAGCAGGTCTACCTGCAGAAATACACGCCGCCGCTGATACCGCCGAGGGGCGAGGTGAACGCGGCCGACGCCTTCGACATCGGCTCCTTCGACGAGGAGGACACCAAGGGCATCAAGCTCACCGAGGCCGATCAGGACCTCTACAAGAACTTCCCGCTGGTCATCTCCGAGAGATGGCAGGCCGAGGTCGCGGAGACCGTGTTCGAGACCATCAACAGCGAGGCTGACAAGGTACGAGACCGTCGCGATTGTCAGGCTCGAAGCCCAATCAAACGCCCGTCCGATGTTGTGTGTTGCAGCTCGAGATCAAGAAGAAAGCCAAGAAATTGAAATTCGAGGCCGACGAGAAAGGTAAAACTTGTCGGGCCAAGTGTCGCGTCAATTAGCAAGTTCGCTTATCCGTGCCTAATTGGTTTTGCCCGTGTGTGCGCAGGCTCAGACTGTATACTACACGGCTACATTAAGAAACTTGGCGGCCCGTTCGCAAGCGCATGGCAAACTCGATACGCCAAGCTCTATCCGAATCGATTAGAGCTTCATCCCGAGTCCACCACCAAGCCCGAGCTTGTCTTCTTCGACCAGGTACGCTTTGCGGGCTTTCAAAGAGGCGCCGCTCCAATTGACTCTCACTCGCAACAAGATAACACGACAAATTATGCTTTCCAGGTGGAGGAAGTCAGTGGCGACTTGCAGCACGTTAAGAACGAGCAGTGCATTATCATCCGAACGAGAGATACCAAAATTATATTAACCAATCCCGTAAGTCATATCTCTGTCTGATATTTCTGGAACGTGCTCTTCGCTACGAATCTGCTCAAACGGATAAAAACAAGTCCGAGACGAGGCACTCAACAATGCAAGTAGAAGCTATCAAGATTCAGTCGGACGTTTGAATTTTTCAGCAGCTTCTCGCTGAGCGATATAGCCAGGATAACGAACCTTTCAATTCTCAATACGTCCTTAACCATGAGCTGTCAATTTTATCAATTTTTCCAACACCTCGCAGTATGAACATTGATTGTTTTAGACATAGCAGGGTCATTTCTTAATTCGCTTTCTTGGAAAAAAATGACATGTTTATTCACGCTCGAAACTATTTATTATTTGAAAGCAATTCTTCTTTCGAAAAGAAAATCAATATTTGCATTATTCAGCTGAGGTAAATAGGTCATTTATGAATAAGCTATGAAAGAGGAGAGAGCATTATCCATCGCGTTAAAATATAGTAGAACGGTCGTTAAATGCGTTATTGCCATTTTGAAAACAATTACGATGATTGTTTGTTGGTTTGCAGGACGAGATAAGCCTGAAAGAATGGGCGATTTCGTTACGTTCGGCGCACAAGTCGTCGATGGAGATGCTTGGCAACATGGCACGCAAAGCTGGCAAAATCTACGGGACGGTAGGCGATAGCGTTATTTCATCATCAGCGGCAGCGGCGACGCAGCGCTCGACCAACGGCAACTAGTGGCCAACAACAATCGACTAGAAAATTTAAAATTAAAAAGAAAAAAACATCGCCTACTCACTGCCCGCGCGCGAGCGAGGATTCGTTCTCTCTTTCTCTCTCTTTCTTTACACTGATTTACATTCTTCTACGAGTACTCCGTTTCTTATTTTGACTCACTATGTGCGCTTTTGTGATTCTATTATTTTCTGTTCTATATTTTTCTACAAATGCTTTGCAGTATTCGAGGACGCATCGTGCAATTTTTATTACATACTGCGTGTATAGAGTCTTTTAAATTTTATATATTCTCGTACGAACGCGAGGATGGATTTTTTTATTTATGTAATGTAGTTGCGAGTCAATTGTTCGTTAATTTACCTGTATACACGCGACTGACTCTCGTTTCATCAAGTACAAATTTTTCGATGTTAAATAAAAAAGCATGTGTGCGAGCTTCTGAGCTTTTTTCATTTTTTTTTTAGCTTTCATCGAAACTGAGTACTCGCACGACGAAGTTTTATTTCGTTTCTTATTTGTCAAAACTTACTCTTCATTTCGTCCTCGGATGTCCTCTTAATTATTACCGAGATACTTAAGTACTTTTTTATTGAGCAAACAAAATAAGTATGTATATTAATGAATAAATAAATAAAATAAAACATTTTTTTAAGTAGGAAGAACCGAGAAAGAATAATGTCGCGAATTCTCATAGTCAATGAAGCAATTATTGCAAAAATTTTCAACAACTATATACAACTCATTCAGCAACTGGCAATGATTGATTTTTGGTTACGACGTTCGTCACGACGAAAAACAAATTTTTATTAAAGACTCTTGTATTTGTATTGTTATAAAATTGAAAAAACGAAATTTTTGTAACGCGACGTTTACTATGTCTCTCTATTGCTGATTTTTGTCTCTCTCTCTCTCTCTCTCTTACTCCCCCCCCCTCTCTCTTTCTGAAAGCAAACTAAAAAAAGTAAGTCATTTTCTCTTTGTTCGTTCCTCACATGACACGTGCAAAGATATTTATATTTAACGTAATTGTATAAACTATCGAATCCAAACACTAATGTATATGTCTCGCCGATCGGATTTTCGCGTGTATATACATACGATGACTCAAACCCACGGCGATGATTATTTAAGAAAACAAAATAAGAAACAAATATGACACGTCACGCGAGTGACGGGAACTGAACAGATGTATGAAGAATTATTTATGGCAATTGTATCTTATTAAGAAAAACAACATGATGAACAAACATAAGCCACATTATGTGAGGAAAAATATATTTAAAAAGCACATGATTAAACAAAGACAACCGTAGAGGGACAAATGCGAATTATTTGAAGTTATATATAGATGTTATAATTACTATTATTATTATTATTATTATTATTATTATTATTATTATTATTATTATTATTATTATTATTATTATTATTATTATTATTATTATTATATCTAAAATGCGATGTACGAAACAGATGAAAAAAATATTAGCTGAGCCCAGGTGGCTTAGTACAAGAATCATGTAAAATTTGCAAGTTGCCGATCTACGACTGTGGCGCGCTTATTGTGAATGTATGTATAGTAACTCGTCCTCTCGTTAATTTTCAAATTAGCCCTCGTTGAAATCCTTCTCTCTTTCTCTCACTCTTCGCCGGAGAGGAGTATGTTTTAGACGCGATTACGGCTGCCTTTGTCAAATTACGCGCGCGAAAACGGATTATTTTTAATTTTTTTTCGAAGCGATACCTTTTCATTTTTTATAGAGGCTTGCGAACTGATAAGTCAATTTCGTCTCGAGAAAGAGAAAGGGTAATCATTATTTTTCACCGCTGTCGATCGTTCTATACAATTATATGAAATTGTATGATATCAAAGCAAAACAAACAAAAAAGACACTATTATGTCGGTTGAGTTCATCGATTTTTCTGTATTCGTAAAGTATATGAGAAAAAACACACATAAATGAACAATGAAACAAGTATAAATTTTATAATTGACCTGCGCGACGATGTGAATTGTCAAGGGGTATTTTGTAAACAAACGCTTTTCCGTTGATTCCTTCAGTGTTGAACATTATTGAAGATAGATATTATTTACTATGGTAAAATACTCTGAATTGGAACAACTCTGATAGTCATAACGGTGTTAAATTATTTAGTTGAACATTTTATAAATAAATTTTTGAAAAATCTATTCTGATTTTATTAATTTGTAATTTATCTCTCCTTGCGTTGAAAATATGAAGGATCGACTGTATTGAAAATGTAATTCGGATCTAAAAAGCAGGATAGGTCATAAAAAATGTACATCCACCGAATCGAGCTTACAACTTTTATTGATCAAGCTGAATTCTTGAATGAAAACTTTTTGATATTAATATTTTTTGATAAAATGGAAGGGTAAAAGCTTATGTACATTGGAAACTTTATTTCAATCTAATTTCTATTCACTCTGAAAGCAATATTGTTTCAGTAATGCATATTTTCGTCTAATTGTAACTAAAGGCTTACTTGATTTTTTTACTTCTAGAACTCGCTTCAATGTAACATTTAGCTGTAACGCTCGAAATTTTAAACTTATAAAAGTGTGAAGAAAAACTTTGTAAACCCAGTTTAAAATGTATTAGATTTGTGTGAAATACGATAACATTGTTTCGACAGAAAAATTTATTTTAGACGTAGGACAGATCAAATTATGCATGCATACTGTTACAAAACAATGGTACAATTTAGTTTTGGTAATCTGTGATATTGCGTAATCATAAGTTGACGATGTAACTGCACATTGAGTTAATTCAAAGCTTATTGTTTGAGTAAATTAAAGTTTGAGAATTTTAAAAAATATACAAACTGCTCTATGAGCCGTTTAAAAATACGGATAATACCAAACTGAAAATATTTGCATAGAATGGCGCGCAGGTTACACAAGTCAATATTGAGAAAGTGTAATTTAAAATGAATTTCTTGAACAAATCGTTAATGTGAAAATAGAAATATCAACAATAATTAGGAACTCCATTAATCGCTAACCGCTAGCTCTATGAACTTTGTCACTGTGGAATTTTTTAGTGAGCATCGGATATTTTCAACGAAAATCGACGAGGAAACCAGTAACATAGACTTCTAATACATCGATCAATGTATATAGGCTGATGTACGTGTGTGTATAGATTTAGTGAATTTCGGAGTAGATTAGACAGTTAATCAAAAAACCACTGGCGCGAGAGCAAGCAGCGAGCCTCGTCTTCGTACCGAAGCCACCGCAAATCCCTGTGACGAAGACAAAAGTAGAACGGCATATGACGGTGACCATTGCCAATTGTATGCACTGATGGTTCCACATTGAGGAACGTTCGTCGAGGATGTTGCTCATGTCGGGGTGCCACAGCGGAACGCTGATTCCGGGCAGCTGCCAGCCAGCTTCGACGATCCTGCGCTGAAGGATGTGTTCGTATCTCGTCGATGCACGACAAACCCCTTGCGAAAGGAAAGTAGGCCCTTCGCCATTTCCACTCCGGATCTCGTCGAACCGACCCACGAAAGCGCGTCGGAGAGAATGCTGACGCGCGCAACCGATTTGCGCTGCGGCTCAGAAGATCGCGCTGGTCGGCGCGTTGGCCATCCTTCTTTTCGAAGGTGTCCAAGTCCAGCTCGTCGCTGATCGCGTGAACTCGTGTAAATATTGGCGCGGCGGTAGCGCTTCATTTTTTTATTTTGGTTTTCGTTTCGTTTCGATCGTTTTCGTTGATTCTCAATGCGCGACCTGTCGGATGCGCGACTCTTACGGTGGGACGTGCAGCGTTGCGCGCGGACCTCGAAACGTCGCGAAATTTTCAAAAGAAATCAGCGCCCGAGAGCAATTCGCTATGTACAGGTCACGGAGTCGCGAGGAATAATATCCCCCGTGAATGAGCTGCGAATGTAAAGACGCTCGTTAAAAATGTAGACACGATCGAACGGCGTGCACTGACCGTGAGCGGGGCCTAGCGGTCCCTGATGAGCCTCAGCATGTCCGCCAGTCTGGCGTCCACCTTGACGCTCCTCAGCCTCTTCTCCAGCATCTCGAAGTCGGCCCTCTCGAGCCAGGAGGCGGGATCCCGGTCCCGCGGCGGCAGCTCCGGCACGACGCGCTCCGCGAACGCGCAGAGGCCGCACCAGGCACGGAAGTGCAGCCGGTCGCCGGTGGGGCCCAGGCCGCGCTGGAGGCCCTCGAACTCGCGGTCCGTCAGCGGTCGGCCCATCACCTCGCGCAGCGCCTCCCGCAAGCAGTCGGCGAGCATGTGGCGCGGGCCCTCGGCCTCGTCCTCGCGGAACTTGTTGAAGGCGCGCAAGAACACGGCCTTGCGCGCGTCGCTGACGTGGGCGTGGCGGGCAAGGTAGTCCAGCGGCCGGAGACCTGCGCGCGGGTAACGAGACTGCATCTGACCGGGCTCTGGCCTGTGTCGACCGGGCGGTGGGGCACCTACCCACGAGCGACTGGCCGTCCAGCAGCTCGAACCTGGCGCTCTGCCTGTAGAACAGCCGGGGCACCTCGTGGCAGGTGGGCAGCGCGGCCACTCGCGGCGCCCTGGCCGGCGGCGGCTGCATCTCGCTGACGACCCGCAGCGCCTCCTCCAAAGCGAACCGCCTCTGCGGAAGGCGCCAGCCGATAAGCGCGGCGGCCTTGCCAGCACGGCGCTGATCGTCACCTTAGCGTTGAACTCGCACTCGACGAGCTCGCGGTCCAGCCGCCGACTGAGCGCCCTGATCGCCTCCCGGGGCAGGAAGCTCGGTGGCAGCTCGCGGCCCACGCTCGGCAGACTGGTCCCGTCCGGCGTGGCCCGGCCGCCGGTCTCCTCGGCTCTCGGGCAGGGGCTGCGGGCGAGCGGAAGGTCAGTGCCTGCGCGGCGGGCGACCGGCCGCGGGCGGACTTACGGCGCGCGCCGGCCGGCCCCGTCGGTTTGCGACACCTGGGTCTCGGACGGCTCGGGCGGCTCGCGCACCTCGGTCGGTTGGCCGTAGATGGAGGCGCGCCGGCACTTGCGCTTGCCGCGCCGCAGCCGGCCGCGGCGGCGCATTGCCGGCTGCCCGGCCGCCTCGGGCGCGCAGTCCCGCGCGGCGTCGCCGGCCGGGCCGGGGGGCCCGTCGTCGGCGGGCGGCGAGCGCGCCGTCGAGGCGGCCGAACGGTGGGGCGGCGACGCGCGCGGGGCGCGGCGGCCCGTGGGCGGCTCCGGCGCGGGGCCGCGCCAGCTGAGCGCCTCGGCTGGCTGGGGGCTGGCGGCGGCGGTGGGGTCGGCAGGCGCGCGGCCGCGCCGCGGGCCCACCTGGACCTCGCGCGGGCTGGCGCGCAGGTCCAGCACCAGCTGGGTCCTCTCGCGCTCGGCCTGCGCTGGCTCGGGGCTGCGGGGGCTGGCCGGCCGCGAGTCCGTCTCCGTGTAGCGCCGGAACAGCTCCTCGGGCACGAGCTCGGCGCCGTCCGCCTCCGCCGACGGCTCCGGGGCGCGGCCCGCGCTCGGCGGGCGCCCGTCGGCGCGGCGTGCCGTCCACGCGGCCTCGCCGTCGGCCGGGTGATGGCGCCGCGCCGCGCAGCCATCGTGCCGGCGCAGGGACGGCCTGGCGGAGGGCCGCGGGCCGAACGGCGCTCGTACCGCTGGCCCCATCAGCTCCAGTTTCTGCGCCTACGTCTCGGGTTATGGCTTTCGCGTTTTTCCCAGCTGGCTCTCCGGTGCTGGACTCGTTTTGGACGACGAATGCAGTACGCGATTGGTACTCGCGAGCTCCGGACAAAGATAACGCATCCGCCGGCTTTCACGGATGCGCGGCGTAACTTGCAGCGAGGTAACGCCAACTACTTGCTTGAAAAGCCGACATCTCGGTATCGTGAACTCGCAGTCGTAGCTTCGCGATTGCACCGTCTTGAATACGCGCTCTCGGCATTTCACGTGCGGTGCAGGCCAGCAAAGACGCGAAGCTAAATTGCGTCGGTGGGAGGAAAAGGCTTCCCGAGCAACAATGCAGCGCTTTCAAAGCGAAGCTCTCACGGCGAGGGAGAATCGCGCCAATGTAATTTCCCCTAGAGGGCTTTCCCGCCTCCCTTTCCAGCGGGCGCGCTTGCGACGGAAACATCGCGATCGCAGTGCGCGCGATCGTTATGCTACGACGCCCTCGAGTTGGCGCGTCCGCAGCCTTGACGTTAAACGTCGGCGGCGCGGCAGCGGTGTTACCTTGGGCTTGGGCCGGCGCACGGGTTTGACGCGGGCGGCGATGAGGCCGGTGCTGCTGGCTGCTCTCGGCATGACCGCGAGGCGCCGACTGACGGCGGGCGAGCGGCTGCCTCCGTCGCCACGGGTTACCGGTGCTTCGATCGACCACGCCGGCGCGCACGTGTCTCCTCCCGTGCGGCTCCTCGCCGTGACTCTCGCGCGCCGGCTGATTGCTCGATACCCGACGGCTGCCCGCGGATGCCGTCCGAAAGCTCGATCGCGATGTTTTCTTTGCCTCGTGCCAAAGTGTCGGCTTTGCGCCAAAACTTTTTTGGCGTCGGTAAGAGAGAGAAAGAGAACAGATAAAACATGACGAGTGTGCTCCACTTCAGCGCGTGACGCTTCCATCAAGAAAGTTTCGCTCCGGCGAGAGATGGCAGGCCCACTTTCGAAAAGTTTCACGAATTTCGCTCGCCGCTGGAACACACGCGTACAACGAATCGGTTCTATATGCGCTCGATTGGCTTCCGAAGTGGTGCGCGATGCGTCGCTGGAACGGAGACGGTCCTATTCGCCGTGGCGACGCAGACGGAAGGTCAGCTCGGCGGCAAAGGTCAAGAGCGCCAAGGCGAAGCCGTTGACGGCGACAATGGCGAGCGGCGTGAGCAGTCGACTCGCGTCCAGCAGCTCGAGGCGTCCGCGCGAGTCGCCCGTGGAGATGGGCACCTCGTAAGCCCACAGCGGACTGTGGATCTTGCTTATTCCGGCCTCGACCAGGGTCCGCTGCAGCTCGCTGATCCTGTCGACGTAAGGCGAGCCCTTGCGGAAGGGGAAGGCCATGAGTTGGTTGTGAAACGTCAGCTTGGATATCTTGAAGGCCGGCGACGGGCCTTGCCTCGCGATGTAGTACTCGGCGACGTCCGACATGGCGACGCAGACGCAGCTGCGCGAGTGCTGCAAGCGGGCCAAGCAGCTCGCCGGCTCCGCCACGGTCACGCTGCGAGCGAGCAGATTCCGAAAGGCCGCGTTCTCGATGCGCTCGGCCACTTGTCTGAAGTAAACGGGCAGGTAGAGCGTGAGATTGGCCGCCTCGATCTGCTCGAAGCTGTCCAGCTCGATGTCCTTCTTCACCAATTGGCTGTCGGTCAGCTTTGTGAACAGTCCGCTGGAGCACACCAAGGACACTACGAAAATGCTGGCCAGGCTGAGTTTGCCGAGCCTGCTGCTGGGGGCGCTGGAAGCCGCCAGGCCCAGGAAGCTCCGGTACATGTCCGTGATGCCGTATTCCGGCCGAGGCAGGCTCGTGAATCTCGTCAGCAAGTGGATGGCGCCCACGAGCACGGCCACGGCCACGGCCACGACGTAAATTTCCCAGGGAGACTCGACCGAAGTGTATCGCATTATGGGCACCAACACCACCACGCGCACGCTGAAGAACGTACTTGCCAGGGTCACCGCGGGCCCAATCGATTTGGCATTCGACACGAAAGACACCGTCATTCCGTCTGTCGTTTCGTCCGCGAACAAGTCGTCGAAGCCAGTTTTATTGTGGTTTACGTGCCACGAATTCACTTCCCAACGCTCCTCCATCACGTTTAGCTTGAAGTTCAGAGCCTTGGCGAAAATCGGAAAGTAGGGGTACTCGTGTCCCGAAATTTTCAGAGAGCCACTTTGCTTTCTTACTATAGTGCTGGGAGGACAGTCTACGAGGGGAAAGTTCAGAGTCCAGCCATGCATGTTTTGAAGCTTGTCGGGGAAGATTTCAGTTTCATTGGTGAGCGCAGCTCCCCGCAGCGTATTCGAAAATGGATTGTAATTGAATATGTTGGCGGTCCCGTTCACCGTTATCACGCTGAAGTTCAGGAATTGGTGATGCCAAGCAAGTAGGAGTATTCGTCTCAAACACAGCTTATCGAGAGATGCGTCTTCGTCGTCTAATACAAGTAAAGACTTTGGTCTTGGCAAGTAGAAGAACAACTGGACGATGAAGCTCAGCGATGCGTCCATCTCCGCCAGTAGCGTGCTGACGCAAGTTGTTCTCTTTGAGATCATGAACAAATTCTCCGATCTCGTTTGCTCGCTGGTTAATATATTGAATGGCCAATAGTTTTCGTGGAACAGTGACTGTCCATCGATGGATTCAAAGTTCACGGAAGGAACGTCTATCATTTTCAGTAAGCTTGCTCGATCGTTTGCGCCCAAACTACCAAACGTGACGACGAAAGCCGACTTCACTTCCTCCTTGATTTTCATCGACAAAATTTCTGTCCAATCGTGCCCTTGTGCTTGTACGATGAAAAGCAGATACACCATGATGATGCGTATAATGTGAAATTGGTCGGATTGACGCTTACAGAAAAGCATATCGACGCGGCTTATTGCATTTTCAAAAGCTTATTTTCAAGCATTTCATAGAATAACAACTGAATTTCGTTACTCATCTTGATGGTAGATGAAAGTTCGATTGAATAGTAGCTGCCTTTAGCTACTTCGAAATTTTAGTTTTCAAAAATTGCACAGCAATACAATGAGTGAAATGTCTTCAAACCGTAAGTAACTTGTAAAGCACACGTCGACACGGAAGCCATTGCATTTTCATTCCTTTTCTGTGCCTCAACTCGGCATCTATCAATAATCGAATGCAATATTCAAATACGGATAGGAGCTCTGGAGTATTTCCGACACAGCTACTCGAAGCTTTTGAGCGCGCGCCACGACCACGATCGTCAGCAGATTGTTTAGAACTGACTGAAAGCTGGCAAGAGAATCGATAGCTCCAGCAAGGACACCATTAAACATGCGTGGATACAATTACTTCCGTCACGCTGAATGCATTTAAACATTTATCGATTTTCTTTGCAGGTTTGTTGGATGTAGATATGCGTGAAGAACAAACTATGTTCACAGCGCTTCTGCTCTGTAATTTAAATCGATTTTCTGAGTTACTAACCATTTTTATCTTACGGATTATCTACGTAGAGGCGACGAAAAAAATTATTTATTATTTAACAACTGCATCAATTGAATTTTTTGTGATGGCTACGTCGATATCGATAAAAAACTGAAAAATATATTATTTTTCAGGTCGTACAGATGGTATGTTATCTCTATAATGAGTGCTATACATGATAAGCCAAGCCTGGTAAATCGAATAAACCTCGGCGAGAAGACTTGTACCCATCATTCGATAGCTATCAGAAAATTATTATACCAAAAATTAATGACATAAATTTTAAATGTATAGCGTTACTGAAAATTCATTGCTTAAGAAAATGCTAATGGTATCCCAACTCGACGATAAACTAAACGAATAATAAGTTGATCTGTACCTAACCTTGAAGTTAAAATATTGTGAAGGAACGTGCACTTATTAAAATTGCGATCTTATAATTGAAAATTGGAAAAAAATAACGTATCTTGACAGTATTTATTTTGACATTGAAAGTTTATAAAAATATAGTAGATAGAAAATTTATATCATTATCATTTAAATATCAATTTTTTTTTTCACCCGACGCGTTTTGTCATACATATTGTCATTATTTAACTATTCGCTTTGAAAGTTAAGTTTGCAGATTGACTTTCATCTTCAAAAGTTGAAATTTGTTTCGATATAATCAGTCAGAAGAATACAAAATATAGATATACTGAAAAAATCATAATATTACTAATGCATTATAGCAAGCATTCATTATCGATTTTCTTCTCGGCTTATTTTTATCCTGGCCTACAACCTTCACTTTGAATATTCCAT
Organism: Phymastichus coffea; assembly: GCF_024137745.1. Lineage (NCBI taxonomy): Eukaryota > Metazoa > Arthropoda > Insecta > Hymenoptera > Eulophidae > Phymastichus > Phymastichus coffea. The sequence goes on from NW_026706814.1 coordinate 13,919,760, forward strand.
GAGCTTCTATTGACTGCAAGTAAAATGTTCTTTCTCAACCGATGCAGCAATATTGGTTTTTAAACACTTACCTAAAAAAGGAATCACGAAAAAGTGCAGATAATTTATTTGAATGCGATTTAAATTAAAGCAACAATTGATTCATGTTAACTTATTAGTTTATTAAACATTATCACGTGTATATATCGTATAAATAAGATTATTTCATCAACAAGCATGAACGAAGAGCTGCAGAGCTACAGCTAATCAAATATCGAGTAAACTTTTTCGGGCCATGACTTTTCCGGTTTGTGACCCTTGTACTTGTCCTTATACTTGAGGCCCGTAACGATTGTGGCGTTTTGTGGAAACGCCGTCTTTCCACCAAACATTTTGTCCGTGTCTACGAATTGACAAATAATTATAAATCGATGATTTCATTCATCCACCAAAGATAGTTTCAGCAAGTAGTAAACTCGTGTCAATAAAACTTACCAGGGTGAAACCTGTGATAGTCTTTTTGAACGTGCAAATTCGGCGGCAGATCCAAGTTTTGTAGGGCGTCGTACGGCGTCGTCGTGAAGACTGGCGTCTGATAAAATTGCCTCAGATGACCTACAAGCCCAGTATACATTTCAACTCGAGTGTAATGCAAAGCTGATTAACTTGGAGAAAACAAAAAGAAAAAGGATACCCACCGATGGTTTCGATGTGAGCGAGTTGCGAGTTGGGAATGCAGTATTGAAATTCATTGGCGCAGGTTCCGAACAGTTTGAATCTCATGAGCAAATCGTCAACGACGGTGTCGTCATTGGTGCTCAAGCCCAGGGATTCGCAAATCTTGTCTAACCTCTCGGACGCATCTTTTGGTGGTTGGTACGGGTTGTAGGGCCGCAAGAATCTGAAAATTCGATTGTTTTTTTTGCATATTAATCAAAGACTCGTAAATGTCCGTTGCGCATTGACATATTGTCCGGAGAACCATAATTGATGGCGGATTCTTCGCGAGTTATTAGCAAATTGATTATGAAAAGGATGCCGAGCGGCGTTGAATTATCGTTATTATTAGATTCGCCGGACTTATGCTCCGAGATTGATCGCGTTTGGCTCGCGGTACCCGTACATCCATATTTCGCTTCGAAAAATTTAGACCGACGACACGCAGAAAGAGTCATTGCGCGTTTAATAGACCGTCAACAGCGTATCCATCTCCTATTCATCGGCACGCTCATCTCCTCTGTTTTTTCTTGGCTATACGACGCTCGAACGCATTTCTCTTACGCGCAATCAATAAATACATTTTTTCACTCGATGGTTTTCTTTTTTCCAAATGAAAATAAAAGGGGGGAGGGATGAAAAAAAAAAACGAGCGCACAGCACGTATCGCGAGCGTGGCCCGTCAATTGGCCAGCCGCGGCGCGGAGCCCTCGGCAGCAGCCGTGCGGAATCAATAGCGCCGTACGTAGGTGTCCGGCACGTTCTGCGCGCAGCATTTACATCTCTCTCTCTCTCTCTCTCTCTCTCTCTCTCTCTCTCTCTCTCTCTCTCTCTCTCTCTCTCTCTCTCTCTCTCGTGCGCGCGCGCGCGTCTCTGCGGAACGCGGGATCGATCCAAAAGCACGCTCCGCGTGCGCGGATATACGGTGGTGCCACCTCCACCCACTTGTTCCTCGGCTTATTGCGGCCGCTTCGCAGCCTCCCTCGCCTCGCTTTTCGGATCGACGAAGCTTCGGGCGCGCTTCGCCTCCCGGAGGATCGCGCGCGCTCGCGACGACGTCCGTCCTCCTCGAGCTTGCCGCGGCCTCGCCATTGCGTTGGCTTGGCTCGCGGTCGTTGCCTGCTTTGCCTCCTCGATTGACTTTCGCGCGCCGAGCATCCGCTGACGTCACCGAGGCGAGCCGGGATCCCGGAACGACACCGCGCTCGAGTTTTCCAGGCGTGTAGCGCCAGCTACCCACGAGCGACAGAGGCGAGCAAAGCGCGTTCACGGCGCCAACAATTATCCATCGTAAAAGCGAGAGAGAGAGAGAGACAGAGCAACGATCCCCGCCCCCTCCCACCTCCAACGGCGCGCTCGCCAAGAGAAAACGGATTGTCCGCGTTTTCGTGTGCTGCGCGAAACAAGAGACAGCGGTGAGTTCCTCGTCCGCGCGGTGTATCGCGTCGCAGCGGAGGCCGCGGCGACAAGCAACAAGTCGCAATTAAAACGCATTCAAAATATCAGACTCGATCGCTCTACGATTACACGTTCGGGTTCTCTTTCGCGCGCGACCACGATTCGGTATACGTTGCTTTTTGCTTTCCTTAACGGCGATGCGAGAGAGACGCCTTTTCCTTCCATTTTTCTTTTTGTTTCATTTTGTTTACGTGCGCGAATTACGTCGGCAGTACGTAACGTCAATGCAACGTATAGCGTAGCCGGCGATGACGAAAGGAGAGAGTGGGAAAAGGCGCAGTCAGATAGTGGCGTCGCGGCAAAATCTTCGCGAGGATAACTGCCGCTGGGCACGAAAAACAAATCCGCGGCAAACGAATTGTCTCCGATCCTCGCGACTCGCGCGTTCGCTCGCAGTTACGCAAAAGCATTCGCAAATCGTTGACGTTGCAATTCGGGCAAATGGCTTTTTCGCCAACTAGCTCCGAAAGAAATTGAGCATCGGTAATGGGACGCGCCGTCAACGTGTCAATTATAGACGACAATCCAATTTTGCTCGGTTTGATTGTGATATCGAACGAAAATACGCGGGAATCGACAGATCAAAAGCCAGTCGCGGGTAATTGCGGGCTCAAAGGAATCGATAAATAGGCAGGCCCGTGGTGGCGGAAGAATGGAGAGGGCGAGAGAGAAAGAGAGAGCGAGAGAGAGAGAGCGAATAAATAGAGAACAGCTGCGATAGCAGTACGGTAAGCGAGCTTTTCTGGCGCGAGCTTGCACTGTACGCCTGACGACCAATTGCTTCGAGTCCAATTTAAGACGCGCGCTGGTCGAGATGAATCCGACTGTCGACCAGCAGTCAACGCGGAAAAATGTGCGTGAAAATTCATACGGGAAATTGGACGTTCGAGAGATCGTGCCAACTCACCCTTTGGTCTGCATGGATGACATGATGGATTCAATAGTAGCCTTCTTCTGAGGCTTCTGACAAGGCCTCTTTTTGTGTTTTAACTTAATTGCGATCCCACGCTCCTGCATCGCTGTGCCCTGCAATCAACAACAATGTCGTAGATTAATTAAGCATTGGAGGTTAGGTCGGCAAACACGCAACAGAGCAGATGAGATTAATAAGTCACAGGCTCGAGTCTAGAGCAAAAGATCGAGAGATTAAAAAGCGTTATTTAACAAACCGTAGTGCGTACAACGACCGATGATTGTCTGAGCAAGGCACAACCGAGAAAAGCATGTCTCGTGAGCGCCGCCATGTTTCCGACTATCAGTACGTGCCGACACTGCCGACGCAGCGTTGCCGTACTTTTTCGGATAAACCTTCCCCTTTCCCCGCACGCGGAGCAGACCGTCCTTTTTTTTCGGCCCGGTGCACTGCACGATTGATGGCTCCGACACTGAAACGCCGCCGCAGGTTTGACAAGCAACAGCGCGAGATTCGAATAATTGTTTGTTTGTTTATTTTTTTACGAGTACGAGGATTCCAAAGTGTTGAAAGTGCAGCGGCTTCGTTGCATCTAAAATCAATAGCGCAATGCCATTCACGCTGCTTGTGACTTGATCACCGTGATTCACCGGCAGCGAAGGCAAAATAATGGAGAGTTTGGAGAGCAAGCGGTGGATGGTTAAATATAGATCATAATTCATAAATGAATCTCGCAAGGCCTGGCAAGAAACATTTGAAAGTTTCGAGTAAACAAGCTAGATGATATATTACTCAAGGTCTCTAATTAGTATACATGCAGCGTGCTCACTTTATAATATCTGCTGATCTTGAAAACAAAACAATGTAAGGCTTTTTTTATCGTGCTGCAAAGGATTTGGAGTGCCTGTGCATACGAAACTTTTCAGTGAGTTAGCGTTGCTCGAATATCATTATTATTATACTTGAAAATTGAAATGTTTATGTTTCTGTTTTGTGATTATTATTCAAGCCGAATGTATGTTTATAAAAAGACATTCGGAGTAAAGGTATTCGTAAAATTACAATAGTGTCCTTCCAGTGATTAATTCATAATTAAAAATTCGTACTAATAATAACTAATTAACATTACTCCGAAAACCGCGAAACTCTGAAAAATCAACGCGAACCACGTTTTATCACCTCAGCCGCAGTATGAGAACAACAAGGTCAGGAAAGAAGCCGCAAGCTCGAGAAAAAGTCCAAAAAAGAAAGTCAACAATCGTGCGCGGGTGTACGTTCGAGTCTTTGTCGACAGATGACTCTGTATACGAGTGTTGGGGGCATAGCGCAAGAGCCGGCAACATTGCGGTTCTCGGCTCTTGCGGCGCGCTCGGCCTAGGCAGCAGGCACACTGCTGCCTCAGTCAGCCCGTTCTTGGCAGAGCCGCTGCAGTGTACTCTGTCGCGTCCGCCATTTTACAGAGTCCCTCTCTCTCTCTCTTCGACTCTGTCTCCCTCGCACTCTGCGCCCCAGGCCTCTGGGGCTCCCGACATTCGCGCTGCAACTTTCGTCGACGAGTAGTCGCGCGTGTGTCTCGGCGAGTTGGCGTGAAACTGTACTGTGGTCCTGTAATGAGGATGGCCGCGTCACCAGGTTGACTTGGCTTTCACATCGTCAGCGCACTCTCACGTATCTCGACATATACGCACAGAAGGAGGGACCGAAGGCTGCTCTGGCTGTTGTTGTTGTTACATACAAGTGCAAAAGTGTTGCTCGAGTGTGAGAGAGTGTACGTGCAGCAATAGCGGAGAGGAGATCGGAGCTCTCGCGCGCGCACGCGTGTCTGTGTGCTGCTTCTTGCTCGCTCGCTCTCTCGCTCTCTCACGGTGTCTGTGCTGCGTATATAAGTGTATCTATATCTGTGTGAGTGTGTGTGAGTCGTGTCTGCGTGCCGTACATGAGAGCTGCAGGATGGAGGCGAAGCCATGACGCACCCCGCGCATCAGACTAACGGCGCCAGCTTGGAGGACTGCCACACCAACTTCTTCGCTTTGGTGAGTTGATCGCCACCGATGCCTACTGTTATCATCATCATCAACATCAACCTACCGCCACCTCCAGTCTAACACTGTCTGTTGTTCACGAGGAGGTCGCTGATCGCGATTTTCGCGCTACCTACACACCGCAACTTGCCGCCATGATTGCTCTCTCTCTCTCTCTCTCTCTCTCTCTCTTTCTCTTTCTCTCTCTCTATATGTATCTTACGAGTTGCGAACCGAACGACCGACGACGCTGGCTTTGAGGTTATAACGATGTTCCGGTGGATGATGTTGTAAACAACTCTCTCTTGCTTCTCAGAAACAAAATACTCGTCGCGTACGCTATCAAGCGATCGATTTGCTTTTATCTCTTGATGTTACGTAAGCCGACTAATTTTTTCGCGCCAAGTGTGTTTACGTTGCTTATTGTTTTTTCTTTGCAGATCTCGTCTCGTTCTTCTCGTACTGTCTCTGTGTCGCGTCTTTTTAAACAAGTCAAGGTCGCCAGAGCGCATTTCAGCGCGAGAGAGAGAAAGAGACTATATGCGGCTTATCGTGCGAAGCTAATTGACTACAATCTTATCTCGGGCGCGCGAGCAGCAGCGATGCAAGCTGCGATTCTATTTCCAGACGACACGATGCGCCGATCGATGCGGATGTGCAGAAGCGCGCGCGTGTGCGTGACGTTACGACAGGCGTCTCAAAACATTTGGCTGTGTTTCCGAATGATTTACCGGAGAATACGGCGCCCTTTTCGCCAGTGCAAATGCTAAAATTAATCGTCGAGCGATTTCGGCGCCGTCATGTATTTCCATCGTTTTTCTTTTCGTTCTGCCGTTGTGGCGTCGATTTCCGTGCCGCGCGCGCGTGTGACTCGCGTGTCGTCGTCGTCGCGAGTTCATTCACCAATTCGCCGGCGCGACGCGTACTTTCCTCGCGGGCGTCGGAATGTTCGAATCGCGCGCAGCCTTTTCCGCTCTCTCAGCGCGCGTCGCGAGAAATTCAAGGTTTCGTCTGTCTCCGTAGCTCCTTTATTTTCCCCCCGCGGTCTACCGGTTCTCCGGTGAGTTTTTGGAATTGCCGGTCAGCTCGTCGATTTCATTCCGCGGAATGAAAAATCATGCGCGGAGCAGCAGCAGTAGCAGCAGCAGTAGCAGCAGCAGCAGCAGCACGCGCGCAGGAGAACCGCTCGGCCGACTAGCGCTCGCGCGTAAAACGGTGGGAAAGGGGAAAAGAGGAGTCGAGTCTTGGTCGTCGTTGCGCAGCGCGCGCTCGGCGGTTGTTGACCCGCAAGGGCTCCTGAGTCGGAGAGATGCACTACAATGCGCGCGCGCGCGCTCGCTCTCCTCTCTCCGTGGTGTCTTCCTCGCTTCTTTTCTCTTTCTCAGAGTGTCCACACGACTTGTTGCTCTCTCGCCGCGGATTAGGCGCGACGGAGCCGTGGCGTGCGATCGAAGAGAATCTCAACAGTCGTCCGGCAAATCAATCTCCGTGTGATGTCTGCGTTGTATATCCCTACTACCGCCAAGTGGCTTGCTCGCTGCATTCCTTTCGCCGACAGCAGAGAGAGAGAGAGAGAGAGAGAGAGAGAGAGAGAGAGATGAGAGAGAGAGAGAGAGAGAGAGAGAGCGCGAGGGAGTCGGAAACTGTGTCACGGGCCGCGAGCGCACTATACTCGCTTAGGCTGCTCTCTTGCGCATTTTTCCGCGATCCCTTTCTCTCGTTCTTTTTCCTTCTCTGCGTCTAAGCCAAATCAATCTGCAGATTTCAAATGACTATTTCACGGACTTCATATACAAATCAAATTCGTCAGCATGAGCTGCAAAAGAGGACTAAAGTTATTCGTTCGAAACAAAATATAATAATATTCCTTAGAACAGTATTATATGTCTGGCCACTTCCTCTCTCGGTTTCCATTCTTCCATCCTCTCTCTTTCTCTCTCTTTCTCTCTTTCTTCATCGTTCGCTCGCCCCATTTCCTTAAACGAGAGACGTGCGCGCCGCTGCGACGAGCAACATCATCGTCCCACGCTGTGCTCCTCCTAAAAATTCTCCTTTTTTCTTTACTGCTCGGAACTCCGTTCCGAGGAGTCAGTCGCGTGCCTTTGTCTCCCCTGCGCGAAGCGTTTAATTAGCGCACGCATCGACGAAATGGGGCTGCTGCTGCTCTCGTCGCAAGCATTTCGCGTGGGACGACGCGGCGTAGGGAATTTATCGGCCGACGCGAAATCGGAGGCGGACACGCGCGTTCGCGAGGGGATAATTTCGCTGGTTGCGCAAAACGCGACAGCGCGCGGCATTCTCCGCCCCGGTCGCTGTCGTCGAATTCGAATTGGCCGGGGGTGACGCGGATCGGTCCTCGAGCTTGCGAATTTCAACTTCGAAACGAGAGACCGAGTGCCGCGCGGTTTCCGCGTGTCCGAGTCTTTGGGCAAGGTTCGCCGGAGCCGTCGAGACGTCACTCCGCACGAGTCGCCGACGATCGTTTCGCGGTTATTTCCGATCGATCGGCTTTACGAGACAGGTGAGGAAAGATCGCAGTGCCGTACGTTCCCGTTGCGAATCGACCAATTCGCTTCGAGGACAAAAGATACAATGAAGAAGAGAGGGAAATCCGAAAAGCGGCCGACCGGAGAACCTACAAAAATCATACCTCTGTCTCCAAAAAAAAACGAGAAAAAGAAAAAACAAATGAAAAAAGAAAAGAAGCCAGTGGAAAAACACAAAACCATAGGTTTAAGGCCGTAAACGGAAGCGCAATACTACCGTCGCTGGCGCGCCAGCGAGAGAACGGCTTTCACCGTCCCAGATTGCCTTCTCCCTCTCAGCGCCGAGTTTCCGCGAGGATTTTCTCGGCAATTTTTTCCCCCTCCGCTCGCGGCAAGGAGAGAGAGAGAGAGAGGAAAAGGGAACGTTTCGTCTCGCGTCAATGCTGGAGCTCGTTCTTAATTTAATATGGAAGCCCGGAGATAAAAATCGTCGTGAAATTCGTGCGTCTGTCTGTCGTCGCGCGTTAATTGCGCGAAGAGTCGCGGCCCGTTCATCCCCCCCCGAGACAGCGAGATAGAGAGTGAGAGAGAGAGAGAGAGAGAGAGAGGAAGCCGACGAGCGTCGGTGCGGCAAAAAAATCGCCCCGCTCCCGGTGAGCAGAGAGAAGAAACGTAACGTTTTTCGCGGCGGGCAGCGGTTCTCCGCTCGGCTCAACGGTGAAAGCCGCCGCCGGAGAAAGGACGATCTCCGCCTCGCTTCCGTGTCTTTTCGGCTCCTCTGCTCCCCTCCCGTTCCCTCCCCGCGCGACGCTAATCGTCGACGACCCGCGCCATAGATTTCGACCCTTTCGCGCGCTGCGCGGTCTCGCGGAAATCGAAGTGGGTCGCGCGCTGCCGCCTCGTGTGACAGCGGCTTAAGGGAGCATGGGACGCTCTCTTTCTCTCTCTCCCTCTCTCCCTCTCTCTCTTTCTCTCTCTCTTCCTCTCGATCGGGATCACCCGCTGAGAATCCTTCTCTCTCTATACGCTTGCGCCTCCCGTCGGAATGCCACCGGCGCGCGCGCGAGACCTTTTTTTTCTTCCTTCGCTCTCCCCTCCTCCGCGCGCGCGCGCGCGACTCTCCCCTCTCCCGTCCTCCTCTATTTCGCGCTAACAGGTTCTCAACGAGAGCGAAAAAGTGATTTTTCGAAAAGAATGCACTGGACGGCGGCTTATCTTCGTCTGGCCACGACCACCAGCGACAGTGTGCTGGGCGCGCGCACGCGCCGTTTGTTTTTTCGCGACTGCTCGCGCGCCTTTTCGACGCTCGCCTCCAGTCCTAAGGCAAAGTGGAGCGTTCGCGCGGACGTCTCGTTACGCACAAACGCGGGGCGTGTCCAAGCGATCCTCCGGGCGCGCTCGAGAAAGGCGCTGCTGCGTCTCATCGATCGACACCGGCGTCGAACGCGCGATCGACTCGCGGACGACGGGATCGCCGAACGCCCGACTGTCGGACCGAGTGTGCTCGCGCGACGGGAGCGAGGAAAGAAAAGAAAAAACAAAAAGCGAACGCAGCCACGTAACGCGCGGTTCGATTATACTCCTCCCCCGCCTCCGCCTCCCCGGTCAGCCAGCGACCGACACGACCTTCGTTCGGCGCCGACTGAAAAGGTCGCGCTTGGCTCGCCTTCGCGGCTAATCGGCTTTATCCGCGAGTGTGCGTGCCCCGTCGGCCGGCGATCGTTCGCTCGGGTCGTATCGAGGCATGTCCATCTCTGGCGCCCTTGATCACGCGTCGCCAGTTCGCGGCTCGCCGCGAGACCAGCAGCGAGCTAACGGCGAACCGAGAAGTGCGGCGAGTCGCTCGCTTTCCATGCACAGCGAGGCGAGCATCGCCTGCGTCGCGCCTGCGTGAAAACGGCCCGCCCCTTTTCCCGCCAAAGAGGGCGAGAATTGAGATCGCAGGCGGCGGCGGCAGCGGCAGCAGCAGCAGCAGCAGCAGCAGCAGCAGCAGCAGCAGCAGCAACCGTTAGCTCGCCGGCGCACCGGCAGCGGCATCACATCGATCCAAAGCCTCTGCAGCTTCCCGACGCCACTTTCCCTCTCTCTCTCTCTCTCTCTCTCTCTATCCGAAGGGCTGCCCATTTCGACAATTGGCCCACCCGACGAAAGCGCGCCCGTTCACGCGCCGAGATGAGCCTTCGGCAGCCGCACCAAGTGCGGGCAATCCGTGTCCCGACCCGATAGCGTCACGAGGGCCGCCATTTCGCGTTTAATTGGGCATGTCAGTGCCAAGGATAAGCCTGCGATTCGAGCGAGCAATTAATTCGAACGGACCGATAGTTATCCCGGCAATCTTTCAATTACACCTGCGCGTCTCTCGGCAATTGTGCCGCTTCAAAAATGACCGTAGGGTGGGGCTGTGCGAGAAGGGGGGAGGGCGGGGATCGCGACGATAATCGCCGACAGGGGAGCGGGGGGAAATTGAACGGCGCGCGCGAAAATCACGTCGTTCGAACCGCTCTGATTTCTCTCGTTGCAACGAGACCGAAACCTATCGGTCTATTGTTCGCTAATCGAGGCCACGTCTCGTTCGACGCGTTTTGCGCGCGTTTCGGCGGCCAAGTGTCGGTGAGCGATCTCGTTGCGCACCCAACCCAACCCCCCTCGCTCCTCGAGAAAAGAGCCCGCAGCATGTGTGTTCGCCTTCTCGAGTTTCGACACGTCACCGAAAAAAAAAAAAAAAAAAAAAATAAATAAATTTCGTGAGGGGAGCGTAGACAGACGCTGTCGTTGGGTGGTTGGTAGGCATCGTTGTCTCCCCTCCCCCCCTACTTTTTTATTTCTCTGTCGTCGATGCCAATTTACCGATCGATCGATCGCTCTCGCGAAAATAGAAACAACGGCAACGAAAAATGCATCCGCGGTTGACGTACGCATCCCGTCCGAGCGCCACCGGGTCGGCTGGGTTTATTGATCACGGAGTAGCACAGCAGCAGCAGTAGCAGCAGAGCTGCAGCCGCAGGAGCCTGCTGCTGACTGCGACGCTGCGTAGTTAGCAAAGTCCTTCCGATCGATAATTTGCGCTGCTCCGGTGTCAATTATTCATGGCTAATTGCTTTCTCTCCGGCTCTGCTCTCGTTTTTTTTGTCCCTTCGGGAGAGCCACGTGCAATATCGTTTCCCTTTCTCTCGCACTTCTTTTTATTTTTCGTCGGTTCGACGTCGCACCGTAACCACCAAGTTGGGCGTGTAATTGAAAATCGGTTTTTTTTTGTCACCGGAAAATGCGCAACTCGCTTGTCGAGTCCGACGACGAAAGCGATGAAAGGGATAGGGAAGGTCCGATCAATAGCCTCGCTTAATTAGCCGACTGGGAAACGTACGCTCTGAATTTTCCACTCGTCCCTTGTCCAAAGAGAGTAGACAGGACGGACACAGGAGGTCGGTTCTCGCGTCGATGCCGTAAAACAACTTATCGTCGACGACGTACGGTACGTAGGATAAAGTGAATTCACGCGGAGAGGAAAGAGTGTATGACAAGCTGATTAGCGAGCGTAACAGGTGGCCTTCCCCACCATCGTACAGTCGGAATCTCTCTCTCTCTCTCTCTCTCTCTCTCTCTCTCTCTCTCCTCCTCTGTGGCTTGTTCGATGATCTCTTCAGCTTCCTTAGACGTCTCTCACTTATCGCTCTTCCGAGCGCTCGCACGCGCTCAAAGCCACCTCGATTACTCGAATACGCCATGGCAGCGGGACAGCGAATCGGTTTTCATCTGCGAGATTTTTGTAACTAGTTGGCTAATCCTCGTTTTCTGCCTTGCCAAGGAATATCCGCAATGGCAACGCCGTGTGTCGTTTTTGTTGTGTACGAGCCTCGGCATTTTGTCGGCGCGCTTGCAAGCACGGGAACCTTTGTTTTTCCATCCTTCATTCGTGATTTCAGCTTACTATTGTTTTCGCGCGAGCGCCCCGTCCTTTCTTAAACGAAAATCTCGAACGCGAGTAATTTCGTAAAAGCGTAGTCCGATCCTAACGGAAGTGCAAGCGAGATTCTCGTACGCAACTCCCCGATCCTCCTGTCAGCGTAACTCGACCCATCCAACCATCCAGACTAATCGAAAAAAAGCACGAAGAGGAAGGGTAAAAAAAACAAAACTGACGAATTTGGCATTTGCAGACGGACCTATGCGGTATAAAATGG